>NC_088610.1:1200000-1500000 GCF_036013475.1 Columba livia
GCTTCCAGGTGGTACATGAGACAGTAAAAGTCACAACTTGGGATTTCAGGAAAAGCATGGATTTAGTCAGCAATTTAGAATCCAAGGCGACAAATCCAACGCATATAAAAAAACCCAACCAACCAAAATAAGGTTCAAATTCTTAAATTATTGTCTAAGAGGTGGGGACAAGATGTGGTTCAAGTAAGCGGCCCTTGCTCCAGCACAGCCACAGAACTGAGGTGCCTCATACACAGTGGTGAGGAGTGAAAGGTGCATCCACCTTCAGCTACAGATCTCAGATATTCTTACATTCTTTTTGTGCTTATGCAGAGGTGAAACTCGAAGACTTTTAGTCTGGGGACTAAAAACAATGTGCTTTTCTTTAGGCTTGACTGGTTCTGCTGTGCTTGAAACAACCGGTGCGAAAGTGCCGCGGCTGGACGGCAGATCTGCAGCTCAGGGCTCGGGTTTCCACAGCCCTCACGGTGTCACTCGGAGGGGAGAGGGGACACAGAGGAACGGGCGTCAATGCCAGCTGGTCACACTGTCCCCTTCTGGACACCTCCTCACTCCTCGTGTCACACAGGCGCTGTGTACACACCCGCAAGTCCCCTCCCCTCACTCAAAAGCTGGTATCAATTGACTCCTTTCCTGAAACACACAGGAACAAAAGATCCACAAAGCCCTGGAGTTTGGGTCACCAAGCTGAGGACACAGCACTTCAAATATCGACAAGGCAAGAAGCACAGAACCGAAAAGGAAATCACGTACCTTTCAAAGGTATTTTAATGGTTTTCTCTTTTAATATCGATGTACCGTATACATCCAGCAACGTGCGAGTGCCCCTCTCCAGGCGTACAGGCCGCGCGCTGTACGTCACTAAGGCACTCGGGGGAAGTCGTTTCTGATAAACGCAACGGGAACGTTTCAACGACACAGCATCAGTGACAAGCTCCTGGAGCAGCTCTACCGCAGCATTGACCTTGATTTATGTGGCAGCAAGTCGTACACGGGCTCACTGGGAATTTGGCAAGTTTGTCGTCACCGAATCACTTCCAAAGGCACTGGTCATCTTTGCTTACCCCTAGCTGGGAACACACGCATTTTTTCTACTGATTTTGAAATGGAATATTCAAATTTTAGTGACACGGAGGAACCAACGCCATCGATACATTCCCTCAAACGGCAACCGCTGCCCGCAGGCCCGCACGCCCTCTCCTTCACGTGCCAGTTTACACCTTTGGGGCTCAAGGCTTAGAGTATTGTGCGTTACTCTGAAGTCCTACCTTACAGCAATTTTTCATCAGGAAAGTACTTTGAATGTAAATCAAAATGCTTTGAAACAGCAGAAATAAATTAAACAAATGTAATTTGTTTATAAAAATATTTTCTTATAAATCTTTAAAGCTTATAAAAGCCAGAAAATACATTTAAAAGAATCTCTGAAACATTTCATCCTTTGAGATGCGGTTACAGTTCACACAGTGAGAAGAAACAAAGCCCAGAGACATTTAACATTTCTCTTCCCACACGGAATTCCATAGTACAAGACGCTCAACCTACCCGGAAAATGCCCTTGCCATCTTCCCCGGGCCGGCTCCCCGCGCCACATCAGCTCGGGCTGAAAACAAAGAGCTGGAGCTCGGCTGACGCGGCTGCTGCTCACACAGACATGGCACAAGGAGCTTCCCCACAGTTACCACGTGGAAATTCAGATGTCGGTTACACCAGCAACCACGACTCCGAAACCAGAGCTTGGGGATATGTATGCAGTACATAGGTGCTTTTTTTTAACAATTACCTTCTGAACCGACATTTCCATACGGGGAGGGGAAGTGGTATCACATACAAACATACCACGTCTCAGCCATCCTGTTTTTCAGTGGTGTGGCATTTAAAAATACCTAGATTCCTGCTTATTGATTACGGGATATGTCTTTGTAATAAAACTAAAATGACCTTGCTAGTCCCTCCAGTATTTCAGCAGTGTCAGTTGGTCCTCTTGCACTTCCAGGAAGACTGTCCCTCGTCCTGCAGCTTCTTCAGTTTCGGCCCAAGTAGGAACCACCAGCCAAACCCCAGAATGACGCAGACGACGGACTCCACGTAGTAACCGTCCAAGGTGGTAACGCAGGAACCACCAGCTTTTGTGCAGAGCTGAAACACAGGAGCACAAGTTGATGCCTTCAGTATTCCCTGGCAGATAAACACAGACTTTTAGAAACTAGACATTAAATATCCACTTTTTTTTTTTACTTGCTCTTTGTTATGACTAAATATATTTGTTTAATCATCCTTGTTTCTTGCAGAGATAGTAGGAGAGGCTTTCAAGTGCACCATTGGCATGAAAAGCAGCAAAACTGTTATAAAACAGTAAATGGAGCATATTGGCCCAAGGGACTATCTCAAGAACACACAAACTGTCCGGCTGTCTCAGGCTGCCCTGAAACTGCAAGCACTGCTCTTAACCTCATCAAGACTTATTTTCCCCCAGCCATCCAAATGACTTCTTTACAAATAACCTTGCATCTCACTACACTGGACAGTACAAAACGCTGCATATTGCTCAGAAAAAAACCATGCCCAGGATGTTTAATTGCAGAACTGGAAGACAGAAACTCCAGCGCTTAAAGGGTACGTGTGTAGCACACGATAAGTTTCTGCTATTGTTCAGCTTTCAACCCTGCGATAGTCCCAAGATAAATCAGTCCTTTGAGTGAGGTTCTGCCAGCGTTTTCATCACTCTGAGACATGTCAAGATCAGATTAGGAATGAGGAGGGAGTGGTGGTGGAACGTTACCAACAGGGAAGATGCGAAGAAAGATCAGAGGGGTGAGGTGAAGGAGGAGAGGCTGGAACTCAAGAGAGGCCCGGGCACAGGCAGCTCAGCAGTGGCAGCCCAGCGAGAGACGGGCAGGAGAAGCGCACACTGCGGAAAACTGCAGCTCCAGTTCAAACAAGGCATGTTTGACTCCTAGAACACTTGGTTCATTTAGAGAACCTGCACATCCCAAAGAGTCACGCCATTCAAGTGTGAAATAAATCTCAGTCATGAGTGCAGGAAAGCAAAACAAACCACCAAAAACCAACCACAAGCCCAGAAGTCCCCCAAACATTTCCACCCTCCCAAACAGACAGGGTAAAATTTCTCATTTGCTCATGAGCAGGTGAATTTGAAACCCTGCTTTCCAGGCAGGTTTGCGTCCCGTTGTTTGATCTGCATGCAGCAGCACAGCGAGTTCTTTGTTCTCTTCCACAGGGCTGCCCAGAGCTGGAAGGCGGCCAGTCCCACCGCTCCGTCCCGCGTGGAGCGTGAAGAGCAAAGACAGAAAAGTACCATCACGGGAGAAGGTATCGAGGTGTCCAGATGGGAAACCTCCAGAAAGAAGGAACAAAAACCTACCACAAAGCTAAAGGGACCTGGGGGACAGCCAGCCTGCCAAGAATGGAGTGTCTAATGACACAACTCTCAGCTTCGCAAGGTTTGCTCTCGAAAACGTAACGCCAGGCTCCTTGCACCACAGAGAACGGGGCACTGATCTAGTGCTTCTAACACCAGCTTTTCATCCCACCCAGAAAGAAATGGACAACTACTCTCCAGCTGCAAATCTTTGGTAAGATGTTAGTTATTAAGAGTGTACAGATGAAAACAGATTTAATTTTATCAGACAGGAGAATGAGCTCCATCAGTGGAAATCTTTACGCATAAACTATGCACTATGGTGGTTTCCAAAGGTGAAAAAATACTAACAGAAGCAATTTCATCAGGTAAGAAGGGAACAGCCTCCAAAACTTACTTCTGCAGCCGCCGCAGTCCCGCAGGTCTGCTCCTGGGCCCCTGCGCACTCCTTCACCGTCAGCGGGTCCACAAGCCAGAGTGCGACAGTGGAAGGCCAGTTCCCCCCCAGGTTCGACACCGTGTTTAGGAGCGTCATGTAGGTCCCTCCGATCAGCGGGTCGCTGACTTTGGCGTTGAAAGCCATTATTGCAACATACATGCTATACAGCGTGATCTACAGCAGGTAAGAAAACCCACGGCACAGTAAAGTCTCCCCAGTTATAGACAGGGACAACATAAAAACTGTTCTGGGAGATGACGTGAAGTTAGCAACACTGACTGAAAAGTAACCCAGCAGCTGAAAATGGCACAAGAGAGCAACGACGCCTGCAGCGCGTCTCTGCTCGCCCCACAGAGCGGCCGCGCTGCGTGTCTGGGGGGGCGCTGAAACGGAGCCAGCTGCGCGGGCACCGCGACGACTCAGGGTAGCACACTGACAAACCATAAAGCCAGCTCAAATTGCATATAAAAATAACACTTCCATGCTTTAAATCAACTCTTCAGGGACCGTATACATTTTAGTTCTGATCCAAAGCCCAGTTTCTATCAGACGTTTGTTTCCCAGGCCTTTGGATCAGATCTGTTATGACGTTCTTCCAAAAAATCAAGGAAGTATTTTTTCTAGGACCAGGATCACATCACTTTACGGATCTGCACAATGAGCAGGATCATCATGGTGGGTACGAAAGCCAGCATGCTGGGATTTCTCCTGCTCTATCACGACTTCAAGCTTCTGGGTTTGGGCGAAAAAAAATAAATCTGGGAAACAACCCCAGATCTGGTGAAGTAAAAGTAACTCCACGGGAGGTGTCCAGCGGTGCGCAGGGAAGGAGAAATAATATTGGCAAGAGTATCAGAAGTAAATACAGCTGCATGGCACAACAGGTCAGACCCAGAGGAATTCTGCTGTAACTAAGGTCGAAAGCATATAACGGCATTTACGGTCCTCTGGTTGAGTGATATGAAACGCCCCGTCCCTTCCCTTCCCTTCCCACACACAGCGTTACCTGATGTAAAGCATAACTCAGCAGTACTACAACATAGTAGTAGACAGGAAATCCTCCTTCGTGTTTTACTTTAGGAGTCCACCATACCAGAAAAGCAAATTCCAGACCGAGTAGTAATCTGGAGGAATAAGAAAGATAATTCATAACCCAAGTGATTATTTCCATGTGTTTCCTTAATACAAAGCAACTATTGAACATTTATACATACAGAATACATTAAAATAATTTATGACTAAATAGTTAAAACTATATCTATCTTAGAATTATATAATAAATGTTTGGCAAGCACTGAAATGGAAAACTTTTTATACCTAGCCAATTCTGTAACTCTGCCTTCCACAGAAACATCACTCGCTGCCAGATCTCCTACACCAGCTTTCTCCCCGCCCCTTCACACAGAAATCTATTTTTGTAGAAACAAACACACAAGATATCCAACCAAATTCAGCTGGAGCAAGATCTACCTGGTTTTTATTTTACAAAAACATACCTAGTTGCTTAAGAGTACGTTACAGTAACAGGCACGTTACATGATTCACTGAGTAACAGCATTAGGTATTTTGCTGGATTCATTGGTTTTTCAACTCCATAAGCAAACTCCTGTATCAAACACAACACAGAAATGACACATCTCCTTGTCTGCACCAGCCTGACTCAGCTTCTTTCATTCTCCCTTGCCTTGGCAAAGCAGACGCACCAAGCGACTTCTCAGTGCGTTCTGCCTCTCTGACATCGGGTATTTACACCTCATCTTACAGATCAAGCCAGAGCGACTCGTGAGCACGGAACTGAACAAGAGCAGGAGACTGCTGCTCCGGCGCTGTTGTAGACGCATCTTCAAAACCCCTCGTGTTCTGCTTTCTTACATGTGATACTACACGAATCATCTTCAAGGCACAAGTCACAGAGATTTCAACGGACTGTCAGAATTCTGACACACTTTCTTGTATGTGGAACTTAGAGAGTTCCACTTGAGCTGAATACGCAAATTACTACGCTTCTATAAAATGCAATTGGTTTGGTTTTACCTGAAAGGCATAGCTTTGTAAAACGTGTTCAGTGGCTGGGGGCCTGCAGTGTATCTGCTGATAATCAGAGGCAGTATGATCTGCAGGGGAACCATGGGAACTGCCAGCAGAGCCAAGTGCTCTTTCGGGACTCCCTCTTCCACCAGTTTGAGTCCCGTTACAGCATCTGCTGCTGAAAATCCAACCTGCAACGGAAGATACACAAAATAAACCGAGGAAAGCAGAGGTAGTCTGGCTAGAAATTCAGCTTATTCAGTAATGTGATAGAGTACAAGTCACTTCTGTTTCTGATTTGATTTCCGGGTGAGTTCTGAGACATGTTCTACACTTGCACCCTCTTACTGTCATCAGTGCCAAAACTATGCCAAGAACATGAAACGGAGCAATGACTTTCATGCCCGTGCCCTGATTGCTGTTGGTATCCTTGGTAGCCAACCAGAAGCTGTGGAAACCTGGTTTATACAGAGCTGCAGATTCTGGGAATAACATTCAGGTTAAAAGAAACATTTTCTGTCCTTCTCAGACTATAGGAACAGCCCAGCTGTTTAAAAATGTTTAAAAACAAATTACTATAATACTGGATTGCAATCGCACTGCTCTTTAATGCTTGTGTAAACACTGAGAAAAGCTCACACAAACGGTCTCTGTTGTACAGCCCTGCTTGGCACAATGTTATAAGCAATTCTGTTTCGCATTTCATGTGAAAATTCAGAACTCTGATGACAACCACCAGCAAAACTAAGAAATAAGTTACATCACAGGGCCTCAGCGACCTTCCAGACTCCAATAACATCAGCATCTAACAATTCATGGATGCATTTACTTACTTTTGCTGTGAGGATCAAGAGGCAGAAAGTAAGAACGGCCGGCATCTTGATTATTGAGAATAGCAGCCTGTATGTGTCAGTGATGCCTTTTGTTTCTTCTTTCGTTGGTGTTAGTTCCTTGTTTTCCTTTTTCAAAAGGGCAACCAGTGTAGTGGTAATTAGAAAGACAGCTCCCCAGAAAAACAGGAAATCTGGTGGGGAAAGAAACAAACAAACCAACCACATCATCATCAACACTTCACTGACAACTCACTGAGTATTGAAAATGCAGTTAGTTTGCAAAAATATAAATCTAATAATCAAAATGGGATAAAAACATTACTCATTGACCCTCCTAGAAACAACCAAGAAAAGCAAAGCACAAACACATGGCTCCATGCAGTAGCTGACACAGCTTTTCCCTCTGTCACCGTGTTTGCTCGCGATCCAAGACAGCAGAGCCGCAGCAAACCGGGTCACTGCCCTGCTGCTCGGTGTATTATTAACCACAGCGAGCGTGTTGGAGGAGAAAGAAATAGAAACAAGAATGCTGAAGGATCACAAATACAATCACCAAACGAGAATGTTGAAGGATCACAAATACAATCACCAAAAGCTGACCAAGGAGGAAAAACCACATTTAATAGCTACAGGAAGGGGAAAAAACTTCTGAGGAAGGAGTCATTCACAGGTCTGCAGTTGATTTACTGTACGTTCATGTAATTATTCTGTGCCCCCATTCTATACGTCCTATAGAATACCATCAGAAGGAAATAAAGATTTTATTTAAGAGCGTGAAGATATCATGATGAAAGTTCTTACACAGTCGGCAAGCAGAGAGTCACCCAAACAGGTCTAAGTGGCTGTTATACACTTGCTAACTGTAAAGAGCTCTATTTTAAGCAGATATAATGTTTGCTAAATTACGGATTTGAAGGCAGCAACAGTAAAAACACACCAGTGTTTTAAGGCAAGCAGTTTTTGAGTCAGCAAATGGATTATCTAAAATAATCCTATCCTCTGCCTCTCGTAAGGGGACAAAAAAGAACTCGGTCACAGGCAGAGGGTACGACAGATGCAGCCTTTTATCTTCCTGGTCACGAGCAACTCCCGAAGCCTCACGAGGAGCTGAGAGTCAGCAGCCAGGGCTGGGGAAAGGGCAGAGACAGGGCAAAGGTTCGGGCAATAATGAGCTGCTGTTTATGCACAGGAATAGAAAAGCACAACAGGCATGGAAGAAAACATGGAAAGACTGATTTACTATATCCCAGCATTCTCGGTGTAAAGGAAAGCAGTTTCTTTTCCCTTTTCTAAAGAAAAGGAGAGAAAGATTTCATAACCCAGGGGTGTCAAACTCATTCTCACCAGGGACCACATCAGCCTCGCAGTTGCCTTCAAAGGGCTGAATGTAATTTTATACAATCCTAAAAGTAGGAGTAGTTACTATAAAGTCCTAAAAATCCTGTCATAATTGATGCTGTCAGATTGCTCTCTCATCTGTAAAAAGAAATACCCTGAACATATATTTTAAAGTAAAAGATGAGTCATGCTAATCACAGCTACTGTCTACAAGAGACATACAGGAGTGGACTCTAATAATAGCACTAAAGTGTTATAATCACAGTGAAAGAACTACAGTGTGAGGATGGAAATAGAAATAGCTCTCAACATCATCCCATGAAGGTTCCTGATCGGGTCAGCCTCTCCGCTGCAACGCAGCAACAGCTGCATTAGCAACAAATTAAAATAAAAGAAAATGGCAGCCACACAGTCCACTAACAGACTACACGCAAAAGAACTTTAAAGTTGTAGTTTACACAAGGAATTTCTAGCATAAAGCTTCCAGTGCTGCCTGGCCACATCCCTATTTTGTCTCTGCCTCTACAATATTACTAGTAAAACAAGCCACTGTACTGGAGCAAAGCGAGCTTTTGAACTAGACCAGGGACTGACCAGGCTGGACAATAACCAGGGCCGAGCTGGTTTGTCACAGCAGCTTTAAGTAATTCTAAAGCCACACATCTTTTCCCAGGGAAAAGGGCGCTCCATGTCTCAGCTACCCTGAATGGGCTGCTGCTTTTGCTTCTCCACAACTTGAAGCTGACTTGGGATCGTGGAGCGCTGACCTGCTCTCTGCCTGGCATCGCACTCTGCCTACAACAAAAGCCCTCGGAGAGCCACCCTGGCTCACCAGGAGCCCCCTTAAAACCAGCACCAGGAGCAGAGAGCAGCTCTCCTGGTTTCCGTGAGCTGCTTCACAGGACTGCCGCTCTGCAGCTGCCTCAGGAGAAACGCGGTCACAGCAAATCATGGCACACAGCCACGGGAACAAGGGAACAGACACTTCTTGCAGCCAGTTTTGCCACCCAAAGAAACACATTCTGCAACTACAGTGTCGGAGCGATTTGCTTTTCTTCCTCCACCAGGTTAGTACCAGGTTAGCGCTCCAGGACAAGTCAAACAGGCTGTGGTGGTATTTTTGATAGCTGTTTGTTTTGGTTTCCTTTTTTCCCCCCCCCAAACCAGCACTTTTGTAATAGTAACAAATCCATTCATACAAACAGTACTGAGAAAAACAAAACAAACCAAGACAAGGAAACACCTGGACATCAGAGGTAACTACAGACAAACTAAGCTCTCTTAACTACACCAGTGACTTGCAAGTTGCATCAGCAGCAGGAGACGTCAGCCTGCCGCAGGAGCGAGAGGGAAGAGACACCAGCACTGAGGAACTGCACAGCAAGGGAAACAAAGGAAAGCAGCAACCCAGAGGAGTCACTGTGAGCACTGCTCTATGCTTGGTGACATGTAGACCAGACATCGGGTTATCAATCGGAAGGAAAGAGGAAGATCAGTTAGCAATTGCAATAGTTGCACAGACAAAATAAGTACAGCAGTCCTGGAAACTGATATCCTGATTAATCAATAAGATAGATAGAGGACAGAAAGCAAAAACTCGTCTTTAACCAACAATTCACCTCAGTTTGGGCATACCTTTTCTCTTACAGGCAGAGCACTCACTGTAAGAGAGGCAAAAGAAATTAAACCCAAGAGAATTTCCTCTTCACTGCTTGCCATGGTCACTCTGACACTGCAGTCACAAGAGGTGCCAGTTTTTCTTGTCCTCCCATAAGCTGAGCTGGCTAAACTCAACCTTGCAAGCAAAATGTGTATTTTAAGCATCTTCTATGTCATACCCCTAACATCAACCACCTCTAAAACCCTTCTGAAAACGAAAACCCAAACAACCCAAAGCCCGCCAAGCAGAAGATATCCCTACACTAACAGCTAGTTATGGTTAGATTACCAGACCCTATTTAATTCATTATAGAGAAAACAAAATCCCCCTTAATTTACTAAAATAAGTCCTTCATGGTCAACACTGAACAGTTGTTATTTCTGTGAACAATATCATCTTGGAAGGGTATTTTTTTTTAATTTCCCCTTTCCTTCCTCATGGAAAGAGATGCTCTTAAAAGGCCTCCTTAAAAGGAGGCAAAGCTTTTGGTTGGTTTGGTTTTTTTTTAAACAATACTCTATCCATGGTCATTAAACCAGGGGAAAAAAAAATTGTCTCCAAAATGCTTAGCTCAGCCAAGATAATGCCAAGGCAGGTTTCCCACGCTCTTAAACCTGGAGCAGGCTGGAAGTTCAGTCCATACAGCAACGGATTCCAGCAGCCTCCTGGCGGGCTCTGCCTTCTCACGGGCAAAGGACAAACCCAACCTGCTCAGTTCACAGCGCCAAACCATGAATGGAACTTTGGTCCAGGCTGAGAGAAGAACCATCCCCATCCCAGCAGTACCTGAAAGGGTCACGATGCCCTGGGGCTGGGGCTGGAACCGCAGGTACTTGTTGCAGAAGGAGGCCGACTCCAGGGCCAGGAAGAGGACATTGCCCAGGAAGTACCCGGCGGTCTGGCCCACAGAGTTGCAGGTGGAGGCGTAACCCACGTTCTCCCTGGACAGCATGGTCAGGGCCCAGCCGTCCACCGCGATGTCCTGCGTTGCCGCCAGGAACTCGAAGAGGAAGAAAGTCACGGTGAGGGCCACCACGTCGGGGCCGCGGCTCTCCCCGTCGCCCAGCAGCACATCCACCTGGGTGGACATGTAGATCATGAAGAGCCCCAGCACATACTGCGTGGGGACCAGCCAGGACTTGCGGCGGCCGAAGCCCCGCAGGTAGACGGCGTCCACCAAAGGGGCCCAGAGCAGCTTGAGGCTGAAGGGCCAGAACACGAAGCTGAAGAAGGCCTGGTCTGTGTAGCTGGCACTCTTGCTCTGCAGGATGAGGGGCACGCTGCCCGCCAGCCCCAGCGGGATGCCCTGCAGCACGTACAGCACCAGCAGCAGCAGGATGCTGCCCAGCTCCGCCCGGCACCCCCGCGCTCCCCGCACGCCCGCCTCCGGCGGCATCAGCGCCTCGGCCTCACCGCCCGGCAGCCCGTCCCCGCAGAGCGCCAGGCCGGGAGGCGCCTCGCTCCTCACGTCCAAGTAGTGGTGGTGGCTCGCAGCCCGGCGCTGCCGGCCGCCCTCCTGGGCCACGATGGCGGGCGACATGGCGGCGGTGGCGACGGTGGCGGCCCGGGGGCGGTGGCGGCCCGGCGGCCCAGGCGGGAGCGGCGCCGCCGCTGAGGAGACTCCGCACGCCGGCCCGGCCGCCACCAGCGGCCTACGCCCCGCCCCTTCCGGGCACGCGGGCGCTAGCGGCAGGCGTGGCTGCACCTCATTGGTGCGCCGCGGAGAGACGTCACAGGGCCGGCCGCTGGTGAGGTGGCGCCGTGAGTGGCCGCAGGTTCGAATCCCGGGTGCGGCGGAGCCCTGGCGGCGCTGGCTCCCTCGCGGTAGAGGGCGAGCTGCCGGGCGTTCCCGAGCCGCCCCAGCGGTGTTTGGGCTCTTGGCAACGCTCCTGGTGCTTTTAAGCTTTCTTCAGCGAACGTACACCCGCCACGAGCTGGGGAATGGATGTGTTAAACGAACGGTAAATAGATCAATAATAAAAATTAGTTGCCATTTTTTTTTTCTTTTTGGCTCTCCCGTACTAACAAATACAATTCAGTAGGAACCAAGGGAAGTAAAAGTTACTTTTCCCCCACTCTTCCTAGTCATTAGCACTGTTACATGATAACTAGACCGTCAGAAACACTTTGTGTGTCCCTTTGCTTCTGCTTTTAATGCTTGAAGATTTTTTTTTAATGCTTAAAATAACTTTTTTTTTTTTTCATTATTGAGAGACCCATCACAGCCATAACACAATTAAAACATTTACAACCGCACACTGCTATTGTCCTTAGGATAAAGTTGTTTGAAATCCGAGAGTGGAACTAGATAGTAGGTTGCAATTTAATACGTAACTTGAGTGTTTGCACTCACACCTTTCCCCATTTCCTTCTCTTTTCACCTGAAAACACCAATTAAAACTTCCGAGAAGCGTTTCCATAATGTGTTGGGAACATTGCCAGGAGAGTTTTATGGATGTAGTTACCTCCTTCTGCGTCTCTTAAGAAATCCCACCTGGGCAGAGACAGATGTGCTCCATAGCACACGACACCGACAGGCAGGAAAACGCTTATGGAGTTCTGAAGGGTCCGTTTCTGCCTTCATTTGAAGCCAGGAGGGCCCGGGTTGCGGTACCGCAGCCCGATTGTGCCGAGGGGAAGCGCAGAGCGGCGGCGCGGGGCTCCGGTGCGCACGCACACACCCGCAGATCCCGCGCTCTGAGCCCAGAGCCCGCCGAGCCCGGCCCCGCGCTCCGCCCCTTCCGCCGGAGCGGGGCCGGGCCGCGCCGGCTCCTCCTCCCCGCGGCGGAGGCGCAGCCGGGCGGCATTAGCTCATCGCGGCGGCCGCTCTGCGCGGCCCTTTCTTCCCCCTCCCCGCCTCGGGGCTGCTTCCCGCCGGTCGGAGCGGCCGCCGCGCCCCAGCAGCCCCCATGGCCCTGTGCAACGGAGACACCAAGGTCAGTGCCCGCGCCTTCCCTCCCGCCCGGGCCTGCCGGGCGCTTTGTGCCGCCGCTGCCGGGCCCGGCCCGGCCTGGCCGCCTCGGCCGGCGGGCACATGGCGCGGCGGGGCCCGGCCTTTTCCCGCCGCCGCCTCCCGGGGCTGCGGGCGGCTCTGCGGCGCGGAGCGGGCCGGGCACGGGGAACGGGGCCGGGCGTCTGCGGGGGCCGGTGCCCGCCTGTCCCGGTGCCCACGGCCCCTGCCCCCCCGCCGCTCTGCCCGCGCTTAACGGTGGCAGCGCTGAGAAAATTAATTCATTTAACAGTTTGAGGTTTGATGTTTCTTTTTTTAAACGTTGGCTCGTGGTGTGGCCAAGCCCGCCTGGGCCCGGTCTGGTCGGTGTTACCGGGGTGAGACTGAACGGGGGTCCCAGCAGCTGCCCAGGTGCTGGTTTGGGCTTTACATCCAAATAGAAGCCGTAACTCCTTCAGCCAACTCGAGAGAGAAGTTGGTTCGTTTAATTGCTGCAGGTTTGCTGTGCAGGGGCTGCTGCCCCCGTCCCGGTGACCCCGGGATCCCGCCGCTCCCTCAGCGTCCCCCATGTCTGCTTTGCAGCCAAAGTGACAAAGGTGATGTGTGGGGGTGTCGCCCTTGCATGCCGGGGGGACAAAATTACTCCTGTGCCTTCATGAAATTGATGTTTTTTCTTGATAATGCAACCTCTGAACCACAACCCTGCAAGTTGTCTCATGCGGCTTCTGTAGTAAGATAAAAGCCTTGTCCTAGACTTTTAATCTAGTTTGCAAGAAAACGTGACTCTGAGGGGTTTTTTTAAACGCTCAGTTGGTCCCTGTTTAAGTTTTCTGACATGCTTTTCCCTGGCCATAGACACAACTTCCTTTCCTGTCCGGGGCTGCTCTTGGGCTCCTCTTCTTATGGTTGTGGCACCCAGGGCCAGCTGTGCCCCGGGAGGCCGGTCCTCTGTGGCACCCAGCACCAGCTGTGCCCCGGGAGGCCGGTCCTCTGTGGCACCCAGCGCCAGCTGTGCCCCGGGAGGCCGGTCCTCTGTGGCACCCAGCGCCAGCTGTGCCCCGGGAGGCCGGTCCTCTGTGGCACCCAGCGCCAGCTGTGCCCCGGGAGGCCGGTCCTCTGTGGCACCCAGCGCCAGCTGTGCCCTGTGAGGCCAGTCCTCTGTGGCACCCAGTGCCAGCTGTGCCCCGGGAGGCCGGTCCTCTGTGGCACCCATGGCCAGCTGTGCCCCGGGAGGCCGGTCCTCTGTGGCACCCATGGCCAGCTGTGCCCCGGGAGGCCGGTCCTCTGTGGCACCCAGCGCCAGCTGTGCCCTGTGAGGCCGGTCCTCTGTGGTACCCAGGGCCAGCTGTGCCCCGGGAGGCCGGTCCTCTGTGGCACCCAGCGCCAGCTGTGCCCCGGGAGGCCGGTCCTCTGTGGCACCCAGCGCCAGCTGTGCCCCGGGAGGCCGGTCCTCTGTGGCACCCAGCGCCAGCTGTGCCCCGGGAGGCCGGTCCTCTGTGGCACCCAGGGCCAGCTGTGCCCTGGGAGGCTCGTCCTCTCCTCCACGACACAGCCTCGCAGGAAATGGGTAACGAGAGCAGCTTCCGTGGGGGGCCGGGTCCCAGCAGCCATTGGAAATCCACGTGCGGCTTATCAAAATTTGTCTGCGGTATTAACGGGTTGGGCAGAATCTTGTATCAATCTCAGGGATTGCCAGAGTTTGAAGGAGTTACTTTCCAGTTATACTTGGAAATAAGTATGAGTAAGCGTTCTTATATCTGCTTAATTTTAATACCACAGGGAAACAATTAAACTCTTGTAAAACCTGTGCTGGCTTGAAAGTGCCAGATCAAGGCTCCTGGTTTAGGCTTGTCCTACGTTGTGAGTGTGGGTGAAAGCTCAGGGCTGAGCACTGGGACAGAGGGGCTGCTGCTGCACAGTGGGCTCTGCCGGGTGCTGCTGGGTACTCCAGGATCTGGCTGCTCTGTATGTTAATATGCTTTATAAATTACATTAATGAAAATCCTGTGAGTGTGTGGGTGTGTGAAATGGTGAAGAATTCCCTGGTTCTGCACAAGTGGGCTGTTAGGAACCTGTAAGCTTAGTTTAAAGTGCTAGGGAGGTATGGAGGGATAAGGCATGCGGTGTCCTTAGCCGGTAATGCAAGACTGGTGGCAGATCTCCTACCACAGCTCATTATAGAACTCATACATTTTTTTTGGTCACAAAAATACCTGGAAGCTTTTTTACTTCCAGCGGTACCAAGCAGTAGAGCTGAAATGCTGGCTTGAGGCCAACCCTGGTTCAGCTCATTCAAATCACAGGTCACCCTGAAAACCACATCATACGTGAAGGATTCCTGCTGTGAATCTGTGGGCAAATGGCGGTCTGGAAATAAAGCGTTTTCATAGCGTAATTGCTTTGTTTCATCAGTTGTGGAGAACAGTAGGAATCCTTCGTGTGTGATGTGGTTCGCAGGGTGACTTGTGATTTAAATTAGCCGAACTTAGGCTTTTTCCCCCATTTTTCTCTTGGTGTACACAAGTTCCATTCTGGTTTTAGTCCTGCTCTTGGGACATCACAGTGTTGCCTCTGCTCTGTCCCGTCTCCTGAACCGCCTTGGGCGGCTGTCAAACCAGCTTCGACAGAAGTTCTCAAATAGAGCAAGTTCTCCAGATCTTTGTGAAAATGGACAAGTCTAGGTATACCCCCACTGAGGGGAAAAAAGCTTTGATTAGGAAGTGGAGAGTCGGCGCTAGGAAGGGGTGCTGGCTCCACACACCCCGTCCCTGCAGGGCTGGGCTGCCTGGGATCCTCTTCATCTTTCTCCTGGCACACATACGATATACAAACACGTGAGCTAAACTGTGCTGGCTGCACGTTAACAGCACCTCTTCCTTTTTTGATTGTATTAAATGAAGTTTCCCTTGTTAAATTCGCGTTCAGAATCTTTAGCCTTGGAATTGTGCCTCTAGGTAGATAAAGCCAGATCCTGTACTGACTTACTGCCTTTCTCCTTCTTCTTTTTCCCCGTGTGGTTTACAGCAGTGTTTCTGTTGGGCTCTCTTCAGAGCTGGACCTGCTTAGAGTTCTGCTTGAGCTCAAAAGCAAAGCGCAACCCTCCTGTGGCACGGTCGGCGTGGTGAGAGTCGCCTGTGTTACCTCCCGGATGGGGCTTTGCTGGGGTGTGCGCAGGGGACGTGCTGTGAGGACACCGGCAGCAGACACCAGCAGCGCCCTGTGGAGTACTGGGAGAAAATGATTCCAGTCTGTAGTTTAATCCCACGTCTAAGGGAGCAGCGAGTTATTAGGCCACCAGTTGAATGTCTGGTTGTTTTCTTTCCCCTGGTGAGGTGCGTGTTGCCTTGCTCGTCTTGCATCTCCCCATAAAGAGATCTGTGTTGCTTGATGGATGTGGTGCTTTTACTGGATTTTAGCCCAGATGCCATTAGCATCATCTGAGGGAAAACCTTCTGAGCTATGATTAGACACTGGCTTTTGAGATTTTGAGAGGGTATTAATGGACTCCCAGTGAAACTCGGGCAATGAGCAATTACTTGAAGCCTTAAACAGCCATCTTGCAGGGCCACATAAACCATTACCAAGTAATCGTAGTGCTGCTGCCGGCATCTGAGAGTTCCTCCGGTCGCTGTGCAGGATGATGCTGCGCTGGGCAGGGATGGATCGGTGAAGGGCATCAGTTTCTGTGTGTCTTGCAGTGTGGCTGAGTGCATGTTGTTCCTTGAAGATCCTCCGATAAGGACACTGCCATGGAATAGCTGCCTCTTTTCACAGTTTCTTTCTTAAAAATAAGAAATTTGTCCTCGCCTTTTCCAGAAATCTATTTTGGATTTAGCTGAAGTTGGCCAGCCAATTCAAATGCGGTGGGGTCAGAGAGAACCATTGCTTTGTTCTGATGTGCAATCTGCTTGAATGCTGTATTCAAAAATCAAGGGTTTTTTTGAAAAATCATTTTAGCAGAGACATTTGTTCTCAATTTCCCCTTTTTATTCTGTCCAGGAGGTAATGGTAAGTGCAAGCTTAGTGCATGAGGCAACATGATGGGAAAAACATTTTTCTTCTGCCTTTGCACTGTCCTGTTTTGCACGAGCAAAGGGCACATGCTTTTAATTAGCACAGGGCGTGCTGGGTCTCGTATGGAACTGTAAAATGGAAAAAGCTGGGGTGGCTGTAGTGGTGAACAGGGCATACGACTTCCTATTTATGGAACACTCTGCCTTCGTTAGCTTCGTAGCATTTCTCTTCCTCAGTTTGTACCCTGTTTGGTTTTGGGGATGTCACGTTTGTGTGGCTGCTTGGGAGGGATGTGCTGTGTTAATGTGCAGCCCCTTCATCTTGCTAATGCATCTGCTGCTCTTTATAAACTTGAGGATTTTTTAATTTAGAAGTTTCTCTGCTAGCCTTTATTTTAATTGTAAATTAACACACGTAGGCAAGCTTTGGAGCTGTTAGTTGTTTCAGAGATGTGCCTTAGAGCCCTGCCCGGTGTCACACAAGGCGCTGCTGTGGGTGGTGTTTGCAGGCGGAGAACGCCGGAGGAGAGCTCAAGGATGGGCAGCACCACTACGAGGGAGCCGTGGTGATCCTGGACGCCGGGGCGCAGTACGGCAAAGTCATCGACCGCCGGGTGCGCGAGCTCTTCGTCCAGTCCGAGATCTTCCCCCTGGAGACGCCGGCCTTCGCCATCCGAGAACAGGGCTTTCGGTAGGTCCCGTCCGTGGCGCCGCTGCCCGCGGCTTCTGCTGTTCTCTCCTCTCTAACAGCGGCTGTGGGGTTGGCAGCGCTGGAAATTGCCTATTTTTTAATGTGCAAAAGCTCTCATTGTAGTGATGGAATATTGCATCTGGAGTATTGTGTCCAGTTCTGGGCCCCTCAGTTCAGGAAGGACAAGGAGCTGCTGGAGAGAGTCCAGCGCAGGGCAACAAAGATGCTGGAGGGAGTGGAGCATCTCCCGTGTGAGGAAAGGCTGAGGGAGCTGGGGCTCTGGAGCTGGAGGAGACTGAGGGGGGACTCATTCATGGGGATCAATATGGAGAAGGGGAGTGTCAGGAGGATGGAGCCAGGCTCTTCTGGTGACAACCAGTGACAGGACAAGGGGCAATGGGTTCAAACTGGAACACAGGAGGTTCCACTTAAATATGAGATTAAACTTGTTCCTGGTGAGGGTGGCAGAGCCTGGCCCAGGCTGCCCAGGGGGTTGTGGAGTCTCCTTCTGTGCAGACATTCCAACCCGCCTGGACACCTTCCTGTGTAACCTCATCTGGGTGTTCCTGCTCCATGGGGGGATTGCACTGGATGAGCTTTCCAGGTCCCTCCAGCCCCTGACACTCTGGGATTCTGTGATCATTGCATCCTTAGCGAATCCACAGAAACTCCTGAGTTTTGCTGGGGAAACTTGTGCAGCAATATAATTTTTGTGTGTTTGCTTCATAACGCCCTAATGTCAGTTCAATCTTTTCTGTTTGTCAGTATAATTTAGGAGGTTGCATTCTGAACATGTGTCTGCAAAAAATCTGAAAATATGTACCTGCAAAAATGTTGATGCCCTTGCTGTTTTACCCGTTAAACCAGGGTAGCTATTAATCAAGAAAACATTAGAACTTGAAAACTAGAAATCATTAGAGACCCTACTTGTCAGTTGGGTCTGAATCCAGAAATACACTGCACGTGTGCCTGTTGGTTGTGCCTGGCCACAGATAAGACAGTGGTGCTTTATTGCAGAGTTGTCTCTTTCCAATCAACTGGTAAACATTATATTTTAGTGAGTCAAACAGGTACTTGTTGATCTCTGCTGAAAACACCGAGAACAGAAACCCCAGGATCTGTTTGATGTATCAGTAGCTGTTGTGTGAAGAATTTCTCACTCAGAAATGTTCTGAAAAACACATTTTCTTGCCAGATCTTGTTTATCATTCTCCAACAATGGAGTCTTTAGAAGATGGACATACCCGATTACTGGTTTAAAAAGAATTCCTGCATCTCCTGTGTGTAGGACTTGAGGTGTGGGTCATGGTACTAAAGATGTTTTATCTCAGACCTGTGCTGTTTTGGTGCAGGTTCTGATGGAAAGACCTTTCCCCCTTTCTTTTCACAGTTGAAGGTTCTTCAAAGTCTCATGGTTAGACCCGTTGGACTTGCCATTCCAAATAATTGCTCTCTAAAATGTGGCAGAACCTTTTCATTCAAAAAGTCACTTCTGGAGGTTAAGATAGTGGTTTCGGGTTATCGGTTACCCAGGTTGGTCAATGAACTTTGTGTCCACAACATTGGTCAATCATTTGCACTCAGGAGAACTCGACAAACACTGACACCAGCCATTGGGCGCCTTGATTCAGTGACTGCTGTAAAAATGAGCTTGTGGCTCTACCGCAAGATTTGGATGTATTAATATATTCCACGTGTCATGGAATAAGCAGGTTTCATGGTGTCCAAGGTGGACTTGAGTGAGCTGAGGAGCTTCGCTTTGGTCTCTGCTGAAGTTCAAGACAGGCACTGAGACTCAACGTTTTCCTGAATTGTATTTAGATGTTGTATTTAAAGAGCCGACTCTCGATTTTCCCAGCGACAGAACAAATGTCCAGTGCCAAGTTTCATCTGAATGTGACATAAGAGTCAGCAGTTTCCACAGAGTCCTCCCAGTCCTGGTCTTGGGCTCTGCTGGTGTTAGTCCGAGTTCTGGCGCCAGCCCCGAGCTGGGGCTCAGTGCCTGCTTTTTATTCTGTAGTCCATTGCAAATAGCCTTTCCAGAGCTAGGTCAGGGTGTTTTGGAAGCGGTTTAAGGTAAACCAGAAAGAGATACATTCATACCAGCGCAGGAAGGTGTTGCAATAAAGCTTTCAAAATCTACATACCATGCTAGTTTTAATTTCTCCTAGACAGTTGAGAAGATGCTGATTTCTCTCTCACCCTCAATTTATAACTGTTTTTTCTTAATACTTGGGCAGATTGGATAACCTTTCTGTGTTCTGTGCGATTTTAATTGGTATGCAAAAAAAAAGCAGATTTTAAGACTCTAATTTTTGGAAAAGTGTGTAACTATTTTGACCTCTCATAAGAATGTTCAGTTTGTAGGTGGGGCCATATTTCCTTTAATTAATATTAAATAGTGTTCTGCACATATGGCACTTAAGCAAATGCCTCTGCACGTGGAGTTATTAGAAGCAGTAGTACCACCAGGCATTAAGAATTTGAAGGCTCTTTCTAGCAGAATCTGTGTTTAGGAAACTTATCGTGTCTCTGACTTGAACAGAAGTGCCTGTACATGGGTGGTGGGGACCGGTTGTTCATGGGCTTGTTACCACATGATGATTTCTGCCCGTGGTGCAGATGTTCCAAGTGCGCTGCCCGTTTCTGCTGCTTAAAAATGGAAAAATGCTATTTTGTCACTACTTGCACGACAAACACTCTAAATAATGCTACAAGTGGCGTGTGCAACTTCTCTCCCGTCCAGTTTTGCATTTCTCGCGCTGGAGGAGAGGTCTGATGTTCTCTGTGAAACACACAGTCCGTGAGTCCAAGGTCTGGTGCACCCGTGGTCAGTCCTGGCCAAGGCCAGAACACGTTGCCCAGCCGGCTGCTGCTTCTGCAGGTCACGGTCCTGCAATCATCCTGGTTTGCAAAGGTCTCTCCTCCCCTCTGCAAAGACTTGATTTTCTGTTACAGTGTCAAGTATTGACTCCAAACCATCAATGCTTGCACCTATTGGACTTTTAATTCACAACCTGTTGGTAATGCCATCGCACTTTGGAATCGGGTGGATTAAGGGACATTTTCTCAGCAGCTCTAGAAATTTGAGAGTCTGGTTTTTGAACACAGCTTCCCTCCAGATGGCACAGACATCACAAAGTGTGTATATATATATATCTCTTAATGCCAGTACTCTGCATTTGACCCCAGCCATCTTACTTCTCTCATAGTTGGCACTTGGCTATGAGGGATTTAAAATACAGTCACTTTTTAAGATGGCTTGTGTTTGTTTAAACTGATCTGGTAAACTGCTGGTTTTGACAGCTGTGGTGTAGCAAATTTAAGCTATATGTTAGGATATCTGTATTAAAATATATCTTAGAATATACGGAGTTCTAAGAGTATCATGAGACAAAGTTGATGTTTAGAGCAAATAGATGTTAAGGTAAACACTATATTTGAGTTAGTGTTTTCTTTATCTTTTGTCTGCAGAGCTATCATAATATCTGGAGGACCAAACTCTGTGTATGCAGAAGATGCCCCGTGGTTCGACCCAGCGATCTTCACAATAGGAAAGCCGGTTCTGGGGATCTGCTACGGCATGCAGGTGCTGGCCACAGATAAGTGTGTCTGCAGCCGCCTTCCAGGCCTCGTTTCTGATCCCAACTGAAGATGCGCTGCTAAGGGACCTGCTTTTCAAATATAAGCAGTATGCCTCGTGCACAAAAGATACTTTTAAAGTGCTAATTGGTAAACTGAGCACACTGTGTCGTCTTCTCTTGGCTCATCAATAGCATAAATAGTTTTTCGTTAAGTGCCGTGAACTGAGTTCACGCTGCTTTTCTGGTCACAATCAATATAACCCGGCAGTCACTGATTCTGCCTGGCTGCTCTTGCAAAATGTGTCCCTCGTGTAAATAAGTGAAATAGTTTTGGTTTGCAAGTGCGGAATGTTTCTAGCATAGTTGTTAAGAGCGCTTAAACCCTCCTGCCCCCAGAACACGGACGTGGCTCAGGGCTGGCTGGCGACCCCAGCTGGGGAAAAAACCTTCCAAGGAGACAAGGGATGGACTAGATGCTGCCATGCATCTTGTGTTGTTTTCCAGTGTTAGCGATTTCCTAGGCCTTCAGAGGTGCTGAATAATGGCTGGAAAACTCCTTTACAAGGGCTGGTAATTATGGAAGCAATGTTGGCACTCCCTGTTCTGAAGGGAAATGTGCATTATATTAAAATATGCCTTAAAATGCCAAGCAGATTGAAAAGCACATGAGCTAGCCTCAAGCAGGGGAGTTCCTTAAGGCTGACTTTATGGCAACTAACCAAGTGTGTGTTTTAACGCACTACTACTTCATTATAAAGGGTTGAAATCAGTCAGGTACAATGAGTATAATATCAAACTGTGTCTAAAAGGAAGTTTTAAATCTCTGAAAATGAAAGTAGTTGGAAAGTGAGACTCTAATAATACTTTTTAAAGTCACCAGTTACGTTTGTAAGGAAGACAAAAATCTTTATTTTGAGACTTCTGAAATGCA
This sequence comes from Columba livia, assembly GCF_036013475.1. Classification (NCBI taxonomy): domain Eukaryota; kingdom Metazoa; phylum Chordata; class Aves; order Columbiformes; family Columbidae; genus Columba; species Columba livia. Next base: position 1,221,850 of record NC_088610.1, read on the forward strand.
AAGTGCGGATATCAAACTCCAAAGGGCAAGGCGAGGTTTTAGAAAAGACACTGGTTGAGAATTTCACTGCTCTGATACAGCAAGGATTATGAAGAGTCACAAAAATAACACTAAGAGGATAGACTCAAGTTTTTGACTGGTTCTCCAGAGCTGAGGAGCCCGATCTTGCGAAGTTTAAGCCTGTCTGATGGCCTTTAGCTAGAGGGTAGATAAATCAGGTTTTTGCTCAGCAGCTTAGCTGTTTCTGTGATAACCGGCCTCAGGTACTCAGCTGCCTTGTGGAGCGGCCGTTCATAAGTGCAAGTCGCTGTACACTAAATCAATGTACGCTATTAAATGTGCGTTATTTTGCAAACTTCTGCTTCTTGTCTACTGCTCTGGGTGTCTGCTGCTCATTGTGTGCAGCTGCAGCCCCAGATATTCTCACAGGGCTGGCAAAAGGGAGCAAGCACACTACAGAACAATCATTAATTCTGAGGAGAATTCTTACCCTTTTGCAAAATTATATATTGAGTATAATCACGAAAAGCTGTGTTGGTGGGTACTAGCGGGCTAGAGCTGCTGTCAGCCACAGGCAGATTGAGGTGTAAAGCGGCACTAGATTTTGCGGCGCTTGCTCACGTGATGTTTTTGCCTTGACAGATGATGAATAAGGTGTTTGGAGGTACGGTGCACAAGAAGAGTGTCAGAGAAGACGGGGTGTTCAGCATTACTCTGGATAACACGTGTTCACTGTTCAGGTACACAGGCATTCAGATTATCAGAACAAGATTGGAAATACCAGTCTGGAAATTGGTGGCTTATTATAAAGAAAATAGTGAAATTGCACCCATGCTAATTTCTCGTAAAACTTGCAACACGTACCTAGGCGTAACTGCTCAATTGACTCTGGAAATGCAGATATATTTGCTCGGGATATTGTGTAAACCCTTCGTTTCGAAGTAGAACGTCCTCACTGAGGCGCCATGGGATGTACCGCAGCACGAGAAGCTTGGTGTTGAGCCCTTCTGCCCCGCTGTGCCGTGTGTTCCTCTTGTACTGGCTGCGCCCAGCCCCGTTTCCAAAGTTAATAGGAAATCTGAGAGCTTTTGCTTTCTACCTTCCTTTAAAATCACTTTATGATGTTTTATAAAACCATGATAGTTTGTCAATGCCTCTTGAGTTCCTTGTAATAGTTCAAATAGTTTACTCGTTCTTGCTGTCCCGATTTTATTAACTTTCCCCTGTGGGGCTATTGCCGAGCTTTACACCCTGTCTGAAGTCTGAGGTGCCCAAACTGTCCTGAAAACACTTAGGTTTGAGCAAGAAAACATCATTTTATTGAAATAAAAAGCAGGACTCCACTATCCTATTGACTCAGGGTGACGCTGCTGTCGGAGAGGGGATCTGTCAATATTTACCAAAAAACCCCCAAACAACACAGCCAACAAAAACCAAAACAAACCAACAAATACAAAACCCAAACCCTTCTGAATCAAGATAAATCACCTTTTGCATGAAGGATGTATCGTACAAGAACTTAGGCAGCTTCCAGTGGATTGGAGGCATCTAAGAGCTGGAGGTGACTCTTTTTGGGAAGAAAATCCTGCGTGTATTTCAAATGAGCCTGGTCAATCAAGATGTGCTTTAATGGGCTCCCTAAGGGCTTCTCTTGGAAACACAGGTAGTTAGGTCTTGGTTCTTTTTCTGATTGATTCTAGTGTTTATTCTGTGCTTAGGGGCCTTCAGAAGGAAGAGCTTGTGCTGCTCACCCACGGGGACAGCGTGGATAAAGTAGCCGATGGATTCAAAGTGGTTGCGCAGTCTGGGAACATTATAGCAGGTATTGATTTGATACTGAAATTGCCTTTTGATAGTGTTCGTTAAAGGAAGATATATGGCAGACAGTGGTTAGAGCCAAATGGGAACAGACTGTCTATTATTTAATTGCCAAAGAAGTGAATTGTTTTGAACAGTTTCTGGTGCATGTTTGCTTGTGTGTTGTGCTGTCCTGGAATAAGAAATAGACATGGAAATGAATGGTCCTGGTTTGAAACTCGTTTAAGGAAAACTTTGTTTTTACAGTTAGTTATTTTACAGTATGCACGTGTTGTTTCTGTTTCCAGTAAAACCTTGTGTGCTGTTAGGTCAGGGGAGAGGAAGATGTGCCGTAGTGTGCAGCGTAAGCAGTGGTTGGGTTTTGCACTGTAACAGTACAAGTCAAACACTCTTTAATTTCTGAAGCATGATTAACTTGTTATCATATTGAATATTGTTGCATGAATGTTCAACTGAGCAAAAATAATGTCGGCACTGAAAGCAGCGTTTCAGACACACGGATTATCACAGAAAAATGCAGGACCTTAGAAATGCGGGGTTTGAAAGCTACTCAGATTATTGAAGGGAAAGAGCCTCTTTGGGTTGCTTGCCTTGGAGATGGGAGACCTGAAATTGCTGAGTTGATGAGCCGCTTCCTGACATTTCCAAAGCATTCACCTGCTTTATTTTGAATCTTTCATTTAAAAAAGAGCGCCAAACCCCAACCCTTTTAGTGTGGGTACAACTGTGTCAACGTGGCTTGGTCCGAGGGTTGTACGAGGTATTGTGGTGAGGGAAAAGTAATAATGTGATTTATTTCCTATTTTCACAATGGTTTTCTTAGGATGTTGGAGTGTTTTCCTTGGTTTCTGAGGGATTGTGTGTTCTGGATATGTAACAATAACCTTAGTCTTAATCTTAACCAGAATCCTGGTGATTTGTGCCAAAATGTGGCAGAATAAATTGCTCCAAAAGCGTATGCTTGGCTTTCTTGGGTATTTCCCGTTTCTTGTTTTTTGTCACACTCGAAGGCATCGCAAATGAATCTAAGAAGCTGTATGGAGCACAGTTCCACCCTGAGGTCAGCCTCACCGTCAACGGGAAGATGATCCTGAAGAACTTCCTGTATGATATTGCGGGCTGCAGTGGGACCTTCACCGTGGAAAACAGAGAACTTCAGTGCATTCAAGACATCAAGGAGAAAGTGGGCTCCTCAAAAGTCCTGGTAAGTATATATATGTGTATATATATATATCCTGGTAAGTAAGGCTTCCATTCAGAAGCCCAAAGATTATTTGCGAAAGTCTGACAGAAGCACCGACACTGAAGAGTTACTCACATTAGTTTGAAAAATGCAAGATAGTCTTGATTTGGGTGATACATTAAAACAGAATTTGTGAAGTTTTCTCAACTTACATTGACTTTTCTTCCGAATCATTGACTGTAAGTCAGCAGTCTGTTCTGATTCTCATAGTTGTATCCAAATTGTTTGTTAAAGCTTTCCCTGTAGACAGCCGACCAAATGCGGGTGTTTGGTTTTTTTACCCTTTTTCTCCTCGTTCTTAGGTTTTACTCAGCGGTGGCGTGGACTCGACAGTGTGCACGGCTCTGCTGAACCGGGCTTTAAACCGCGACCAGGTCATAGCTGTACACATAGATAATGGATTCATGCGCAAAAGAGAGAGTCAGTCCGTGGAGGAGGCACTCAAAAAGCTTGGGATTCAAGTTAAAGGTACCATAGTTTTGTTAAATAAGCCCGCCACCACTAGTGACGTGGCCAGTCTCCTAAAATACACATGTAGTGTTTTGTTTCGTTGATTTGATCTTCGCAGTTCTCAGGCCTTACGCACCAAAGCACGGTTGCTAATTTGAAACAACCCGGGCCTATTCACGACATTTCAAACCTAAAATATTAAGCCCAACTTATTTGATCGGTGCAGATGATGAACTGACCCATGTCTTCTGTTTCTGAGGGCACAGCGCAGCAGCGGGAATGTGTCTCAGTCGCTTTGCTGGTGGGTGAATCCTCCTGCTCGTTTGGTTGCAGTTTCTGCAGCAGCCTGCTTGCCAGTCCTCCACTGGCACTTGATTTCTTGTCCTTATTCTCTTTCTTTCTAAACTGTGAGCTCATTTGGGTGATGGATTGCTCTTACAGCCAAAGTTACTTTTTGAAGTCGCATGCAGGTTGGGCTGCAGTATCCTGGTGCAGCAAAGTCTGAGCTCCGTTCTACACATATCTTTATTTTTTAGAAGTATTTGTACTTTTCGGGGTTTTTTTTAGTGGAAAATCTGCCTTGCAGTCTGCAGAGCGATAAACCTGTGCTCTGACAGAGGAGCAAATTGAGGGAATCCCTTTGCAAATGCTCCTTCTGTAGGTTGTGCAGTTCAGTGCTGGTAAAAGCTGCCAAAGAGCCTCCCTCTAAATTAAGAGGCATAATGTACCGTGAGTAAATAGCGCGTCATTTAATTCCAGTTGCAGAAAGGCCTTGGGGAAATACTGTCCTGTAAACTACTTAAATAAATCAAGTAAATTCTAATCTAAGAGGAGAAGCGAGAGCTGACCTTTCACACTGTTGCCTAGCCTCATAATGTGAAAAAATTACCCTCTAGAGTAGGGCTAATAAGAGAAATAGAGTGCTTTTGCTACATTAATTCTTGAGGTATTGAACAGACCTATTTAATGCAGCTGATAGTTAAAGGACTCTAATGGTTTTTCTTTTTTAAAGCAATAGAGTGAAACTCATATTTTTTCAAATTTGCATAAAAATCTTTCCTGACTTTGGTAACGAATTCCTGTAATTTCCTGCAGTGGTGAATGCAGCTCACTCGTTCTACAATGGTACAACAACTCTGCCCATCTCGGATGAGGACAGAACTCCACGAAAAAGAATCAGCAAGACCTTAAACATGACCACAAGTCCGGAAGAAAAAAGAAAAATTATTGGTGACACCTTTGTTAAGGTAATATTTATAATTAAAATTTGTTAAGGTAATGTTAGTAATTATTTGTTGGGTGTGTGTTTTTGTCTTGGTTTGTTTTTTTAATTATATGATTTGTAGATAAAACTTCTACGTCGGGCTGTTCCCTTCTGAAGCACTGTGCGCCCAGAGGTGCCAATGATCTTGTAAGTTGTGGATGACCTAAAGAAGTCATTGGTGTGTTACCCTAAGCCTAAACTTTTTGGCAATCAGTGGTCACAACGCTGTTCACAAGCGTTGTACTAGATCCACCATCGTGTTTGGATATACAATATTGTTTATGCAACAGCAACAAATGGCCAACCTTCCGTGTAATGTTTTTTCACCAAATGGATGGGTAACCCGAATTTGGGCACATTTCTGTTGCTTTGCTGCAGATGAGCCGTTTTCCATCCGGCAGCTCCCGGTGCTGGTGATGCAGGGAGAACGGAACATTTAGCGAGCAGTGATGTTCCTGTTGACTGAAGATGTTCTTTCCATTTGCTGTTCAACAAAATATGGGTTTATAGGACTATTTCAGCAGCGGGCTGCTGTCATAAATACTTTTCCTGTTTGTTTGTGCTTCTGCAGCTCAGAAGCATTTGTTGAGCAATCCATTATCTTCCTTTAGACTTTTGACAACCAAAAAGTAGATTGGTACATTTTTCTCCTTTCTCTTGATCTTCTAGATTGCCAATGAAGTGATCGGAGAGATGAATCTGAAACCCGAAGAGGTTTTTCTTGCTCAGGGCACGCTCAGACCTGATCTCATCGAAAGCGCTTCCCTTGTTGCAAGCGGCAAAGCTGAAGTCATCAAAACTCATCATAATGACACAGAGCTGATTCGAAAGTTAAGAGAAGAGGTAAACGAACACAAGGATGCTGGTGTGTCCTTCTGGTTCTCAGACGTGAACCTGCATGTCAAAAATGAACAACTTTTATGTTTTGCTGGTATAACTGTCTTGTGTTGATGGGGCCCATTCTTATGAGGCCATTTAAATTCTGTTGGAGTATGTTGCAATTTATTACACTTCTTTCTAGTTGCTACAGTCTCAAAGTTGTCAAAATCATTTGAGTATTGTCAGCACTGGATACTGAGGAAGATGACAACAGATTGAACATGGATTTATTTGGTGTGAATGACGTTGCTCACTGTTTTACTCCTTACCCTCAAACCAAAGCCGTGTTGTAGTAAGGAAGCAGAGCAAAACCAAAAGCCTTTAGCAGGAGAGTAGTTTCTGACTTCTCAGACAACTTTATTCTGGTTCAGGTGGAGCTCCTGGTGTAATGGGTCACTTATTCCTTCTGCTGTGTCCTGTTCTGAACACTAGTCAATGAGTAACCTGTAGGTACCGATGGTCCAGATCTGGCACATTGTGGATTCAGGCAAGAGCAGTGATGGGGCTTTAGTGAGAAGGTAATCAGAGAGAGGGCCAAAATTCTCCTCTTGAACCTCTTGTAGCATCCAGCACTGCAAACGCAGTATTATCCTCTCTCTTGAGAGAGAATAATACATTTAAGTGGGTTGAAATCCAGGGATAGTTCTTCTGGGTAACCACAGGGATGAGTTCTTTCTGTTCTTACGCAGCTTCGGCATCACGTTTCTAGGTGCCTGGTTGAGGTGCTGGGCTCTCTGCCAGCGGTAACTGGTGGCACACGGTCTGTTTGCCAGTTGTCAATTTGACAACCGCCGAATCTTAATGAAACAGCCCAGCGTGGACATGTATGGGTGATGACCAGAGCTTCAAGATGATGTGAACACAGGCGCTTGAACGGTGTGAAGATAAGCAGCCCCCATCCTGGCCCTTTGATTGTATCCCCGATCAGTCTGTTTGGTCCAAAGTCCAGAAAAGCTTTTAAACTGCTTTTCCTGTGCAGAGCTCCGAAGTGCTGTCATATGAAGCAAATGTAGGAGACTTGCCTTTTCTGACATTAGAACGCAAAGTTCTCTGACGGCCACAAAATACTCTGAGAACGAACCAACACAAGATATCACATAACCCTGTTGAAACGTGCTCAGTTATTAGTAAGTGCTCAACTGCAGGAGAGACGAGGGACTGTTTGTGATCCAGACTTGTGATATTCATCACTGTGCAAAGTATTTTCAGTGCTTTTAGATTGGTTTGAACATGTAGTGAAGACAGGAAAGGTCTGAATTGGTGAAGGCAGAGCCAGCTCGACCCTAGAGCTGTATTTACACTGATTGAGCCATTGATGCTTCTGGTTCAAACTTGAACTTTTTTGCCTTATCCGCTGTCCTGAAACCATTTTACAAAGCCCACCTTAACGTCTGCTTTTCTTTTCAGTGTTCATGTGGGAGCTGGCAGCCGTAACCTATACATTCGAGGCTTTTTGTTTGAATACGTAAGCTGGAGAGTAAATTGGTTTTTTCTTTTGTTAAGGGTAAAGTAATAGAACCACTGAAAGACTTTCACAAAGATGAAGTGCGGGTGCTCGGAAGAGAACTCGGTCTCCCTGAAGAGCTGGTTTCGCGGCATCCTTTCCCAGGTAGGACACGTGCTCTGTGCTGCGTAGTGAGGGGCTGTCGGTCACGTTGGTGGGGTTTAGAACATACTTCACCTGCATAATAATTTTATGTTGGAGCGTAAAACTTACATCTAAACAGAGGAATAAAAAATGGTTGGATTTATTAATGTTTTTTCTTAAGCAGAATCTTTTTTTCAGGAAAAGAGCATTTGAGAGCAGCTTTATGTGTAGTGGATTAAAGGGAAAGTTTTATAATGGAGTTTGCTTTTAGTTGCATTCGTTTCTTTTTAGTTGTATAAGCCAAAGCGAGAAGTATCAGGAAAGTGCAGCTGAATGCTGCCAGAGCTGTCAAACGTATCTTACTTGAAATAACGGTCTGTATCTACCTGCCTTTCTGAGGGGTATTTGCTGTTTTGAAAATGATGTTTTCTGCTGATATTCTCCATGAAATCAAAGTATACAATAGAGCGAAGTCCACATGCTTTTAAGAGGGGTATTTTTCTGTCCATGCATTTCAAGCTGTCCTGCAGGGTGGGTAGGAGCGGCTGGCAGAGCGCGGAGGCTGCTGTGCTAATGCACCCGCACCACGGGAAACACAAGGAAACAGCTGCAGACATTTCCAGCGAATTACACACGCTTTTGTGTTGAGTGGCTGGAAGGTCAAAGAGCCTTCAGGGGTCTGTAAAACCAGCGGAGACTCAAGTGTGCGCTATAAGCGGCTCTTTCATCCCAGCTGCCCAGCAAAGGGGAGGAGGAGGCTCCTGTTGGCTTTGCTTTGCTACCCACCGCACTTCATCACCACTAACTGCTGCTTTACACAACCATCCGGTTTAAGGTGTAGATAAATAATGCTTAAATGTGCCAAGCAGTTTAATCCAGAACAACATTTGTTTGTGGTTTGGTTTTTTTTGGTCTTGTAAGGTGTTAAGACAATTAAAGCATAGATACAATGGCAAAGTCTAATCAATGATTGACCTCCTGTTCCAGATGTTGTCATAGATACAATGGCAAAGTCTAATCAATGATTGACGTCCTGTTCCAGATGTTGTCACATATTGTAGATTAAAATTGGCTTTTTTGTTATGTAGTATAATGTTTTCTTGCCTTTGCGTTGCAGGTCCTGGTCTGGCAATCAGAGTGATATGTGCTGAAGAGCCTTATGTGTGCAAAGACTTCCCTGAGACAAACAACATTTTGAAAATAGTTGCGGATTTTTCTGCAAGTGTTAAGAAGGTAACAACATTGCTAAGCTCTAATATGCCCAAAAGAGTACTACGATCGTTCTGTGGTGGTCTGCAATGAGGTTTAAGCTACTAGTTTCAAACTCCTTGCTTATGCTCTTTAAGGAGTAATGCGTTCCAGTGCAACCCGCTTGAAACCATTGAGTATAGGGCAGTAGAATTTTTTTTGCGCTATGACTGAGGCAAATATTTAAGCTATTTCTGGAAAATGCAAGTTTCATATAGTAAATAAGTTTTGTTTTAGTTAAACTTTGTACAGAGGGGGATTTCTGGAGATTTTCCCCTCCCTGAGATAATTGTAACCTCCTCGATTTGCATGTCCTGACAATCCCTGAATGTCTAAATGAAAGCACAGGAGTGAGGAACTAGTGCTTGCCACATGTCCTGAACGAAAACATCACATTTTAATTGATGATGTTTTAGTTCTCAGTCTCTTAACCGTTATGACCTTCATGATTACTATAAGCTCACAAAAGAGACAAGTATAGCTTTGTGTAAGAGAGGATGAGCATAAGAAAAGAGGTTCAGCAGTGCAGTCCAATCCAATAAAACTGCCTTTGCTAAATTTAGTTATTAAATTAAAGAGGGTTTTTTTTAAGTAGTTCCAAGGGGTAAATGCGGGCTAAATTTAAGCAATCAGCTACTTAAAATGCAAATAAAATCATTATTTACAAGTTGTGTTTGCATGCTTGGGGGCTTTATTTAATTAAAATGTATTTTTCTGCATCGTTGCCCAGCCACATACTTTGCTCCAAAGGGTCAAAGCGTGTACAAGTGAAGAAGACCAGGAGAAGCTGATGCAGATCACCAGCCTACATTCACTGAATGCCTTCTTGTTACCCATCAAAACTGTGGGAGTGCAGGTAAATGGACTCATTCCAGGGGTGTTCTGAAAGCCGCTTCCCCCAGCGCGGCAGCTGCAGTGGAGCGCAAAACGCTGCTTTGTGATTGAAAATAAAGGGCTTGACTTGAGAACATGATCTTCAGGTGACTGGGATAGCTACATTATTGTTGGTGCAAAGGTGTCGAGACAACTGAATAGGCACTGGAGCGAATGGCAGGTGTGGTGTTTGAGGATATCATTGGCGCTGAATAATCCTGGTCACATATGGGCAGTTTCTTCATGACTTCAAAATCTCGTAGGCCTCTGCTGTATTCCTCCTGCCCCCTTTATGGCTGAGAAGTCCTGGACTGAGTTGGTCAAAAAAACCCCTCTGCTACTTACACTGGACCATGCTTATTGCCCTTTCCTGCACTTTTTGGAATGGTGGTGTATCCTTATCCTCGTCAGGAAAGGAGCCAGAGCAGGCGGGTCAGGGGACAGGAACACTCGAATCTGCGCCGTGACAAAGCGATCACCAAACGCCAAGCTGGGTTCTCACAGGATTGCTAACTTGGGAGATTTCATTACTGAGTAGTTGTGGCTGTAAACTACCTGTCTTTGTTTTATCAGTATTGAATTACATCTTGTATTATCAGCTGTGTGATCTTGTGGGTCGCTTCTGAAACTCCCTGCAGTCAGCTTTTCTTACTGTTTTTAATAGCGGTATCATCAGCAGATTTCTACAGGCTCTCTTCAGATGGCACCATCAAAATACCAGTACACAATCAGCCCCTGTGCTCAGGTCGCCTTATCTGAATCTTTCCATTCTGAAAATTTTCCTTTTAATACACCCTTGTTAGCTCACAAGAGGTCTATCTTAGTCTGTATTTTCTCATTCACTTGCTATCTATCCATGTACTGACTTCACCAGCTCAGGGTCTGATAAATGTTGGCACAAAGTATAGTCCTGTAGCCTACGGGATGAATGGGAAGGTATTGTGAACTATTTTGGCAGCAAACTGTGTTCAATTATTATTTCTTTAATTACAGGGTGACTGTCGTTCCTATAGCTATGTCTGTGGCATCTCTAGTAAAGATGCTCCGCACTGGGAGTCTCTTATGTTTCTCGCCAGGCTCATACCACGCATGTGCCACAACATAAACAGGTCAGTGTTTGCAGCTGTGTTTATTTCTGATGATCTACTTCATGTATGGACATTTAGCATACACAAGCATTCTCTTGTTTATTCTACGCTAGAATGGTTTTATATGCATCATACAGAGGTTGCAATTACACAATAAATCAAAGCAGGTTATTTCTGGAATTACTAGCTTGAAAAAGAATTGATAGCCTATCTCCTCAGTTTTATTTTTAAGCACTTGATTAGATGATATCCAGTGTAACTTATGCAAAATCTTTTTTGAAAGTCTCCAGGCCTGTGGGTGAGTTGTGATGTCTTGTGGGCTTTTCTTGCTTTGTGTCAAAAAGGGAATTTACGTGGAACTGTCGCTTCTGATAGCGCACAGGAAAGCTCCAAAGATGGGCACTTTAATCTTAATTGAGCTCTTTGTGAATATGCATTTTTGAGCTACTTGATTGAATAGCCTTTCTAGCAGCTGAAGCTGCTTAGATATTAAATCAGTTCTGGAGAATGCATATCATCCTTGCCTGGCTGCAGACTTTGACAAAACTGCTTATAATTGCTTATAGCAAAACCGCATTTTGTCACACAAGTGACACCTACTGCAAGAGGTATTATTCTTAAAGGCGAGATCTTGAATTGCAAGATACTTCTTCAAACTAAATGCAGAGGGAACAAAAGAAGGTATAAAATCAAGATTGCATGTGCAATTTCCAAGTATGTGCTGGATTTACAGCGTTGCTCTCTTCTTAAGCTCTGGTGGGTTTAATCCTCCCCACAGCTCGGGGGCTGGGTGCAGCATCTCATTGCTGTGCGTAGGGATGCGCTGCAGTAGCTGCTGTTCTGCCCAGCTGTGCCCGCAGACCTTGGCTTACAAACAGAAATACAGAGTGTAAAGCTCGTGCGTTCTTCTGCTTTGGATTGTAGACAAATGTTCTTGGTTTGTATCTACAAACTCGAATAACTTGTGTGAACATGTTGTAAGTCTGTGTGTGAGGCCCATCAGGCGATATTGTGCTTTGCTTTTTGTTCTGCAACATATAAAACAAAAAGAATGAGATGGAAACAATATAAAGCTGATGTGACTGGTTTGAATGCAGAAGATAGTTTATTACAGCTCTAGTTATGTAGATTTTTAAATCGCTATGTTAGTGCCCTGTGATGAAAACACAGCTATTCATTAACAATAGGGTTTACTGTTTACTATTTAATGTTATTTTTTGGTGGTTTCCTATTAAGAGCGAAGATAGAAATTGCAAGCACTTATTAAGCAGCTTTCTCAGAATAATCTTAATTTTTACTGGCATCAAAGTAAAATTGAAAAAACGCCTTTTTGTGATAGCACTGAGTTAGTGTTTCTGTTTTTCTCAAAGGATCATGCTCTTGAATAAGTGCTTGTTTTCCAGAGTCGTGTACGTGTTTGGTCCCCCGGTCAAGGAGCCTCCCACGGACGTCACTCCCACGTTCCTGACCACGGGCGTCCTCAGCACTTTACGGCAAGCTGATTTTGAGGCTCACAACATTCTCAGGGAGTCTGGTAGGTGCTTCTCCTCATCCCCTGAGTTTTGCAAACTTCTCCAGAAAGAACCGTAAACCAGCTGAAAGTCGATGGAATCCTTCTCTTTGCTGGTGAATCCTTCTCTTTGCCGATGATCTCCATCATCAGCGTTTACCTGAAGTGAAGAAACATGACGTAGTTTCTAAATCGTGGTGGAAAGAGGGGAGCCCAGATAGTACGTTTCTAATGGTGGTGATGCTCGCGACCTGTGGTGTTCTCATGTTCTCAAAGTGAAAGCTGTATTTGTAAACCCAGCCACGTTGGGCCAGCAAACAGTGGTTCTTCAAACCACTGGATGGTTTGGTGCATGGGCAGAGTCTTGGAATACAGTAGTTCTGAGGTTCAGCCTATTTTCTTATTTTATATTTTAAAATTAATTACATTTGAAGGTGTGATATGATACATGTGGGAAGCAGTTTGTCAGACTTGCCTGTATTTAAATGAAGTTAAAGGATATCTCTTGGAAAACGCATGTTCTGTTTGCGAGGTTGTCATAACAGAATTCGTACGAAATCGGCCTCAAAATGCTGAGGATAACACTGTCAGTTACACTTGTAAAGCTGTAGATGTGTCTCGCTAACTTTTGGTGACACGTGGCTTCGTGTGAATGAATCGCTCCCAAAAATAAGACGTGAATTAGTTAGTGGAAAAGGCTCCATGTGCACGCAGGTGAGATCCTGTGGCAGCGCAGCCTGCTACGCACCCAAATACCACACTTTTGGATCATTTAAACCACAAAATTAGGGACTCTGTGTTGGCTTTCAGAAGAGCACATTTAATAATAATAATAATAATTAAGATTGTCTGGAGTTACCAATCAACCCCCAGCAACAGGGATGCTGAGGAGCTTTCTCTTAAATATGTTGAAGACACAGAGATACTGGGGAACAGCTTTATTTGGCTTGATATGGGAATAGATAAAACCTCATGGTTATGTTATATTATGTGGGAAGGAAGGCAGATTTTGAACTTGCATTTGCGGGGAAGTACAGGGCTAATGGAGATCGTCTGGTTTTGTTCTGCGTGCCTGCAAACCCTGAAGGTGTTTCAAGGGGCAATTTGAGTTGTTATACACACCGCTAATTACATAATTGTATAACAAGTGTGATCTTCTGAGGTGTGGTAGCAGTAGGGAAAAGATCCCGGAAGATCTAAGTGTAATAATAATATATAATAATATATAGTTCAAAGTACGTGTGGGGAATTCTGTGAAACTTCTATCACGTTGGTGTCTTTAAACCAAATTAACGCACTTTGTGCTACTGTTTTCTGAAGGTTATGCTGGAAAAATTAGCCAGATGCCAATAATACTGACACCGTTGCATTTCGATCGGGACCCCCTCCAGAAACAACCTTCCTGTCAAAGATCGGTGGTTATTCGAACTTTTATTACAAGCGATTTTATGACTGGTATTGCAGCAACTCCTGGTAATGAGGTTCCAGAAGAGGTAATGTGCATTTTCAGGTTTCTTTTCAACATGACCTATTGTAGTATTGCCGATGCCTCGTTTTGACTTTCTTCCCTCTCTCTTGGTTCCTTGTCCTGACTTGGATTTTATGGCAATTTTTTTTGGCTTTTTCGTAGTATTCATTAGGAAGAATATGATGGTGTTTGGGGAACAAACCTCGCAAAAAGAGAAGCTGGCAGATGGCTATGAGAAACTTGCAGGCTTTCCAACAGAATTGAGCCAAAGCACCATCAATTAACAAAGAACAAACACCCCAGCTCTTCCTGGGATTTTGAAATTAAGTTGTTTCATTAGTAATTGGAAAAGTCCTGACTTCAAAAAATGGCCCTTGATCCCCACTTCGAATTTTACTGAAACCTGCTGTTTGACATCTCAATGCGCTGGTTTCTCTTTAGGTCACCGAAAGGATTTAGGAGTCAAGTTCAGGCGTATTTTTCGGGGAGACTTTGTGTCCAGGTTCCAGTACTTGGTCTCTCTGGGAATGCACTGGGGATGAAGAGCAGGAGTGGCTTTTTTACAAACATACTTCCAAAGCATATAGGCACCGATTAGTAATCGTATGTGAGTGAAGTCTGCCGCTTAAGGCAGCCTGTCCATTTAAAAGGAAATTATTCAAGGCTAAGTTACAACATGAACTGTTCCATTAGATAGCATGAGGATTCAAGTTTGTGTTTAAAACAAAACAAACACCAGAAAAGCCACAACCAAACAAAAACCCCCATGTTCTTCAAAATGTAAAACGGTCATTTTAACGCGAAGTAATAAAGTGGTAACACAATAGAAGAGATGGAAAATACCTGGATTTATGAGAAAATAATCAGATTTGATTAAAAATCTTCTGTTTTTCCACGGGGAGCAACTCATTGATTAATGCTTGCACTGTAAACCAGCCGTGTCAGCGGCCTTGGTGTGAGACGGGGCAGGTTGAAGCTGAACTTCTAAGGATCAGCAACAAATTCTCATCTAGAATATTTTGCAAATGTGAATTGGGTGTGAGCTCTGGAGAAAAACTCTCAATGGAAACTCCTTTGGATGCCACTTTCGGGGTTTTGTTGGTGTGGGGTTGGGTTTGTTGTCAGAGCTGCCTTTGTGTTTCGAAAGGGGTTCCACTGCGAGCTGGTGTCCTGTTCAGTGGTTCAGCCGGAGGTAACGGCCTGAGAAGAGTCTGCCAACAATTGATGGCAACACAACAGCCAGTGTTGCCCCTCAACTTTCAGTTTGGAAGCTGAGGCGTTTATTATCAGGTTTATTATCTGGTTTATTATCAGGGCCAAACATCAGCACGTGTAACTGCAGATATCCTGAAGCCAGAGGTTTTCTCGAAGCTGATTTTATTTCTTAGTTGGTGGTCATATGCTAATAGCTACAGGCTCTTTCTCTCCTGTGTATAACACAATTAGTGTGAACGCAATTCTCCTCTGTTAAGCTTTTCTCAGGTAGTTTTTCTCAGGTCTGTTGTACATGCTTTCTACTGACGATTTTGTATTTTTCCTCCACAACAGGTTGTGTTAAAAATGGTGGCGGAGATCAAGAAGATTCCCGGCATTTCCCGGGTGATGTACGACCTGACATCAAAGCCGCCAGGAACGACGGAGTGGGAGTAATTAACTCTTTTTCTATTGAAGTACTGTGTGCAGTCGAAATCATATCAGAAACCATTCCCAGTGTTGACATGCAGTACTGTGAAAGAGTGACTGGAGCTGCTACATCGCATCAGATTCCTCTCCGGGAGCAGAGACCTGCGGTTAAGAGCTTTGCTGGGGATGAGAAGGAAGTGAGGCTGAGGATTTGTACGGGTAAATAATCATGGCAGCGTGGCCGGTGCGCAGACAGATTCCTCTTGCTTTTGCCTTTGTCTTACCCATTCTTCCTCTTTTCCTGTGTTTTATTGTTGACTGTCATTTCAATGTCTCTTTTTTTTGCACACTGTGTACAAGGAGGCAGTTTATTTTACTTCTACCCAAAGCGTTGTTACAGCCTAAAAATGCAAAATGAATTCTTTGTGACCAACTGCTTTTGAGCGGATTTATTATAAATAAATATTTTGCCAAATGGAGTAGTGAGTAACTGTTGAGTTGTGGAATTACTGTGTATCTGTCGTATACTGTTAAGCTTGTTTTATATTGTTTGACGTATTAGCCCACAGCAATAACATTGAGGTCCGAGAGAGTCACGATGAATTACTATGAAATGACCTGTCTGTCTGTCCTCGCCCCCTTTTGCATCGCTCGGTAGGTGTGCGTGTCAGTAATGGACGTGTATACATCAGATACTATTTAGTGTGCACTTCATGTGTGCGTATGTCCAGTTGCAAACAGACAAGGATCTTTGCTTCTGGGACTCCGGTAGGATCATAGAAACGGGAGTGAGGTTTGGAAGCTGTTGCACCAGAGCGACTGGATCTGCAAATCCTCCTCCTGTTGCTTGTGCAACGGTCCCTTCGCAGCTGCTCATGTGCTTTGCTTACCGTTTATTTTCTGCACATTTGCTTTTACAGGAATTTTTGGTATGTATCGTGCTTAGCTTGATCTTTGAGGTCATAGTAGTCGTTAGTGTGGAGTCAGCTGTCGGCAGTGACGTCCCCGATCCCCATAGATCCTTTCCGTCACCCATCTTCTGCTGTTTATGTCGTTACGTAAGCAATAATTGGAGCGGTGGTTACTTGGGTCGCCTGTGCTTTCCTGGTGTGTCGAGGCAAAGCTGTTTGCACCCACCCCAGAGGTTTGGGCAGATCCCGCGGTTGCCGTGCGGCAGGAACGGTGGATCCTGAGCCGGGTACCTCCCGGTGGAACCGCACCCCACATCCTTTTGTTCCTTTAAGCGGTTGTGTTTCATTCAGCTCCAAGATTACCATAGTATTGCGGGGGCGAAGTACTTGTTTTAAACTGTTCCACAACATGGAGTATTTCATGGCTGTAGCTACTTGCATTTCCACTTGTGTAGATTTGTGAGCTGGAATAATGGTTGGAAGTGTTTGTTCTATATTCTTTTGATTGCACACGTTTCCCTGTTTTTCTCTCATTTACCGCCTACGCGTTATGGAAATCCAGTTTAATTTCTGCTTATAGGAAGCGGTGAACTCGTGTAAATGTGTTTTTTTGCCGAGCGGTGTGTTTTCGGGTGCGGAAGGAGGTGGCGTCGCAGCCCTTTGGGGACACAGGTGCGCGGGGAAGCCGAAATCTGCCCCCTCGCTTCCCTGCTCTGGGCACGTTCTCTACCCTGGGAAAATTGAACTTAATTCATCTCTCGGTTGCCCCCTTTATGAAATATGGGGGTGGTGATTCTCACCTACGTCCATCACAACCTCTTTGGATGAGCTTTTTGTGGTGTAAGTGAAGTATTATCAATACAAATGTTCTTTCATTACTGGACTGTGGTCTGTAAGAGCTGTTAAAAACCACCGTAAGTTGGTGTTTGCTGTGGCAGGATCTGTTTTAGCACACGTTCTGTTGAAAAGCGATTTTCGCAGTAGCTTGTCTGGAAAGCAAGCTCCCTAATGCAATCATGGCCTTGGGGGACATTTTTGTCAGAAGAAGCTGAGGGAGAATGTGTTTTCCTGTTGTGTTGGTGTCTCAGATGTGAAGGGTGCAATGACAGCGGATGGCACAGCGGTTGTTGCTCGTCAGCCGCTCACCAGCAAAAGGCAAACCAAGAGGAATTACTACCAAGTAACGCCAAGGATATAGGAATCATAGTAAATAAATCTGGACATTCTTCCTGGAGTTGCATCTGAATTATAGGTGCGGTATATACATGTGTTCTCTGTGTGTACTGGTGTGACATACGTCTTTTAATCACGTCTGTAACAGAACGGAGCTTGGCCACAATTCCCGTGCTCTTTAGGAACATACTTTATTTTTTTTAAGCCAGAAAATTGAATATTGAAAATTTTAGGCTTAAATTATTGCACTATGATCAAAATGTCTTATCCAAATGAAATTGGTTGTCTTTAGCGCTCTTGCCCCGTCTGACACCGGTGGTGGGTTGTTGTTGGGAAGGTTGGTGTTACCCAGCGGTTCGGAGTGTTTGCTATGGAATCCATATGTATGGGACACCCAGAAGTGGAGAGAAACATAATGCTCTGTTCACATTTCTTAAAAAAAATATATATATTTAGCACCTAGTTTACAAACTAATAACTGTAGCTGCCCTGTACAATTGTTCACCTCGAGTCTTCAGTAAAACATGTCAGCAGTTAGAGGAATTTGTATTGGGGGCGTTCCCCGTCATTCTCAATTTTTAACATTTTTCTGCTTGTGAGATGATCAAGTACTGTGAGCCTTAATTTTTATCCACAAATAAAAATATTATGTTTGAACGGTGGTGTGACTTATTTTTTGGGCGGGGGGGCTCACGTGTAGAAAACAGCAGTGTGGGGTTTGGGTTGGAAGAGCTGTTTGTGGCAGCTGTGACAGCCCTGGGGTGAGGAGCTGTCCCTTGTGCCACCTCGTGGGACGTGCTGGTGGCCTGTGGTGTCCCCCTGGGAGACCCCGCACCTCATTGCGTCAGGGCCGCGGTTGGGTTTGGGCAGAGCTCTGTTTAACCACTTTGGGCAGCAGCTCACAGCTCCAAGACCGTCTGCAATTCATCCTCGAGAAACAGAAAGAGCTGGGGTAAGAGTTATGAGCAAAACCTTCACGAGCAGTTGTGAGGAGCTGCTGGGGAGGGCGTGAGTGGGCACAGGTGGTTTATCGTGCTTGAAGATCTTTACGCTCCATCAGCAAAGCGGACAAATGTGACAGCCGGGATTTCTGTGTATTTAAATGGTTTGGCCTCGAGCGCTGCTGCGGTTCTGGCTCCATAGGTTTGGAGTGGGTTTGATCGAGGCGCTGCTGCGGGGTCTGTGATGGAAATAAACCCTTTTTCCCCCAATAGTGCCGTTGTTCTCACTTGGACACCCTCGCAGCGTTTCTGCGTGGCACTCTCTGCTCCATCTGCAGCTGGAACAGCTGGAACAGCCGTCCTGCAGTTGGGACCCACGGAGTCCGCAGGGCTTCCATACAGGTTTTGGAGGGATTATCATTCTGTTGAGAGTCTTCCAAACAAATGTCACACTTAGTGTGTTTTCCTTCCGCAGACCAGTCACGATGGAGATGCTGGGGCAAAACCCTCTGTCCGCTTCCCAGAATTTCGGGGCAGTGCGGAGGGACCTCGCGGAGAAGCAGCGGAAGGATCCCAAGGTGAGGGGGACACGCGCGTCCTGGCTGGGGTTGGGAAGGAGCTTGTTGAGCGTTCCAGGCCAGGCTGTCCCGCAGCGCCGCGTGCTGCAGCGCGGGACCCGCTGCGCGGTGCTGGACGTCCCCGCCTTCCTTTCCTCGGTTAAAAACATCAGCTTTCTAGTGGCGTTGGATCAGTTAAGCTGCACTAAAGAGCAGGGTATCTGTGTTTGGGGCTGCTGGTTTTATTTAAAGGAATCCTTCTGTCTCTCTTGCTTCACCTTAGTCCAGCAATTATATTTCTAATAGAACAAAAAGCTTCTCTCTTGAAGTGTTCCCTCGGCACTGGCTGTGCGGCTGCTCTCATTGTGACCGGTTTCCCTGCTGAATTAGGAGCAGATTGCAAAGGGATTGTCGTGCAACGGTTGTGACTGATTTCACCACGATTCAGGCCATTAACCCATTTGTCTCATTTGTACGTGTGAAGAAAGCCAGGAGTAAGTGGGGCCGCGCAGCACAGGCTGTTTCCATTTCTCTACCCAAAGATCAGATCAAGAGGCCCTTGCAATTTTTCCTCCTTAGATCTAATTTCCCATTGAATTCTGTAATTTAGCGCATCCCATTGGAGCGGGTCATTTCTGGTCCTTTAATTGCCTGAACGAGAGCTGCAGAAAACTGAGCCAGTGCTGTGACTTAATTACTTCAATATGAAATTGAATAATTTAAACATTTGAATAAGTTGGCTGGCTTTTGAGGCTTTGATGCCTTTATGGTTTTGCTCGCACTCATTTTGAAGGTGGCAAAGGCTGCTCGTCCAGTTTGCTCCGTGGGTTAATTTTGGTATTATTTAGACAAGGTGACATGCAACAAGTCACTTAGAAGTGCCCAGCTTATCTTTTCATGCCTGAATCTGCCTGGGTCTGTCCCCGCTGTGCGGGTTGCTTGGCATGGAGGTGGAATGCTGCTCAGGACATTGGGAATACAGGGGGAATCAGTGGGTTTTTAGGGGTTTTGGAGGGGTAAAAAGAAAATAGGAGATTTTCTTGTTGAGCGCAGCCCTGTGAGGGCTCTGGAGACGTGTCCCCTGCTCCTATGGAGCTGCAGACAGTGTTGGGGACAGAGCTCGGGGGGACCCCATGAGGGCTCTGGAGAGATGTCCCTGCTCTATGGAGCTGCAGACAGTGTTGGGGACAGAGCTCGGGGGGACCCCTATGAGGGCTCTGGAGACATGTCCCCTGCTCCTATGGAACTGCAGACAGTGTTGGGGACAGAGTTCGGGGGGACCAGGACTGGAGCGATCGTTGTACCCATGTGACGGGAGCTGGGGACCCGGCACCGTACTCACCCAGTTTGAAGGTGACTAAGTCAGGATTTGGATTCAGGACAATCCTTTGCGGAGCTGGTGTTTATTTTTAGTCCGTTCTGTAGCGCCGATCACCATAGTGACGCAGCGGCATCGCGCCGGTTCTCCCGTGATGTGGCAGCACAGGAGCGGCGTGGGGACAGGGCTCCCGGCCGTGGGCTCTGGGGACAGGTGGCAGCTCAGTGTCCCGTGTCTGCTCCATCCCGTGGGTTCGGTGATGGTCAGAACCGGCACTCGCTGCCACCGCCGCCTGGGCCCTGCCCCTCCGAGATCCAAACACCATCCTCCAAGCACACAAACCTGTCCAGGAAGAATTTTAAATGCATCCTTGGAGCATTAAAGCTGCTCAACAGGGGAATTAACTGCTCAAAACCTTGTCAGCTGGAGCGGTTCAGCCTTTTCATCTGAAATGCATGCAGAGAGTGAAGAACAACGTGGGTGGTTCTGCACCTCTTGGTGCTGTCTGAAAGCAGAGGATCAGAGGATCCTTGGGCTTCTGTGTCCAAGAGCCACTCGCCTCCAGAAAGGTCTGAACATCTGAATTCCCCTTGACCTTGGAAAATCTTCCCCTTTCTAATCACTGATGCCTTGTTCACTAGTCACTCTCGGTGCAACCCAGAGCAAACCCAGAAAAGCGGCTCGTCAGTGATCTCACTGAAGACTCAGCACAGAGAAGAATAAAAAAAGGTTGATTAACATACTTGGGAATTTTTCTTTTTGTGTTAGGATTGGTATTTGGCTCCGAGATTATAGCTAAAAATTATCTGAGAAGATAAAAGCCTGCAGAGCGCTCACTTCCACTTGGGCTGTTTTAATTGCACAGCAGGGCTGGCTGGAAGCTGCGGGGGCTCCTGTGCTCTCCGAGCCGCTCTCGGCCCTTCCAGGAGCAGCTGGGGCTCCCCAAGGGGCTGCAGTAAGTGCTGGGGGGCAGCTCAGCTCCAGTGCCCCTGTGTGCTGGGAGAGGTTTGCTGCCAGGTCTGGGAAACACGGAGAAACCAGATGTTCCTTCCCCAGGATGAACATCTGTCAGGCTCTGCTGCTGGGATGGGAGCGGGGCAGCGAAACTCAGGGCTGTGCTGTGAGCCAGGAGAGGGCTGGATACATGAAAACAGGTTTATACCAGATTCTGGTGTGTTGGATGCTGAAATGTCTCTTTAAAACCCAAAGTGTATAGATACATCTAACTCTTGGTTGTCCAAGGTGCAGCTGTTTTCCTGTTTCCCCTGTTGTATCAGCATGTCCAGGCTCCCGGCCCCGTGGGTTAAAGGCTGAGGGGTGTGCTGGGGGGAGCGGTGTTTCACATTGCTGTTGTTCTCTGCTCCGGGCAGCCGGGGGGGGGCTCAGCCCCCTCTGCTGCTGATTTAGGATGTTTTGGGGGCTGCCAGCAGAGGATAATGCCAGAGCTGTCGGCTGGGGATCAGCTTGAAACACTCAATGAAACCTGGTGCAGATCCAGAGCATTCTTTATTTTTAAGCATCATTTTGAACCCGTTCTTTGTTTCCCAGGTCACGCCTGCTTGCCATGAATGGAGGAGCGAACGGAGGGAGGGCTGTTCCTCCACCCCCCAAGGGCTGGCGGGATGCGGGTCCCTTTCCCAGCGTATTCCCAGCACATGAAGAAGGGAATGCCCGACCCCCCGCGCTGGGTTTTGTGTGGTGGGAGGGCGCTGAGGCCGTCCTGGTCACGCTGTTATCACTCACCACGCGTCCCTGGGCGCACTGTTATCACTCACCACGTTGAAGTGCTGGCGGAGGGTGAACCAATTAAGGACATGACCGAATCTTCGCCTGTTGGGGTTTCAATTACCTGAAGGAGAAGCCGGTGCGGAGTGCCGTCAGCTAGAGGCGATCGTTTAGGCTCCTGCTAATTGGATCCTGCATTTCAAAATTACTGTGCTCCTATGGGACGAAATCTATATGTTTACTCGTATATCACTTACCGATACTTTCCAACTCGATCTACCTGTGGAAGGCTGGCGTTTTTCTGCTCAAATACCTCGAAATAAGACCTTCCAGGTTATCGACTGCTGCTGATCAGCCTGCTCGAGATGAGCTGGAATCTGAAAAGCCAGGGTGGGTTTTAAGATCATTTTAAAAGAGGATGAATTTGAAATGAATTTTAGTAGAACTGCAGGATCAGAACTTGCATCCTGCGTCACCTCAGCCTGGAGTGAGGCAAAATAAACCTGTTGTGAAGAAAACCAGGCCGGGATTTCCTGATTGCGGTGACCGTGTGAGGCACCTGTGGAGCGGCAGACAGGTTTAAATGAACTGCACATCTTGACGGATGGAAAACTGCTTAAGGGGTTTTTAAAAAAAGCTTTGCAAATGCAAACTGTGAAGTGCGGTCGGTTGTCCATCACGGGAAACTAATGCTTCTCTGAGCAGAAAGCATCTACTGGGGGGGCTTTTAGAAATGCTTCGATTTACATCTGAAAAATCTGGTCAGAGGACAAAGTATTGAACCTTGTTCTGGCCCTGGTGGGTGCTGGCTGCCGGGGGTTACGTTTTGCTTTAAAACTGGCACCGTGAACAATTATTCCTTTTAAATGGCTGTTCTGTACCTCTGCGCTTGTTGTTATTGCTGGAACCTCCCTCTTAGCTCCAGACAGCTCGGGATTGTGTTTAATACAGATAAGTGCAGGGCATTACGCTGGCAGCGGAGGGATTAACCATGGCGGGCTGGGCTGAGGGACACGGTGGGACACCGTGGGGACACCGTGGGGACCTGCTGGGGGTGGGCACGGGCGGACCCGACAGGTCAGGGAGGGACCTTCTGCACCGAGATGGTTCCCTTGCCGTGTGTCCAGGGGCAGCAGCTGCAGTGAAAACCCCATTTAGAAAGTGTTTTAAGAAGAGACATAGACATTTTCAAAGCCTGGAGGAACAGTATTAATAGTACTTATAATTTAATAAATTGCACATGCAGAGCTCCTATATGTGCTTCTATACGTTTATACAGTGCATAAATAAGTTAGAAATCCAGAATTATAACTGGAACAGTTTATGACTTTAGCTAGTGGCTGCCTAGAAAAAGCAAAGTAAGAGGCAGGGGCCGGTTTGGAGCTGGGGCAGAGGGAGAGGTGCTGGGGGGCAGGGACGCAGCCCCCGAGCGAGCCCTGATTCTCAACGCAGGTGCAGAGAGGCAGTATCAATATTTAAAGGCACGGGATGGCTTTGCTTTCCAGAAAACAATCTTTCTGCATCTTTTATAAGTTGAGCTGGGGTCTCCTTACCTGCCAGAACATATAATCACCCCAGAGACAACATCCGATAGCGTTACCTGCCTAAATAAGACATTAGGGGAACATCTCCCCTCACAATAGCCTGCGGCGCCGCCAACAATGCTCCGTTTAGAGAGGAACAAATTGTCAGCAGCTGCTTTTAATTTAGTTTACTTTTACGGTGACCGATACTGTTTAAGGTCTTTGGGAACAATAGGGTGTTCCTGTGGTTAAGGAAGTTATAAACAGGGAAGGCTGGCGAAGCACAATATGCCTTTTGTACAACTGGCTAAGAACTTTATTTTGGGTTTGTCAGCCAATTTCCAAGCGAAAGAGCTTGACAAATCTTATAAGCCTCGAAACTTAAATATCCGTAAAATAAATATGCGTATCTTCAGCTGCTAAGGGCTGATTTAAAGGCTTCTGGAGTTGCTGGAAACCTTTTCTTTTTTGGGAGGTGCTGGAAAGCTTAATGGCAAATGAGGCAACAGTTTAGAACAGACACAGAATTCCTTAACAACTCACATTTTGAGTCATTTTTCTAGAGTTTTGCAAAATTTCCAGCGAACATTTTAGCGCCATCCCTGCGGAACATCTCCCTGCGGAACAGGCTGGAGAACACCAGTTCCTGTGGAAGGTAAATTTGGTAGGATTTCTTCCCAAAGGGAACGGATATGCTTTAGTAAAGAGCATCTAACAACGTTTTGTTTCGTGATGGGTGTTCTGGTTTGGTTTTCCTGTTTGTGTTCTCCCTGAAGCGCGGTGACCCGGCAGCGCTGCTGTGGGACAGCCCTGGGCTGGCTCAGGGGTGGCCATCCACCGCCTCTCCGGGCAGCCCGGGCCAGGCTCTCGCCACCGTCCCCGTTGGACACCCACGTCCCCAGCGCAGACACGGGTGGGCGGCTGCTCTTCTGTTCGATGCAAAGCCTTCAAAATGCTGCATGTCTTCAGAGGGATTTGTTCCTCTGCACCAGCCTCTCTCTCCAAACAAGCGTATGTCTGTGCTCCTGAAGTGAATAGTTCTGTCATCTCTATATCAGCTTCTACATTTCAAACCAGAGAGGGAAGTTAATTCAGTTCTCATATCCACTCCTTTCCAACATTTTCTCCAAGCACCGTTTGCTCAGCAAGCAAATGAATCGGGAAAAAGTCATGATTTCTTCTCATCTTCAGGGTGACCTACAACTCTTGCAGGACAGGGAGACCTGGGCAGCTGGAGCTCTGCCCATGGGAGGAGGAAGAGGAGGAGGAGGAGGGATGGACCGTCCGGCTCTGATGCCACATCCAGCGGGAACCCCGCTGCCATTTGGGACGAGCCCACGTGGCTTTGCCGTTGGTGGGAGCACACGTGTGGCTTCGCCTGCTCTGGCTGGAGCCTCCGGCGCTTACAGCTTTAGCGACCTGGGCCTTTTTTTCCCCCCACTATTATCCATCTAAATACCTTGTTGTATGCAAGTCCGGTTTAGGTGCGCTGCTTCGCACATGTTTGTAGCTTGTTGTTTAAGAACCATCCTCCTCCTCCTCCTGCTGCAGATGTTTCCATGAGTAGGTTGCAGCTCTTCTTTCCAGTTAAGCTCCCCAGACACATATCTAATTACAGCTTTGTGGCCGGCGTGAGGTTATAGAGGGAGGCAAGCGCGTACTGAAAATCAGTTTAAACGATTTGAGGGCAGCGACTTAGTGCCGGGGGTGCTGCCCGGGCGCCGAGGCGGGACGTGACATGCTGGCGGCACGGACGGGCACCGTGGGCAACAAGAACGCCGAGGACGCCCTGAAGCTGCGCAAGCAGTCGGTGCTGTCGCTGGGGAGCAGGGACAGAGCCCCGAAATGCCCGTCGGAGGGTGGGAAGGAGGCGCGGGGCCGGGCTGGGCAGCCCCAGCAGCGAGCGCGGCGCCTGGCGCTGCTGCGGGAGCTGGAGACCAACTGGTACCTGCGGCTCTGCGAGCTCTCCCACGAGTTCACCATCGCCTACACCACCGGCATGCCCCACAGGTACGTGTCACAGCAGCCATTTGCACTCCACTGATCATCATCATCATTATAACACTATGAAATTTTGTGGCTTTATAAGTCTGACTCTTCTGTTAATTCAGGTATTTTTTCCTGCACTGCGATGGATGTACCTTACAGAGCTGGAAATTCTGCAAACTCGTTTCTTAGTTTCCAGAACTTCAACACAAGCTGCCTGTGGTTGTTCAGCCTTATTTCTCATGAGCTGTAGTGTCCAAGTGGCTGTAACTTGGTTTGGGTTTAGTTGGAAAGTTGCTGCTGTTCTGCAGGGACTGGGTGGGTGAGAGGAGAAAATAGCAGGAAAGGCTTTGCTGGGTGCTGCTGTCCCCGTGTCCCCATCTCCCCGTGTCCCCATCTCCCCGTGTCCCCATCTCATCTCCCCTGTTCCCCCCACCCAGAGTGAAAAACCCACTTGGGAGGGCAAACCTGCAGCTGCTGAATTTCTAATTCCATCCATCTTAAATGTCTCAGCCTCCAGAATCTGATCTCATTCCTTTATAAAAAATATAAGGGGATCTTGGAATTAGTGGAAATTAGATGTGCGACTCTCTAATCTCCTGCACTGAGTAAGATCCTTAATGAAACAGGAACCTAAATACAAATTGCTGGTGTTGCTGTTTCAGCCCTGAACAGCAGCAACGTGGGGACGGGGCGGTTTTGGGGACCGGTGGAGGGAGGACGCGGGTGTCATTGATCTCGAGGGACAGGGCTGCTGCCAAGGGGGTTTCTTTGTTTGGCATGGCATCAGGAACGGGGGATTTCAGAGAAGTCGGGCGAGATCTTCCCTAATCCCGGACAGAACGGGGATGCCCGAGTGCCTGGCACAAAACAAGGTCTTGCAGACATGCTGGGATTATGAATGAATTAAAACGTCATTAGAGTAAAAATTAGAAACAAGGTAACTGAAAGGAAAACAAGATAAAACTATGAGAGATGGAGCAAGTCGTCTTTAAGAGCAGAGATGTCGAACAAAAGCCCGATGAAGGGGACACAGTCGGGTCTGTAGACTGAGCAGTTGCGGTGCTGTAAAAACAAAGTGCTGCGGAATAACTTTTGGGAGAATTAAGTGTGTAACGATGCTGATCTGTTGAAATTAAACACTCCAACCCAGTGAAACTCTTCTGTCTGAAAAGTTCGGAAGAGTTTGCGAAAATATTTCTTTGCTGTTTAAGCTTGTGTTAGAGATGAGGAGGGGGCTGGATCTGACAGGAGGTAAAACAACAGAGGGTTTATTGTAGGAGACACACAGTGAATAATGGGAGAAGTTGTGGGTCCCCATCTTTGGGTACCACAGGGTGGGAGGCTTCTGGGGGGATCAGGACCCTCCCAGCCTGGGAGATGGGGCCAGGGGGGCCCATTAGTGCCCTCAGGGCCCTGACACGACAGTCACAGGGAAAAAATAACGAAGTAATCCAAATGTCCCTGCCAAACTCCCCTCTGTGACATTGAATTATAATCTTTTAAAATATGTTCTGGGTTTGGGATCAGTCTGTGTTTATCTGCTTTGAAAGATTTAGGGATTAGTTGAGTTCATGATACATCCATCACTTGATTATTTAACTTATTTTTCCAATGTATTTGGGATTGAAATGACAGTCAGAAAATGGGTTGGGTGTTTAAAATGGAGGAGCCTCAGAAGTCTGCCCCATAGCATGTATCACTGTCATGCTTTGGTCACTGCGGGCTGGTGTTGGCCAGAAAAGGTGGGTTTTGCCAACTTCTGGATGTTATCTGGACCGGAGGGTGCTGGATGCTCTCGGGCACTGGCTTTGGTGATGCCACGAAACCTGTGGCTGAGTGTCCCATCACCTCTCAGGGACGAAACCCCTGAGAACCTGAGACTCTTTGTTTGCTATTTACCAGTGAAATAACTGCTTGTGGGTTTGGTACATTTATTTTTAGGCAAAGAGCTCAGACGCGTGCCTGTTGCTCCATGCCAAGAGGCAGAAGGTTCTGTGGAGCTGGAGGTTTTGAAGTGGCTGATGGCATCTCAGAGGCTTCGTTGGGTCTTCTCCATCCACACATGAGCTTCTGCAGGGACACACAGCCTCCCGAAAGCTGCTGCTTGTTCCCTGCCTCAGCTCCAATGTCTGTACCTTGTTCCTTCCCCAACTATTTTCCTTGTCTGTTTTGTGGTTATTTCCTATTCTTCTTGGTGTCTGACTGCTCCATACCCTTTGTTTCCTCATTAGCTGTGGGAGCCCCAGGAGGCTGCAGATCCTGGGGAAGTTTCCAGCCCACAGAACCTGAGCCGTGAGAGTTCACAATGGGCTATGAGGAAGCAAAATGTTTTAATGACTTGCATGAGAGATGCCCGAGCCCTGAAATAAACCCTCTGAGAATATTTGGTTTACGTTTATTGGCCTTGGATTGAGTCCCAAACAAATATTTCTCATTATCTAAATATAAGACCTGGGAACCAGGGTCGGTGCTCTATTCCCACTGGCAGTCCTCCTCCTTTGGAGGACTTGGCCATCGTAGGTTCCAACAGACGAACGAGATTGCTGATCTTGGCCAGAATCCATCCTGGGCATCAATTAAAATGAGCCGATCGCAATAATATAAAGAACGTCTGGGAGAAAAACGCTACTCCATAGTCTTGTGGTCATCTTGGGCAACACAACCCATCTGAAGCCATCTGGTACCGGTGGGAGGGCGGCGGCACCGGGAGCTGCTGAGGACCCCCCGCCGCAGGGTGGACCATGCACTTGTACAAACCGGCCTGCGCCGACATCCCGCCCCCCAAGCCGAGCCTGCAGAAGCCGAGCCTGCAGAAGCCGAGCGAAGCGTCGCTGAGGGGCAAGAAGCCAAGCGGGGCTCCCAGGGCCTGTCCCCCCTCCTCAGGGAGGCCCAGCCCGGCCGCCGAGCTGAAGCAGCTGGAGAAGTTCCTGCACCTGCACGGGCTGTCGCTGCTGGAGACCGTCCCGGCCCGGACGGGGATGAACTACAGGTACCTCTGCCGTCCCTGGCTGGGAAATTGGTGGCTGTTCGGTGGCAAACAGCTAAAACTACGGGGAACGTGGCCGGGGAACCATCGGGCACCGTGGTCTGTCTGTGTCCGTGAGTCTGTGCACACCTGCAGGCAGGCTCGCAGAGTCTGAAGATATTGTCTGATGGTTAATGCGTGTGACCCGGTCTTAAGCCTTTGAGGTTTTTTTCCTTCTCTTCTAAGTTGTGTCGCTCTACTGAACTGCCTCTTTTGAATCTGGGTGGAAGGATTTGCCCTTTCTGATGTTTTAATGAAAACTCATTTATTTATGCACGTTAAAAGGATGACGACTGAACAGCAAAACAGAAAACATGGAGAATAGAGGCTTTTTGACTGTGGCTGGTGCTTTGATGCAATGTCTGTCCCTGCCATAAACCTGGAGCAAATGGACTGAAAGCCTGGCTGGGTTCAGGCTGTGAAATATTACAATTATTAATATGTGGCTTGTGTGTTAGAAAGAACATCCAAGAGAGAGGGTCTCGTCCGTGCTGGGAACAAGGACAGCCTGGGCAAAGGGGCTGTAGGCTGGGCGACGATGGGTGAAGACAACATTGATGGGCTTGGTCTATCTGTTGTTATCTTGTTTTGCTTCAGACGAGATTAACTGAAGAGGATGACATCCCCTGTGGAAAGCAGATACAGTCTCCATGCTTTTAATAAAAGAAAAACGTCTTCAAAATGTTTGCTTTCCCTGGAGATTGACTCTTGCCCATGGCTGCTCTGAGCTTAAAATTGAAACAAGATGACAGGTTTGCTATTTGGATAGAAATAGCAGGATTGTGTCACAACTTTAGCTGCTGGCCAGGGATATTTGTTGTTTGGAGACACTGTCCAGGGAGGACGGAGTGAATATTAAAGTGCTTTGGAGCCAGCACTAGAAGAAATGGCAAAGGGCTTTGTACCTCTGCTGTGCCGGCGCCGGCAGGGGATCCTCAGGGCAGCTGGGGTTACGCTGCTTTGAAAGACGGTGTCAATACGGGAGAACCGGGAGGGTTCAAGTGAGGAAGAGGGAGAACGTCCAAGGGCGGTGGGACAGCGTCCGGGGGAGCCGTGCCCGAGCGGGGCTGTGGGAGAGTGATCCCGGTGCCACGCTGGGTTAGCGACGCTGTCCCCAGTCAGGTACTCTGATTAACTGGCGGTTTTTGGTGATTTATTTATTATATCTTTCTAAACTGGAAGCTTCCCTCCCTTCTAGTGAGAAATTCTTTTGCGCCCCTTCTGATGATCCTAATCCCCTGTGGCAGTTGTTTTAAATGGTTGGCGTTAATACACACAGGAAAATTCCTATTTATCGTTGTTATTTCTTGGTTAATTCTGTACTTTCTATGGTGCTGGTCTGCTCTGGACATGGTTTAACTCTTCAGGTGCCCTCACTGAGAAGCACAAGTGGTGTCGTAGCCACACAGTGTTCCCATAAAACACTTTATGATCTGGTGTCTTAAGTTTCCTCCCCAGGAGATTATCCTGCACACCGCCCCGATGTACAGACGCGTCCCTGGTGCTGGGCCCGGCTGTTGCCGAGTCCAGAACGCATCAGCCTAAACTCAACGGAGAACGTGCTCATCCCGCAGGAAAAACCCTGCAAAGAGTTTGGGGAGGGATGGAGACTCGAGCCCCAAACCTGCGGCAGACTGAGTTTTGGAGTCACAGCAAAATGGAATTAATGAGATATTCTGGGAGAGTCTTGTGCCCCGGGGCGGCTGGTGTTGGTTTACCCGGTGCCACAGGCTCCGTGCGAACAGCGTCACACGCTGTTTCTCGACTTATCAAACAGTCTTCATTCATCAGAGCTGTTAGTCACAGTAAAATAAATCATACGTTTAACTTCTGTTGGAGCTGATGGACTCGAGCATGTGCTTAATTTTAAGTGCGTGCATTTTTCATAGCTATAGAATGTTGTGTTTCGCACGCATCATCCCTGGGAGGAGGAGGACGGGAGGCTGTGCAGGGTGCAGAGCGCTCTGCTGCGGAGCAAGAGGGGTTTCCAGCAGCCACCGCTTGCTGCTTTCTGGGGATGTTTGCTCTTCTCGCTTTAGAAATACAGGGGCTCTGGCAGGCTGACTGAGCTCCAATGTTGTCTTTTCCAGCATGGCTTGTTTTGCCTTCCAGACACTTCTTCAGAGGTCTGTAGGTCTAGTCTAGAGACAGCACAGAAAACCCTCCAACTCTCTTTTTTATTAAGAGCTATTTAATTAGAGTGGAAAGTAATGAATTATCAACAATAAACTCTCACTAAAATATGCCTAAGCTAGTTGGTTTATAGGATGGTTAGTAGTTCTTCCTTTCATCGCTTTAGCAAATACAGCTTAGTTCAGCCTATTACTGAATAACCAGCAGCGCATGAGCTTAGTTTGTTTCTGCCGACAACAGAAATGCCATTTGCAAAGCCAGTTTGGCACTTTATTATCCAACAGGGTGTTCATCGCGCGGCTTCCTTCCATATGCACTTTGGTGGGGTTGAGCTCTTAGGGACTGAACTGTGTGAGCTGGGAAGCGATGGCTGTAAAACTTGTTAATATTCCACTCATGCGTGGTTAAAACAGCATCTCTCCACTTGGGCAGCTGCAGTCCGAGAGCCTGGAGGTGAAATGGGAGGTGTCTGCAAACACACGCGGGCAACTTTTGCAGAACGCGCTGTTGGCAAATGTTCCACGTGGGAAGTATTTATGGAGGTCACAGACTGCGGAGGCGCTGCTGGTTAACCCACCCACAGCCTTTGGAGCTGGGGCTAGCGTTTTCTATTTGTATCTCATCCATTTTATATTTAGTGGAGGTTGTGTTCGGGGAGGGTGAGTTCTTTGTGCAGCACACAAGCCCCTGACAAACTCTCTTTTTGGGGTGAGCCCCCAGCCAGGCTGTCCCACATCCCGAGGAAGCGCTGGGATGCTCTGCCCGGATCACGTTGCTTTTGCTGATGAAGCTGATCAAAAACTTGCACTTTAGGACTGTCAGGCTGAAGCTCTTGTCTGAAGACCAGCCAGCAGGGAGCCCTTGGCAGGAGGTTTCCTTTTCGTTTCCTGATTGCAAAGGGGAATGTCCCCATGGCAGAGCAAGGAGCTGGGTGACGAGGGGGCACCCGCAAATCCTCAAACTGATGGCACAACCCACCCCCAGCTCCTGCTTTGTCCCCAAATCACTCACAGTCTTGTTTGACGTGTGGGGAGGAGACGGCGGCTCCTGCTGTGACAAAAACAGCGCTGGGACCAGATAGCCAAGATCTCTTAATTCTGGAAAACTAATGTGCTTGCTGTGGCTAAATACAGCAAGAGGGAATATCAGAGCGCTCTAGGGACAAACTGGTGGTAAGAGGGTTGATTCGTATGTCTAATTTGGTGAGTGTCTTGCATTGATACAAGTCTGTGTCAGGAAAAACGATAAGGGAGTGAAATACGCAGTGTGCAGCGCCAGAACGAACCTCGTCCTTCAACTGCATTATTTACTTTCTGGGTATGACAAGCGATCAAATGCTCAATTTGCTGGGCAGGCCCTCCAGTTTGGTAACTTCACCAAGACTATCACGGTACGTGGGTAACAGGGTCAAACCCTGAGATAACAACAGGCTTTTGGTGAGGACCAGGATCTGGTGGTGACCACCACCATGGGCAGAAAGAGAAAATACTCCTGCAGCGGAGCTGTTGCTGAAATGTGCCCATCACCCTGGAGCTTTGTCAGCTCGTGGTAGACACAAAGGCAAACACCCTGCTGCAAAAATGTAATGTGGATAACAGTAAATACTGTTGTGTTTGGGGGTTTTTTTGTTTGTGAGAAAGCAGAGGGCTCTGAGTGATGGGATTGTCCCTGAACCCACTGATTAAACAGGCTTTTAGCTCAGAAAAAGGTGATTGGCAGGGATTACAGCAGCTGTGTTTAAAACCAGGAACAGCCTATAGCAAACAACTCGTGGTGTCCCATAATGCAGGAACTGGGGGGAATGCGAATGGCTTTTCTGGACAACAGGTTTAAAATATAGGAAACATTTCCCTTGTGTCTTGTAATGAAACCGGGGAGCTCATTTTCACAGGATGTTTTGGATGCTGGGGATATGAGCATGTTCAAAATGTTATTAAGTACCAGGCTGTCAGGGTTTAAGCCCGGCTTGCAATTCAAGCCATGAGAGCCGCTTGAAAACACTTAAAAAATGCATAAAAATTTAAATAACTAACAAAAATAATAAAAACCACTTAAAACCCCTTAAAATTCTAATGGAGGGGGTAAGGGCCTGATTTGGGGGAATGTTGGGGTGAGTTTTGGTCATAAAATAATGAAAAGTGGTGAAAGAATTGAAAGGGAAGGGAGAAACTCATGGACTGAGATAAAAACAGTTTAATAAAATAACAATACTAATATACTAACAAAATGTAAATTAAGTGATGCTCGGTGCAATTCCTCACAAACTCTGTCCACGCTGAGCAGCTGGTGTTGGGAAGACAGAGCAGCCTGGTCCAAAACAGCCGAAAAAAGGCAGAAAGGGCAGAGAGCAACCGCAAAATGGCAAAAACCCAACGCTCAGACCTCCCAGATGGAACTGAATTGGAATGGAGCTGAACTGGAACGGCCTAACAAGCCGGGAAACCTGACTCCCGTTAGATCCGAAGCGTGATGCTGATGGTAAAGACTCTTTTCAGTGAGGTCTGTCCCATCCGTGTCCCCTTCCTCACTGCCCCACACCTGCGGACAGAGAGCCCAGAATGACCTTGGGCTCCCCAAAACCGGCTAAGATAGCAGAAAATTCTTGCATTCTCGTCATACCAACTCAACACCACCGGAAAGTCACTTGAAGAAAGCTTTAACGCTGCCCTGGGCTTCTGTCTTCTTATTCTCAAACTGAACTCAAACAAGGAGCAAGCTAGCTAGGGATAAGAAAAGTTTCGAACTGCTTGAGCAAAATTAACTCCATTTCAGTCAAACCAGCGCACAGACAAGGCCATGAAAGGCTATTAAATACAAAGCGGTGGATTTAACCACTAGCACAGCAGATTTTTAGATGGCAGATGGCAGAAAGCAGAGATGATATACCAGGAAAGGCATTACAGCGTTTTTGTTCAGTTCCTTTATAATATTTTCTCGAGACTGGCTCCTGGGCCCTGTCTGAGCCACAGGGGACAGGTCGGTGTGCAGGAGGAGCAGGCAGACCATGCCCTTCATCCCTTGTCCCTCATTCGAGGGTCGTGTTTGTATCCCTGCAGAGAGGGGAATTTGGGAATGATGCCTTTGCCACACCAGCTTTTCCAGGCTCCCTTGGTCAGGCTCTGGTCATGCACTGAAGCTTTGAAATATCTAATATTTAGATGGCAAAATATATGAGAGTGCTTGATGCAGTCCTATAATCCTGCACTGTAATCCCGTCCTAATCTGCTCAGTTCGGAGCACAGTTGCATTATATTTATTGGGATATAGCTTAAAGCGTTAATGTTTTCCCTATTTCCTGTGCAGATGGATCTATAGAGCTGCATCCAGCTGTGTCCTTTTTAATAGCCAGTGTAATTTTTCATCAATAGTTGTTTGTTTCTCTTTCAGGCTGTTCAACTATGCAGCCAGTTCTCTAGTGACAACAGATACTCCCATGTCTATCCTTTTTCCAAATTATTGCATTTTCCGCTTGCTCCTTGCTTTTTGTATTGTGAATTCATGCATGAATGGGGGAGGACGGGATGAAAACATGGGGCGCTTGTGGGTAAGGATGTGAACAGGTTATCTACACGTGTGTATGGTGTTTGCAGCACAATATTTCCTCCTTGAAGCAAGAAATGCTGTTTTCCCCCTTCAGAAGAAGGGGACACAATCCGGCATGCAGCGTGAGCCCACGTCCCCGCCGCGTTTCGGCAGGAGGAGCTCTTCACCCACGGCGAGGACGCCGGATCCCCCGCCTGCTGCCTTCTGGCTGCCGCCCTCGCCGGCCCCGCACACGCGTGAACGTGCACACACGCGCACACGCACGCACGTGCACACACGCTGCCTTTTGTAGTATGAACTCAATGACAGCGACGGAGCCGCATAAAAGCTCAGATTACCCGGTGGCGCTGCCAGGGTTACTCACTCCTCTCGGTAGAACGCTCCCCATGCCGCGGGTGGAAGACAAAGCAAATTTGCCCTCCCGGCTCGCCACTCCGGCAGTAAATCGCGGCTCAGCCTTAGCTGTGTGCATCGGGAATTTGCACGCTCGCTCCTGCTTTTCGCACACCTTCTGCTCCTGCCGAGCTGCAGCTGAGAGCGGCGCTGGCAGACGCTGGATAAATCAGCAGCTCGGTGGGCAGGTGCTGCCGCGCCGGCTCCCCGCTCCCCTCTCCCCGCTCCCCTCTCCTTGCTCCCCTCTCGCCGCTCCCCTCTCCCCGCTCCCCTCTCCCTGCTCCCCGCTCCTCTCTCCCTGTTCCCCGCTCTCCTCTCCCCGCTCCCCGCTCTCCTCTCCCTGCTCCCCGCTCCCCTCTCGCCGCTCCCCTCTCCCCGCTCCCCTCTCCCTGCTCCGCCCTCCCCTCTCCCCGCTCCCCGCTCCCCTCTCCCTGTTCCCTGTTCCCCGCTCCCCTCTCCCCGCTCCCCTCTCGCCGCTCCCCGCTCCCCTCTCCCCGCTCCCCGCTCCCCGCCGCGGTGCAGAGCGCAGCCGGTGCCGCTCCGGGGGGCTGTCTGGGAAGTTTGGGCTGTTTCTGGGTTTGAAATCTGCAGTCTGTGTGCATGCCCTGGGGTGAAACTTGGTCCGTGCGGTCTTGCTTAAAACAGGTTTTATCTGGGTGTCTTTGGGCTGACTTTGGGATCTGCTGAGGCTGGGACCTCGCCGTATGTTGCACTGATACAAACTGCTGAGTGGTGGATCGGAGGGTTTGACTTTAGGAAAATCTCAGCTAAAGCTTGTCCAGCAGCTGTGCAGTCAGTGCTTTGTGTCATTGCTTTAGGAAATGATCATAAAACCTGGCTCTGGCAAGGCTTTGAAGAGCTGAACTTCAGCGCTGGGCTGGGAGCGGGTCTCTGTGTCACCCGCTGTGGTGTGTTGTCACAGATGGCCACTGTTCAGGGAATAAAAGTGGATTTTGGTCTTCAATGCAAAGCCAATACTGATGCAATAGTAACTCTTTTGCTTTGCTGAATTAAAGTAAATAACAAAACACAATGGAAGAGCAGTTGCTCTTCCAACATCTTTTCCCTCCTGCCCCATCCCTCCCACTGCCATTTCCCAGTATGAGCAGAAAATGTCCCTTCCCAGCCCTGCAAGTCTGTGGCCCAGTCTGTGCTTAGAGAATTCCTGTCATTTTTCTCTCTTAGTTATTAATCCTGATTTGTACCCTAATTGTTATTGATAGTGAGTTTTCATTGCATTCAGAATTTGCAGGTGTGACAGCCTGCGGTAATATAAAGAGCAAACTTTCCTGGAAATGAGATGCTTTGTTCAACGCAGCAGATGCCAAAGGCAAAACATTTAGGATAAGAAGTGCCCTTCTGAGACCCAGGGATATCAGGAAGAATTTAACAGAATCAAGGAGGAAAGTGCCTGAGAGGAGGCGAAACTGCGATGTGATTCCAATCAAGCTTAATTATAACACAGAGCTGTTGGGCACAGGGACCTCTCATCATCACATTGTGGATTTCTCCTCTCCAGAATTCCTCTGGCATCAGGAAATAGTTGCTGGGTCAAGGCAGTGGATGGAGGGAATCCTTAGGGGATCTCCTGGGGATTCTCTCTCGGTACTTCTAGATATACTTTCTTGTGTTATCTGCTATGAAATACCAGGTGTAAGTGCGGTAATTTGGGATGCTGCTCCTCTGGGAGCAGCTGCTGGTGTGGGTACCAATGGGTTGGGCCGTACCAACATCTCCCCAGCCTGCTCAGCAGGGCAATGCTTTGCACCGGTCTTTGCATCACAACTTGGGGTTTTTTTCCATTTTAAGCAAGTCAAAGCAATCTCCTGAAATGTGGTTTTATTATTCTGTGTTTTCCCACACTGGGGTGACCACCTTTCTATTTCTGCATCTCCCCATCAGGCAGAGGCCCTGGGGTGGGATGCAGGCAGCGGACTCCCCTGGCTCTGCTACCCAGGGATGGTGAGCTGAACGGCAGCTTTTTCGGTGGCAAACCTGCCTGCTGCAGACCTGCTGCTGCCTGATAAGCCTCGTTTTGTTCGTTTGTTTTCAGTGTGCATTTTCTAGGCTTCATCCCTGGGCCAGGAAGATTCCAGAAGACAACACAGTGTTTCCATAATTCCAGTAGCGCAGTCGCTGTTTTTTCCTGGGGTGTTTGTGAAGTACCTGGGGAGTCCGAACAGGTGAGGTTGTTAGGGGAGCTGCTCCCCCACCAGCACTCAGTGTCCCATCCCTGCTGTGGTGATGAAATGCACATTTTGTCACTGGTGAAACAGACATCCCATAGATCGCAAGAGTAATTATTCTTTTTTTCCCTGAGGATCTAATGAGTGGTTATGCGTTTGGCAATATGTAACGATCCTCTTGCAAATGCTTTTGTTAATTAAATGGGCGCCATTCCAGCACAGAAGTGGTTGTTCAATACCCTTTGGGATGCGCTGGGAGATGGGGATGCGAGTGGCTCCTTGGCTCAGCAGGGCTTGGAGAGCACCAGAAGGCTCCATGGTGCCTTGTGCTTAATTTTCTAAAACGACATTGTACCTCTCTGAGCTACATCGTGACTCAGCTGCAAAAATAAAAGCTACAAAGTCTTTGCAGAGGGCTGGGAGTGAAGACAGCAATGTTTTCCCCTTGGTCCAAAGGGAGTGGGGGGAAAGTTAGGGACGTACGGAGTGCCTGCAGTCCCTGGCTTCTGCCTGCACCCCTGGGCAGGCACCAGACGGTCCCAAATCCTGCTCTGGCCAGACCTCCTGTTGGAACAAGTCACCTTCTCCAGGTAAAAAGCAGATTCCAGAAGTCCTGAAATGGTATATTTTTTTAAGTAGCGCTGTAGGCTGTAATAGTAACTCAGCGGCGGAGGAAGTGCTGACGCAAGGGGTTTTGCTGCATCACGCTCCCTGAAGAGGAGGCCGGCAGCGGGAAAAGGCAACGATAAAATTAATTGGGCTGAAGATCATTTCTTAGTAATCTGCTGCACTTCAGCAAATGACATTGTTCTGGGTGACGTGATCATTCTCCCCCATGACTAATTCCAGCAGATGCCTCCCATTATTTTGGGAGCGCTGGTCAATGAGAAGAGTTTTCTCTCCAACGCAGGGAGTGAGATCTTGTGCGAGTGTTGCTGAATGCAGCTGATGGGATTTGTACCCCGTACCACTCACCTTCATAATTAGAAATGTCGCTGCCGAATGAGAGAATCTCTGGAGAAGGTGACATTTTCATAATGTGTGTTATTCAGTCTTGGTTTACAGTAACTAGTGGCTGATGGAAACCCTCAGGTTTTATGTAGTTTATTCAGCTTCTGCCCCAGCTGGTCAGGGCAGGTGGGACGTTGGCCAAAGGGGTATTTGCTGGAAGAAAGTTTTGCCAACGAATCTCCTGTAGCTCTTTATTCTGACCCTCTGCCAGCTCATCTCAAAGAATTAGAAGTTATTGCATGATAATTAGTCATCCATCTGCTATAGCGCGGCCCGGAAAAGGGCAGAACGGAGTTGTGTGTTATTCAGCATCCCAGACTGAGTCCTTAGCAACATATTTCTTCATATAAGTTAATTTAGAGTTTTAAGCTTGGGCGATATTTGACGTGTATGGATGATGGAGTAATATACATAATTGCCTAAAATCTGCTGTTTGATAAGCACAATAAGTTGGAAGAACATAGCTCAGGCTGAGCTTTATTTGGAAAGCATTTATTGATCGAGTTATGCAAAACACCTGGGAAAAAATCTGCATTTTCTGTATGCACAGTGCGTATGGCAAGACGGAAAACCTCTCGTTTGCCACGAGCCACCAGCCTCAGCGCATTTCTCTAGCTCTTCGCCTTCCTTTTAGCTATTTTACAGAATTATCCAACCGCTGCCCAAGGGGAGGATGTCCGGGGCTGATGCTGCTTCCCTCAAAAACCCCTGAAATGCAACAGAAATGGGAAAAGTGTTGAGCAACTCGTGGGCAGATGCTCTGTGCTGTCCCTGAGCCTGGCACAGGCTCCTGGGCCCCACTGCTGCTGCTGGGGATGCTCCATTGCCCCATAACCGGGATACACCAGGGGCTCCAGCCCCACCTCAGGGGGAACATATGAAAGAAAACCTCTTGTACTGTGCAATGGAGCTTCATACAGCTCTAAGTGTTTTAATCATGTTTAATCCTGTTCAGTGTATTACAGTACATTAAAATAATGGTCGTTTCTGGAGCCTATCTTGTAAGCCGCTGGCTTTCAGTCAGCTGAGAAATGGAATAGATAACATGGAAAAATTAAATTACCTGGTTTGGAGTGGGGGTTAGGGCAGCTAATGGGGCCATCAGCAATCTGGCAGGGATGTTTTCCGTCTGCAGGGATAAGTGACTCATTAACTGAATTGGGTGCCTGGTAGGTCACATCCCTCTTGTAAGACACAGGGAGCTCTGGGGCTTGGTTTCAGTATTGATTCTTTCACATTACATTAGGCGACAATTTACTTGACATTGTGTAGCTCTGGTTACAACCGTCCCAAAGCTCTTTGGTAGTGGGCGGCTCTCCTGGTGCCCAAGGGCTGTACCAGGGGTGCTGTGGCTCTTGGCAGTGGGTTGGGAGCGAGATGGGAGTTTGTCCATCAATTCCTCATGAGCAGATCTCTGTATGATATATGGATTGAAACAAAAAAAAAGAGAGGGGGGAATTCTGAGATGTAGTGTGTTTAGGAAGTTGTTTGGAAAAGGTAAATTTTCTCCTTTGGTGGTGTTTATTTAGAATAAAACATTTCTGCAGGGCAAGGCTGTAGCTGAGGGTCTCTGTGCTGGAGCGGAGCAGGAACCCTCAGCAGCGCTGCCCGCAGGGAAAACGTCTCACACATCTGTCACCCTGCTGGCAGCTGCCTCCATTCTCATTAGAATTAAGCAAAGCTAGTGTATTTTTCATGCCGGTTTTGATTCGGTTATCGTTTCATCATATCCTGCAGAATCCATAATGTGAACATGGGGACCGTCCCTGCGGAGGAGCTGGGCAGCGTTGGCAGTTTTGCACAGCGCGTGTCCCCAGGGCTGGGACGATGCTGTTGTATTTATCCTGGGCCTGAACGCACTACACATGTTCCCAGCAGCCTGGTGCCATTTGCCCCTGATGCTCCGCAGTGTCACGGTCCCAGTTCTGGTCCCTTTTTGGAGCCTGGATGGTGGGTATGGGCTGGATCTGGTGTTAATCGCACATCTCGTGTGCTCTCAGAGGCAGCCTGGGCTGGGCACTGCAGCCAGCCGGGCTGGAAACCCGCCAGAACGACGCCTTTTAACTAAAAAACATATAATGGGAATTTTGATTAGTCTTCCTCAACTGCGATTACAGATGCAAATGAAGTTTTTCATGTGAAACAAACGGAAACGTGATGACTGTTTGCTCGATAAGCGCGGTGCGTTTGTTCTGCGTCGCGTTTCCTCGCCAAGCTCCGAGCCTTGTTATCAAAAATAAACGTTCCTTGTGGGTTTAGATACACCCTGAAAGAGCTACAAATCACTGTGGGGTTCATTGCTGCTGCGTCAGCCGGGACAGCTCCTCAGCTGAGCGGGTGAGCATCCCGCTGCAGCAAGACCTTGGCTGTTAATTGCAATTAATACCCCAGAAGTCCTTTGGGGAGATGCATCCTAACACCAGCTCACTCCTGGGTTCTTCTCCCCCTGCTCCTGGGTGGCAGCATGGCCAGTGTCCATATCAGCCCAGTTCAGGGAGAAGTAACTGAATGGCTGCAATCAGCAGTAATTAGCCCAGCAGGAGCCCTGTTTCCAAACAGCTGTTGAGCTGGAGTGAAATGGCTCAGTCTCTGTATTTATAACCAGAGCTTTTATGGCCCAATGAAAATTTTATTGGGACATAACACCGAATTTCCCAGAGCGCGTCCTGCTGTGCTGCAGAAGAATTATCGTGTGGAAGCCTGAAACTCCAGGATTCGTGACAGCAGATGAAGATAATTCTCGTGAAGGCCAGTCTTGGAGGCTGCTGCCCAAAGCCTCCGTGATGGAGTTGGGAAAGGCCGCCGGGGACAGGCTGCGAGGGCTGATCTGTTGGGCATTTTTGAGGTGGAAAACCCCAAGGCAGAGCTCTGCCTTCCCCAGACCCCGCTCCTGGCGCCGGATTCTGTCGTCACGGCCAGATGGGTTTTTGGTGCTTCTGTGCAGCTTTCTGAAGTTTGGCTGATCCACTTACATTACGTGCAAAGTCAAAACATCCAGGGTGATTAAAACTCTATCATGAACGCTGAAATGCTATTTTTAATGTATCTCTAGCCTGAAAGCGGGGACTTTTCCTGTCCTGCAGCATCTCAGCAGTGCCCGGTGCTGCTCTGGCCGCGGGTGCAGAGGGAAAGCTGCTGGGAAGAAGCAGCTACAGGGCGATTAAAAGATTGACAGAGCCTGCCAGAATTTATACGCAGCATTTTGGTGCTACCAAAGACGCAGGCTTAGCTGCCGCTCAGCTTAAATTCGATGAAGTGAAGAAGGCGCTAATTGATATTTGTCCAGTGAAACGCTCTGCTTGGGTAGAACGACCTGGCAGTGTAATTGGTGCGAATGGTCTCTGACTGCGGCCATCAGGAAGCAACGTCTCCAGCCAGGCTTGACATAAAGTTTCAAAATTGCTTCACCAGAAGGTGAAATATAAAGGAAAAACAAATAAGCGAGGGGTGTGTTTGGGGTGAGCTGTGCCAGAGGGCCGGGTCGGCAGCAGCTTGGAATGTTTCATCTGCCCCGCACTGAAGGACTTGGGTTTATTTTTATGTTTTGGGCTGCAGACTCATATTATTTCCACTGATTCAGCAGAGCTGAGCTGCTGCCCGGCCCCGTGGAGCTGATGTCCCCGGCGCTGTCCCCTGCCTGTGGGGACCCTGGGGACCGGTTGTCCATCACCGCTCAGCCGCACGGTCCCAGCTCCCGCGGGGCCTTCCAAGGGACCAGACATGGTCTGAATGAAGTATTTTTGCTTTATGGAGGTTTCCATTCTGCTCGCTGCAGTGCTGCTTCTCATCCCGCCCCTGCAAGGTCCTGGGCAAAGAAACAGCCTGGTCAGGGTATTGAAATATGTACCTGTGCAGGAGCCACAAACCATCTCCTGGCTTCCTCGCTTGCCTAGAGCATCCTACTTGTCTGCATTTGGCTCTTTATTTTGAACCCTGGGATGGATGTGGTGGCTTCTGGGGCAGGGGACAAGAGGGGTCACAAGAAAGGCAAGGCCAGCGTGGTCACGAGCATCTGTGTTAAACCAGATTTGCTTGATGGAGTGTTTTGAGCAAGTTGTTTAATGAGCGGTTGTTGTCTTCCTCAGGGGGAAATGCACATGTATGTCTTGGCAAAGAGGTGTGTCTGTAGCGGTTTGGTGGCACCGGGGTGGCACTGGGAGCCTGGCCGGGGGCTCATGCTGAGCCCAAGCTGCCACCGCACCCCAGAACCGTCCTCACCGCCGCTGTCACGTACCCCTGGTTTTATAAGCTTAGGATTTTCATGATACAGAATTATGTTATTCTAATGTTTTAGTCTAGAAGTGATTATCTTGTTCATGGAAAAGAACTAAATCCTGTGTTTAAATACATATTTCTCTGGCAGAGTCTGTAACGCCCCTGAAGCTAAGCGGCTTGAGTTAATATGCTCTGTGGGATGTGCTGGTGCAGAATGAGACTGTCCCTTTGCATCCCTCCCTGGGGTGCACACCCGAGGGCGTGGGCAGCAGTGGCAGCAGGGACAGTGACCAGGACCTGGGGGATGGTGCCCGGGCACGTCCCCAGGACCAAGTGATGCTGCTCAGCTGGCAGAGCCAGCTGCTGACTGCAGCAGGGGCTCCTCAGAGCTGTACAGCAAGATGTAAAAATAAATGCTATTTCTTGAAATATCTGTGCCCGACAAGAGGGTGGTGTATGTCCATCAGACACAAACATAATCCCGGTTTCGTCAGTCTTGCTTTGATCTCTGAAAGGCAAAGCTGGGCTCCAAAAGCTGTGCTTAGCCTGCTGGGCTGTCAAGGCAGAGCCCCGAATGCCACCACCATACTCCAGCTGCATCCCCCAGGCCCATGGGGACAAGGGGATGTCCTGGATGAGCTCCTGTCATGGGACATCTTGGTGTCACTACCCCCCGGCATATGCCCCTGTATGACGCGCTTTTCTGAAGATGTAGCAGCATTTATTTGGGATCTGTAATCCTAGC
Source organism: Columba livia (assembly GCF_036013475.1). Lineage (NCBI taxonomy): Eukaryota > Metazoa > Chordata > Aves > Columbiformes > Columbidae > Columba > Columba livia. The sequence goes on from NC_088610.1 coordinate 1,264,290, forward strand.
TCACTGCTTCCCTGTCTGAAACTCTCAAAGCTGTGTTTCATGTCTGCCATGGAGCCTTGCAGCGGTTAGTTCAGCTGGTTCTTTCCGACTTCCACTCCATGGATCAGCCCTCCCTCCCTCCAGACCTCGCACCAAGGGCTCCGTCTGCCCCGATGGGAGTTTGCTTCTCTGGCATACGATTAACTGTTAATCATCTTTTGGAAAAATATCACAAAATAACTTTCTTTGCTATAATGCTTTCCATCCTTAAAGAAATGTGCTGTATAAATTAGATAAAGGAGCTGCCAAGAGCTCGTCAGGAGCCGTTCCCCGTCGCCGGGCGGTGGGTGGCCTTGGCTGGCTGCCGCCTGCCCACGCAGCCGCTCGCACACCCCTCGGCAGCATGGACGGGGGAGAAAACTGCGCCGGGCCCCCACCGCAGGGGAGGAGATCAAGAGTTTGTCATCCCGAGTTCAGAACAGGATTTTATCGCCACGTCAGCATCTCCAGCTTCCCTCTTTGTGCCGCCGCTCCTGCTCCCCCTTCACGTGGCGATGCTGGGGGGTTTCCAGCCCTGGGGCTGCTCCCCCGCCAGGGACAGGGTCCTGGGCAAGAAGCAGGGAATGGGCAGGGGACGCCTAGGGGTGCCCCCACCTTCACCCCAGCACTCCTGGGAGCCAGAGGGCAGATATAGGGGGGCATGGTGAACCCCACGGACCACTTCCCACCCCTGCAGGAAGGGACAGAGGGTGACCGCAGCCCTTGGCCACCTCCTGGCTCATCACTGTCACCCACACACACCCCATGGGTGCCCTCTCCTGGGGGTCTGCACCCAGAAGAGCCCAGGGCTGCTCTGCTGGGGACAGTGATGGGCAGGGAGTCCTGGGAGGGCTCCAAACCGCCCCCATCCCCGCGTCACTCTCCCCCAGCCCCGGGGTCTCGGGGCTGCCCCTGGGAGCAGTGACACACGGTGACACTCAGTGACAGCACTGGTGAGGTGCAGCTCGGAGCTGGGCTCCGGCTCTGGCTGCAGCCCCAGCCGCAGTGAGGGACCAGGGACAGGGACGGTTTTTGCTTCAGAGGTTTTGCGCTGCAGCGGATTCGGATGGCGATGCTGGGGGAGAAGGGATTAACCCCGGCACTGCTGCCAGCCTGGCTCTGCAGGCAGCTCCGCCTGCCAGAAACACAGGATTAATGTGTTAATGCTGTAGCAGAGCGATTTTTCTCCCCCCTCCCCCTTCTTTTTTTTTTTTTTCTTTCTTTCCATAATTAGCCCATTTTACCATCGAATTGCTCCCCGCTACAAGAGATCCTCTCCCTGCTCAGCGATGCCGGCAGCAGCTATTTTTACAGTCGGCAGCTGCCAGCAGCGCCTGTGTTCACTGTGAGCACAAAGGAGGCCGGGTCCCCGCTCCCCCCTTCCCCATCCCCCCGGGGTCCTGCTGGGGGTCCCGGGAGCCCCCGCTGCCAGCCTGGCCATGGGGGGCATGTAGGGGCTGGTGCAGCCGGGCAGAGCAGAACTGATGGCCATCGCTGCTCCGTAGGGACTGGCTGGCGAGTGGATGGTTCTCCAGCCGGCCAGGCTGCCGGCTCAGCACTTTGTGGTCCAGCGGCTGGGGCCAGCGCTTGCAGCATGTCTGCAGTGATTTAAACCCACGACCAGGAGCAAACCTGCAGCGGGAGAGAGAGGCAGCTGCTGCTGGCGGCTCGGCATGAAGGAACAGCTTCATCTTTGCTGAAAGCACCTGAGCGGACGGATGCTTTTGTCTGAACAGCAGCAAATATCACAAGGGGAGAGCTGAGAGTGAGCTGAAACCTGCTCTTGTGCTTCCTTTTTCAAGTTCGGGGCTTCTCTCCTCCCGGCATTGCAGCTGAGACCCAGGAGACCCCCCTGCTGCTTCGGCTGCTTCTGTGAGGTCAAGGTTGGCAGGTCCCGGGCAGCAATTGGGACCGAACCCGGGGTGGCCGGGGGCTCCGGCTGCGACCTGGACGGTGACTGAGGCGGCACCGAGGGCGCGATGCAAGTGTCCATCGCCTGCACAGAGCACAACTTGAAGAGTCGCAATGGTGAAGACAGGCTCATCAGCAAGCAGAACACCACTACCCCCAACGTAGTGAATGCAGCCCGGGCCAAATTCCGGACAGTGGCAATTATTGCTCGCAGTTTGGGAACGTTCACCCCTCAGCACCACATCTCATTGAAAGAATCCACCGCCAAGCAAACGGGCATGAAATATAGGTATGGTCACGGTGTCGGTCTTTGTTCCCTTGCAGTGCAATAGCTCTGTACTTTGCTGCTAAAGGATTGTCTGTCTGGATGCAGCTGGCTTTGCAGAGGAGCTCTCTGCTCAGGTTATTAATAGATTTTTAAACTTGTGCATAGCTGAGTAGCATTTGGGTGCTCATGTTTTTGCAGGCATATGTATTTGTGACTTTATAAGAAACCCCACTTGCCTGGGCAGATTATATACAACACTGTGAATTTATGACAGTGGTGTTAAGATGGTTTCTATGAAGTGCTCAGTATAACTTACATTGGTACTAATGAGAAGAAAAATCAATTAGCAAAGCGTGTTTGAAGCTGGTCGGGAAAAGTTCATTTACAGCATGTTGTATGGAGCGAAAAGCAGCATCTGCCTTGGGTACCATTTCATCACGGTGACCGCGTACCGACTTTTCACCTGGTTTGCTTAGCGGAGATGAGATCACAGCCAGTTTTGAGGGAAATGCAGTAAAAAAGAATGCAAGGCATTCTTACAGAATGCCTCATGCATCTCACAAATCAGTATTCCAGCAGGAAAAACAATGAATGGCTGTGACTACCAGCTGAAGTGCTCGGTGTGGGCAGCTGATGAGCTTCTGTCACGCCTTCAGCTGAAAAAGATGAGGATTTCTGTGACTTTGGCTGTTGGGTTTGCCCGTTCAGGATGTCCCTTTTGGCAGCTCAGGGGTGACATTATGGGGACGGGAGAAGGGCAGAGCCTGGGGGTATTCTGCACCCCCTCCCTGCCCTGAGCACCCCAATGCGGAGCCGGTGTGGGGTGTCCCCATGGGCAGGGTGTGGGGACAGTGCTGGGGGGCTCAGGGCTCTGGGAAACTTCAGCCCTGCTCGTTCCCAGGCCATGGAATAACACCCGACATCCCTGCGGATGGGGGAGCAGCGTGGGACGGGGGGCAGTTTTGCAGTTACACTGATTTTTATGGTCCTTGGGAGCGATGCAAAGCCCGGCTGGTCTGAGCGCAGCGATGTGAAATTCAAGCGTGTGTGGCTCAGGCAATTCTGTAGTTCTGAAAACTGCAATATGAACTCTCCAGGAACCGCATAGATGGGGCGTATGGAAGCAGAGTGAATTGGGTGCTCAGATCTAATTTGCTGTGAGTTGTTGGAAGGGCTGATCAATAGCACAGACCTTTGCTGGAACACAAGCCCGGCCTTCCCCGCTGCTTGTTCCCATCGTTGGGCCACGACCAACTTTTAGCAGGAGTGCTGGGTGCTCCCACCACTTGCTCCCTGGTGTGGTGTTGGCCGAAATGCTCATTAATGTGAATAATATCTCCTGGAGCGAGGTCCCAGCCCCTAGAGCACTGGGGGGCTCCTGGGCAGGCTCAGTGCCCCGGGCTGCTCCTGGGGTGGCGAGGACAGTATTTGGGGGTCCTGTCTGACTCTCAAAATCACAGTATCACAGTATCACAGTATGTTAGGGACTGGAAGGGACCTCAAAAGATCATCTAGTCCAATCCCCGTGCTGGAGCAGGAACACCTAGGTGAGGTCGCACAGGAACATGTCCAGGCGTGTCACTATAACTCACCCTTTAATGCGATCCCGGCGAAGCAGGGGCTGGTGGAGCAATGCCAGACGGGTCTGCCTGTGACCCCGCTCCCCTCCCGCAGCTCTGCCCAAGCCATTGTGCCTCCCTGCCTCAGTTTCCCCCTTGTGCATGTCTGTGGGAGAAGTGTCTTTGATCAGGTCAATCAGAGACATGATCTCTGTGGCTTCTGCTCATTAGGCTTACAGACACCGTGTGCTAATTGTCAGCAGTTATCTCTGCTGATTTCCCGCGGGGTCCCAGCACTATCAGTGCACCGACACGCCGGGTAATTATGATTCTATGCTGCCCACATGGCACAAACGCTCCTGCAGCCTCCAAAGTTGGGCCTTTGTAAATCCTTTCGGGCTTATTTCTAGATAAGGCTTCATTACTGAGGGCTGGATTCCCAGGGGTGTTCAGCACAGCCCCCCCGGCTGCCTGGGAAATTACATCAGCAATAGCATCTTGTCTGTGACAGGGCTGATGTTTTATCTTTATGACTAATCCCTGTTTCTGCTCCCAAATCTCTCCGTATCTCAGGCTGGTTTCTCCCCCAAGAGCAGAAGTGAAGGGGAATTTGGAGGAAGAGCTAAGCAAAGCTCTGGGCTCAGGCGCAATGCTGCTGAATTGGGATAACCTTTAGTGAGGCCAGACACCCACCAAGGGCGATGGAGCCGGTGTTTGTGCTCATCCCTGGGCCTGGTCCCTCAGTCCGAGGAAAATCCAGTGCCCAGAGAAGCCAAAGGCCTTTCCCAATAATCCTGTGAAGTCCTCAGCTCCCTTACCTTTGGAGCTGAAGTCCTTCCCGATTCATTTTCTACTTGAATGACATCCCCAATGCTGAGCTGTACAGCGTGTGCTCATGAAAACGACACACTAGCCAATCTGCCCCTTGTTTTACACTGAAAACGCTGATAGCTGCTCCTCCATTGCCCCCAAGGGATGCTGTAACCCCCAAGGGATGCTGTGACCCCCCCAGGGCTGTCCCGCAGCTCCCACATCGCTCCTGGGATGCCTCCGACCCCGTCTCTGCCTTTTCTGGTGCTCCCGGTGCCACTGGGCTTATGTAAAAAAGATCGACGGTGACTACGCCTGTGATGGGGTGAGGGCAGGAGAGGACCCAGCTAGGGGGCTTTTCACCAAACGACGTGATTCTGGCCCCGTTCCAGCCCAGAGCCCCAACTGGAATATAAAAGACAAAGTTTAGAGGGATAAATACATTCATCAGGGAACATCTGCAGATATTAGGGCTCAGGTGCGCTCCCGCGGTGTTCGTCCGAGCAAAACCTCAGCTTTGCATTTGCACAACCTCGTTTCGCTGACTCCTTGTCGGTTGTGCCATCAGCCAGCTGGGACCTCCCCAGACGCCACCTCTGCTGTCACCGCTGGGGACAGCCTCCGCTGCCGCTGACAAAACGGGGAGAGGGGCTGTTCCCTTTCATCCCTTTTAGTACTCCACAGCCTGCCCAGATGCTCGGGGAGAATATTTGGGATCACTTCAAGTCTTCCCTTGCAAATGCTGTAGTTGCAGCTCTTGGCTCGGGGCATCGCAATCTGCTGCGCTGCTGCTGGGAACAAAGGAGGGATTTTTGCATCCCTCTGGTGCGGGAAATGGGAGGAGGGCTGGCAGGCTGGTGCTTCACCTCTTTTGGACCACCAGAACGTCACAGTCTTCTTCTCCCTCCCTAATCTGCTATTTTAAAAATGTATTATCAGTCCAATTCAAGCTGTCTGTAGAGGGAATCCAGCCCTGATCCTGGCGTGCGAGGCTGTTCAGGACGTGCCACGGCCACCACAGAGAACAACTTCTCCAGCTGAGACTTGTACCAGCCGTCCTGCACTCATGCTATTCTGTGATTCTATGATTCTATGATTCTATGAGTCTATGATTCTATGATCCTATGATCCCGGCAGCTTTGCTATCATGCAAGATACAGGGCAAAGCCAGGGCCAGAGCATCCCAGCTCCCCAAGCCCGGTCTATGTCCAGGATGTGACAGGGAGCTCAGCTCCAGCTCCAGCTGCTGCGCTGCCGATTCAGGGCTGTCAGCAGTTCAAAAATAGCCTTTTGTGAGAGCTCTGCCCACACACGGGCACCAGGGACCCAATTTACAAAGCTCAACTATCTATTTGTGTTTGTAAATAATTGATGGTGGCAGCTTTGACCATTAACTCCAGTGCGAGCCTAAACAAAAGAATTTTATCTGCAAAGGCAATCCAGAGGAGTTAATAGTCTGAGCTCAAAATGTGGCCAGTGCAGAGCCCTGGGGCAAGCTGTGGAGGGGATGTGCACCGTCCCTCGGAGGGGACACCCATCCCTCCTGCCCAATGCGGGATCATAGAATCACAGAACAGTTTGGGATGAAGGGACCTTCCCAGCTCCCCCAGTTCCCCCTGCCATGAGCAGGGACATCTTCACCAGCTCAGGTTGCTCAGAGCCCCGTCCAGCCTGGCCTGGGATGTCTCCAGGGATGGTTCATCCACCACCTCTCTGGCCAACCTGGGCCAGGCTCTCACCACCCTCAGGGCCAACAATTCCTTCCTCATGTCCAGCCTGAATCTCCCTCCTTTAGTTTAAAACCATCACACCTTGTCCCGTTGCTACAGACCCTGCTAAAGGGTCTGTCCCCATCCTTCTCGCATGCCTTGTCGGGCATTAGCAACAGGGGCAGAGCTGTCAGGAGGTAATTAAAGCCATAATTAAACCTTGTCCCTTCTGGGTCAGGTCTGTGTAGGGACCTGCCCCGCTGCTGCAGGCGCTGTGTGGGAAATAACACTCCTTGCGGCCACTGCGTATTGGATGTGCAAGGGTTGTGTGCTATGCTTTGTATTTTGCAAGGTCTGGAGCAGCTTTACAACCCCAGACCTTTCCTGGCCACCCAGGAGGTGCCACAGTGCTCAGACACAGGGGGTGCTCAGTGTGCACGGGGGTGCTCAGTGTGCACAGGGGTGCTCAGACACAGGGTTGCACAGTGTGCACAGGGGTGCTCAGTGTGCACAGGGATGCTCAGACACAGGGGGTGCTCAGTGTGCACGGGGGTGCTCAGTGTGCACAGGGGTGCTCAGACACAGGGTTGCACAGTGTGCACAGGGGTGCTCAGTGTGCACCGGGATGCTCAGACACAGGGGCTGCTCAGTGTGCACTGTGGTGCTCAGAGTGCACAGGGATGCTCAGACACAGGGGCTGCTCAGTGTGCACAGGGGTGCTCAGTGTGCACAGGGGTGCTCAGTGTGCACTGGGATGCTCAGTGTGCACAGGGGTGCTTAGTGTGCACAGGGATGCTCAGACACAGGGCTGCTCAGTGTGCACTGTGGTGCTCAGTGTGCACAGGGATGCTCAGACACAGGGGCTGCTCAGTGTGCACAGGGGTGCTCAGTGTGCACAGGGGTCCAGAGGTGACCGAGCTGTCAGGACACACAGAGCTGCTGCCTCTCTGTCCCCTCTCCCAGAGCAGGGGGCACGGCTGGGACCTGTGGCTTCCTGCACTTACAGCAGTCCCGGTACAGGGGGGCCTGGCCAATCCTTCTCTTGTTTGGGACTTTTTTGGGCTCGTTGCCCGTGCTGCTGACCAGGCTGAGGGACCTTCAAGTGTCCCCGGTGGCACCGAGGCCGTGCCATGGCCACGTTCCAGCTGAGGTCATTGCATCCTGCTGGCTACACATTCATCAGCACTTCGATGACATTTTTCTTCACCGTGTGCCTGAAATTGTGGATTATTGTTGAAGAGCATGAATAAAGTGCTGCTGATGCATTGCACAGCATTGGTGGGAGTGTTTCTCCGGTGGAGCTGGTGGGATGACTCTCTTCTCCCTCCCAAAAATGTAACCGTGTGTTTGATTTTGCCAGGGTCAGAGCAGCGCTCTGTTGGCTTCACACACCAACTGCAGACATTAAAAGGCACCATAAAAATACTACGGCACCAAGAATTCCTCATCCCACTTTTCTGCCTAAATAAGTATCCGCTGGCAAATATAATTAATGTGTGTAACAAGTATACAAATCTCAACCCCATACTTCTTCCAAGTAACAAGCGATAAGATGAGAGGGAATGGCCTCAGGTTGCTCCAGGGGAGGTTGAGGTTGGATCTGGGGAACAATTTCTCCCCCAAAGGGCTGTGGGGCATTGGAACAGGCTGCCCAGGGCAGTGCTGGAGTCACCATCCCTGGAGGCTTGGACAGACGGACATGAGGTTCTCAGGACATGGGGCAGTGCCAGGGGTGGGGGAACAGTTGGACCCCATGATCCTGAGGGTCTCTTCCAACCTAAATGATTCCATGATTCTATGACTGATACTGTTCTAACTCAAATCTTTCCAGGGCTGTGGGCAGCAGGTCCCAGCCCAGAGGGGAGCGATGATGCTCTGGAGCATCTTTGCTCCCAGGGCCATCAGGGTGGGCAGAAGCACAAATCTGCTCCTGAGGTCACCCCACGGGTTCCCTGTGTGGCTGCTGAGCACTTGCCCATGGGAAGAAACCTCTGCTGGGGGACACTGAGCCCTGTAAAGACCCAGAGCCATGTCTGAGATGTGTCATTAACATCAGGAAAATGACTTTCGCCTCCGTGATCACTGGCGGTTTCTTCCACTGCTTTGAACATACCCTAGGTGACCCGTGGGCTGGAAGAAAAGAAATTGCAACGCTTTTATTAAAGTGCAAATTTCTGATGTCGAAGCGTGGTATTATTAACGCCAGAATTGTGTTCTAAAGCAAAATTTGTGTGCAGATGCTGTGCACCACTCCTGGCTGTGCACCTGAAATAAGGCCGGGCTTACAGAGGTCAATAGCAAATGTCCAGCCTGACCAGTTTGGAAACGCACACAGGCTGGCAAATTAGTTTGGCAATAGAAGGTAAAGCTCTATGCTTTGTGAGGGGTGTAAGCGAAAGCAGGTATTTCTTAGCAGTGTGTCAGGAGTTGTATCTTCTTTTCCCTTGCACTGTACTACAAGCATCAACCATAATAATTCCCTCACGTATTTAGGAATCTGTGGTTTATTGAAGTCTTGCTGCAATTATGAGTAGTTTTAAGCACTCACATGCAAATGGTGCAATTATTTTTATATAAAAGTACATATTATTTCACTAGCTCTCCACATCAAGTTGATTTTTATGGCTCATTGTCTGATCTTCGTTTTATTGCTGTGAATTAAGACCAATCCAGTGAACAGAATGGATTTACACTGAACTCACAATGCGTTTTCCCCCAGGACTGTAGCTTATAATGGCTACGGAGAAGGCAGGAATAACTCAAAGGGGGAGGAAAAGGAACCAGCTGAGTAAACAAAATCTGTGCCGCTTTGTGCTGCTCCGGGTTCCTAATGGCTCTTTCCGTTTGTAGCTGCTCAGCGAGGTTGCGGCTTCGCTGGGAGCCGGATTTTTCTCGTCTTATTGCATTGATGCAAAAGCCACGTTTAACATTGCACTGTTAAAACCAGCGTAGAGTTTTAGATTTGAATTCACATTTACTTACTGTCTAATGATACGGTAGTGCCTGGAGTTACTCAAAGATACATTCACTCCCTGGCTTTTGTGCCTTCAGTAAATGAAGATTTTGCAGAACTCTGGGCTCAGTGTAAGCACTAAAAGTGTATAATATCTCCCCTTCCAGGTTTCAGAAAGAGCAAACTTCTTTTACCTTTTAAAGCAGACTACAAGGGTCTCTCAGAGTCCGGCTTTGCGGCCGGGGGAGTGATGCCCGCTGCTGCATCCCGGGATGCAGTGGTTTCTTCTGCTCGGGGCTCCTCCTTCTGCCCTGGAGACCCAGCCAGGCTGAGAACCTCCTGCCTCAACATCAGTTAACTGAAAAATGGATTTTTAGTCTCATTTCCAAGCGTTCTAACATTCTTCAAACAATATTTCTAACATTTCTGTGGCATGGCAACAAGCCAGGGCTCAGTCTGCCATCAACTCCCACCTCCAGGTTTTAAGTCCTGAGAGAGGGCGATGAGCAAAGGTGAACAAGATTGAAGTCAAGGACAAAGGGTGTTTTAAAGGGCATGCTTTTCATCTTGGGTTTGTTAAGCAGAAGCAAAGTGATGATATTTTAAGGAAGCTTTTAAATAATGCAATGGTGTTCTGGCGATGACCTGCACACCCCCTCTCACCGGTTATTGCAGGGCAGCAAGAAAGTCCAAAAAACATGCAGCCAACTGCAGAAAAATGTGGTTACTTAGAAGAATGTGGCTGAAAGGAGAAGTCACTAACCCCTGGTCGCTCGCTGTACTGTCCCCAGGCAAGACCTGCCCTGCTCCATTCCACCCACCCCAACCCTTTCCCGCAGCATGATGTTTTCATTTAAAATCCACACAACAACATTAATGCTTAAATGGACGGAAGAAAAGATGTAATGCAGGAACACCGCTAATTTAATTACTTGTGAAGCACGCAGTTTAAGATATTTAAAACGTATTATTTTTGCATGGCTGCTTTGGCAAAATCCAATTTGAATTTTGAGCACGCTTATTTTTGTTTTAGATTAACGTTGTAAACTGCCATCTGTAGAACATGTTTGTTAAGAAGTTAATTCTCAGCAAGGGAAAGAGAACACTCTGCATGAGGCTTGGAGTGAGCCCGGGGGTTAAAGCTGGGGTGACGTATTCCCGGTACAGGTCAGCGCACATCTCCCCTTTGCACCTTCTGCTCCAGCAAAACTTCCCCACTTTTCAGAAGTTGGAAAATATTTGACAAACTCAAGTCTGCTGGTGCATGGTGGGAGGGAAAAACCTGATGTGAAGTCAGGGGCTGGTGTGGATGGATCTTGCTAATGCACAGAGGGGTTGGGATGTCGTGTTCCTTATCCTGCCCCTGTTTATTGGGGTGGTCCAGGTGATGTTTCTGATGTTTCCCATCACTCTGCAGGAGCAGCTGGGAGGGGTTTGAAGGGCAGGGAAAAATTTAATGAAATATAACAAGGGCAAGTGTAGAGTCTTACGTCTGGGCAGGAACAACCCAGGTTCCAGTATAAGTTGGGGAATGACCTATTAGAGAGCAGCGTAGGGGAAAGGGACCTGGGGGTCCTGGGGACAGCAGGGTGACCATGAGCCAGCACTGGGCCCTTGTGGCCAGGAAGCCAATGGTACCTGGGGTGGGTTAGAAGGGGGTGGTCAGTAGGTCAGAGAGGTTCTCCTGCCCCTCTGCTCTGCCCTGGGGAGACCACACCTGGAATATTGTGTCCAGCTGTAGCCCCTCAGTTCCAGCAGGACAGGGAACTGCTGGAGAGAGTCCAGCGCAGCCATCAAGATGCTGAAGGGAGTGGAGCATCTCCCGTGTGAGGAAAGGCTGAGGGAGCTGGGGTTCTGGAGCTGGAGGAGACTGAGGGGGGACTCGTTCCAGGGGATCAATAGGGAAAGGGTGAGTGTCGGGAGGATGGAGCCAGGCTCTTCTCGGCGACAACCAATGATAGGACACGGGGCAATGGGTGCAAACTGGAACACAAAAGATTCCACTTAAATATGAGAAGAAACTTGTTGGGGGTGAGGGTGGCAGAGCCTGGAACAGGCTGCCCAGGGGGGTTGTGGAGTCTCCTTCTGTGCAGACATTCCAACCCGCCTGGACACCTTCCTGTGTAACCTCATCTGGGTGTTCCTGCTCCATGGGGGGATTGCACTGCATGAGCTTTCCAGGGCCCTCCAACCCCTGACATTCTGGGATTCTGTGATTCTGTGTGAAGGTGTTTATTCCTAAGCAAACCCATTTCAGTTGATCAGAAGCTGCTCTCTATCCGCGTTCTCCGCTGCTGCGCTCGCTGTGTGCCCAGGGGGGGAGAAAGGGAGCAGGAATACAGCAGCCCCTGTGGCGATGTGGTGGCCCTGGGTGTGCAGGAGACATCGTGGCCTTTTGGAGCAGGTTGTGCCCTGTCTGTGTGTGCGGGGTCACTAGGGGGTGGCCGGGGGGGACACGCTTCACCGATGCTTCCCACTGGTCCCCAGCGCGTCGCTGCCACCGCAGCATCCACGGTGGGAGCTGCAGCTTCAGCAAACTGAGACTTGCTCCTGAGGGTATCCAAAAATATCACACATTGTTTTAGTGCTATAAAATGTCCTGGCAGGCAGGCGGGAGTGGGGAGCAGTGCTTGGGGTCCAAGATGCCACCCCCGGGGTGGCCGGGTGCTGGGTCAGGGCTCTGCGCCACCGCGCACAAGAGGCTCGGCAGCTGTTTTCTGGCAAAGTTCTGCTCACAGAACAAGCAGAAATCATCCATGGGAGACAAGACTTGAGGAACAGGAGCAGCAGGAAGCTCATTGGAAAAGCCGCAACCAGCCTCAGGAGTACTTAAAATCTGTCCGAAATGTCCTTTCTCTCTGAAAGGGTAAAAGTCCCACACAGCAATTAAAACAAAAAATCAGTTATTTTTTCACAGTGCTCTTCCTGCTTGTTTTTTGAATAGCTCGTGCAAATAGCTGTTACCTAAACACTTCATCAAGAACGAGTTGCCCTCGGAAGCGAGCGCTCCCGTTCCCAGCCCGACCCGCTGCGGGTGCTCCCGGCTGCACATTTTCTTACAGTTGCTCAGATTCTTTCCCCTCCGGTAGTTTTGTGGTTTGGTCAGAATCAGCCTCTCCTGTTTATGGAGAAAATCTGTGTTTTCCAGTTTCAGCTCATCCAATCACTTCGGTTTAGTGACTAATACTTTCCAAGGTGGGTCAATGGATGGGGAAGAAAAAACTAGTGATGGGGTTTTAAATGTTTTATTTTACCTCCTTCAGGCTGAAGTAGTAATGAAATGAGAGAAAATAGCATCTATTATTTACAAACCTATGGGATGTGTCAACTAGTGACAGCACAGTCAACACCTGACACATAGATCTGATCTGCTTACTAATTTCCTGCATGAATGAAGTGGACTTGACCTGGCATTGGAACAGGAATAGGTGCGTGTTCCAGGCTTGCTGGGTCTGAGCACATGGGGTCAGGTGCCACTGAAGGGTGACGGGTGGATTAATCAGGTACAGGTATGATACAGAGCTCCCTGCACCTCTCTTATTTCTGGAAATAACTTGATTCATTCACATCCTTTAGGAACTGCAAGATGTATATATATATATATATATATACGTGTGTATATATATATATATATATATTTTTTTTTTTTTTTACAAGGATAATGTAATTCCCTCAGACATTTGAAATTCTGCACTTTAACAGCCTCACTGCAGAATGACAAATGTTTTTCCCTTTCCTCTCTTGCATCCTCGGGTCCCACGGCTGACGAACCGCGGTGGGGGAGGCAGAGCCGTGGGCTGCGCATCATTCCAGGATGCGGTTGCTGGAATCAGAGCCCCCCAGCAGAGTTATTCCCCTGGGAATGTCAGTGCCAGCGCTGCCCCCGCTCCGGCATCCCCGCTGGGATATAGACATGTGCAGCTGCAAACTCTTTGCAGCTGTTCCTGGTGTAAGAGGCCACCTGGGCAGCGGGTGTCCCTGGGGACCGGCTGCATCCCAGAGGGGCAAGTGGCCTGGAGCTGGGGCGGGAGGGAGGGAGCAGGAGCATTGCGTGCGGGAGCCTCATCCGCAGCGTGGCTCGTGTGCGGGAGGCTGAGCATGCCGGCACAGCTGCCAGAACCCATCTATTTTGCCTTCTCTACAGTTTGATGTGTCATCGGCAACTTCTCTGAGGATGCAGCCAAAGAATAAAAAATTCTGGGGAGTTTCAGCTGAAGGATGAACCTACACACCCAGTGCACCACGGTGGTGAGGGATGAGTTGGGAAGTGTGAGGAGAGCCAAGGAACAGAGGACAGATGTCATTTAGGCACCTGCTTGTCCCCTCGCACTAGCCGTGCCTGGGCTGGCTGCCCTCCTGCCGCCGAGATGGAGTTTCCATCAGCCAGACTCACCTCCTGGCTTTGCTGCTGTGCACAGGATCACAGAATCATTTAGGCTGGAAGAGACCCTCAGGATCATGGAGCCCAACCCTTAACCCACCCCCGGCACTGCCCCATGTCCCTGAGAACCTCATGTCCGTCTGTCCAGGCCTCCAGGGATGGTGACTCCAGCACTGCCCTGGGCAACCTGTTCCAATGCCCCACAGCCCTTTCCGTGTTAGTTTTCAGCTGATCAATCCTGTCCTGTCTTGCCTCTGCATATATTCTGCTAGTTATGGGTTTGGTTGGTTGGTTGGTTTGGTTTGGTTTGGTTTCCTATTTTATATTGTTGACTTAGCAGCATCACTGCTGCAGTAGTGGGGACTGTCACCAACTCCCCCAAACCCCATTTTACTGCGTTGGGGACCACAGTGCAGCCACCACCTGCCACGGCGCTACAGAAACCCGGCCAGGAAGGAAGATGCTCAGAAGAGCACCTGGGACTGTCATCCATCCACTTCCCTCTGAAATAACTTTGAGAAGCAGCATTCCTCCTGGTGTATCTTTACCACGCTGCTGCAGACACACCTGATTAAAATCAAATCCTGTTTTATTTTTATAACATCTTAGGTAGAAGAGACTACAAAGCAGTTTGCAAAGCAGCAAATATAAGCACAGTCAAACACTGCAAGTATAAGAATGAATGTTAGAGAGCATTTAAGTATGTATGTGCTCAACCAAAGAAATAGATGTATGTTTTAAGCTTGCTCAAGTATCTGTTGAGGCGTCCACACTAGTCCAGCCTCTTCTACAGCTCTGCATGTTCATCTGTGCTTCTTATAATCTGAAAATAGAACTAAAGATTTCCTGAAATTAGGAAAAAATAACCATCAGTACTTGATCAAAGACAGGGGTAGCTCTGTCTTCGCTGCAGCTTTACAACATGGACCGGTCCTTGCCCCTTGTCCCTGCATGGAGCCTTTGCTCCGTGTCTTGCTCTGAGCATCCCGAGAAGCATCGCGCCCGTTTTCATAGCATCACCCCACATGGAGTGCAGTGCAGTGATTTGCACCTGCGCGTACCCAACGCTTGCCCGGGGTGTGCAGGTGGCCAAGCGGCACACGGATCTCCTGCTTCCATCTCTGCACATGCACACGGGTTTAAAATACCTAAACCAGCGGCAAGCTGTGATTCTGCATCACTGCAATTACTGCTAATACAGGCGGTAATTTAGTGAAAGCTGCTGTGCGTGTTGTGAAGTGTTTTGTTTGCAAAATGGGAGACAGAAACCATTATTTTTCTCTCTTCCCACCCACACCACTTAGAGACAACCTCCTGCCGCCGGAGCTTGCTGAGGGGCAACTACTGCTTGTGGAAAATCCGTAGGTCTTTTTGAGCTGATGAAGCAAAGTGAAATCCAGCCTTAAAAGCAGGAAACCAGTGGAGTTAATTAAAGAAGAGAATTAACACCTCCATGGTGCCTCACCCTTGGTGCTCAGCAGCACTCTGGGGGCTGTTGGAGACCGATGAATCGTAACAAATCACAGAATCATAGAATCACAGGATGATTTGGGTTGAAGGGACGTTCCCAGCTCCCCCAGTGCCCCTGCCATGAGCAGGGACATCTTCACCAGCTCAGGTTGCTCAGAGTCCCGTCCAGCCTGGCCTGGGATGTCTCCAGGGATGGTTCATCCACCACCTCTCTGGCCAACCTGGGCCAGGCTCTCACCACCCTCAGGGCAACAATTCCTTCCTCATGTCCAGCCTGAATCTCCCCTACGTAGTTTAAACCATCACCCTTTGTTCTGTCACTGCAGGCCCTGCTGAACAGGGCAAGATGCTGCGGTTGTTCCCCACTCTGCAGGGCGCGGGCGAAGGACGTCGCGGTGCTGCCGCGGTAGAGGGCGATCAGAAGGGGCCTCTCCCTCCACTGGGGCTGTTGTTGTTACTTGAAACAGCCCCTTTGTTTTCAGGGAAGAAATTACATATTTTATTCTTTTCTCAGTGCAAAAAGAACGGTTCTGGAGCCCTAATGGGGATGTTTCTAAGCAACGTTGTTTTCCCACCGCCAGCTTCAGGAACAGTGACTTTTTATTCTTTTACATTTTTGTAGCAATAAGATAAACCGTCTGCAGTTTAAATGCAGGAAAATCTTGTCATGGTTCCCCCAGTTTTGCTTAATGGGGTGGGCGGGGGGCTGTATCGGCGCCATGGGGCTCACCCCACACCCATGGGGTGCGAGGAGGGTTGTGCTGTGCTCAAGGTGCCCCCCACCCACAGTCCCTCAACCTGGTGGCCCCCAGGGGCTTGTGAAATGGGGCTCTGGGTGGTCACCCACCACCGGGGCTGCTTCAGGAGGAGCAACTCGTGTGGGAACCATCCCCTCGGTGTGAGTATTTCTGGTAGAGGTTGGCTTCTGTGGGCAAACCCACCAACACAGAGCAATGAAACTGTGGCTGGAACAAGTGAAAAACAGCATTATCTGATTTCTGTTGAGAGCTTCTAAGTCTGATGATTCTTCTGTGGGTGTGGAGTTGAAAATGTTTTAGTCATTGTGTGTGTTATTGCAGAGATTTTATTTAAAACTTATGTTTTTCTGTAGAGAAACCTCTCTCCCTTTCTCTGTCTCATTCCTGATAGACAGACAGATAGATGGATAGGCAGACAGATGGGCAGACAGACAGGCAGATAGGGTGGTCATCCTGGTGCCATTGTACAGATGGGAGCAGTGGAAGGTGATAAGCTCAAAGCAGGGTTTGCTCAACACACCCCAGACTGAAGCTGAGCTGCTCAGCAGCCTCATCTTTCAAGCAGCCCAACCATCACTTACTGCTTTAAAATCTTATACTCGTTGTTTTTAGCCACCACCAAACATGAGGTTGTTGTGGAGACATTTCCAGGCTGGCTGGGTGCAGGGTGGGGGGAACTGTCAGAACGCAGAGCTGGGATCCCAAACTCTCCACCCTCCAAACGACCAAGGATGACAGCAAAGTAAACCTCCCACCTGGATAACCATAATTGCTTTGTCCCTCAACAACAGGAGGAGCTGCTTGCAGGTTAATGAGTTGCTGAAGCAGCACAGGTGGCTCAGCCCATAAATCCCTGCTGGGGCAGGGGGTGCTGGCTCTGCCTCTCTGGAGGTTCAAGCTGCTGCTTTTTCATCTGTGATGGGAAGCAGCAGGTACTGGGTGATGCTGCAGTGGTGCTGGGAGGGTAACAGTGAAGGTTGTCTTAAAGAAGGGAATTAGTCTTCCCTGCTGCCTGTTGATGTGTGAGGAGAAAGGGGTTTGCTCTGCAGTAGGGCTGGGTGCTGGCTCCTGGTGTGGTTTT
Organism: Columba livia; assembly: GCF_036013475.1. NCBI lineage: Eukaryota > Metazoa > Chordata > Aves > Columbiformes > Columbidae > Columba > Columba livia. Next base: position 1,281,208 of record NC_088610.1, read on the forward strand.
GCCCCCCCCCTTTGCTGGCTGTGGCTCTGGAGGGATGGGGAAAGCTGGTGGTGCTGGAGCATGGGGACCAGGCTTTGTGTCCACTGCTGGCTGCAGCTGCCTCTGGTGCTGTGTTTGCTGCCATCGATGGGCTCTCTCACGGATTCTCCCTGTGCTAGAATTGATCAAAAGTGAATAATTACAATCTCTTTCTGCCCTGTGCCGCAAGAGAAAAATGCCACTCCTGCCATATGGTGTGGGCTGCTCTGTAAATGTATTTTCTCCCCTTTTCTTTTAATTAGGAGACTGTCAGCCCTGCAGATCCTCCAGACCCGGCTGGGTGCCGATGTGCCACACCACTGCCCGCACGGTGCCGGTGGCAGATGTGGCCCTGGCCTGTGGTGACTCTTTGCTGCTGGGAATGGGGGGTGTGGGAGGACATGGGTGTCACTGTGTGTAGGTTTGGGGGCCCCACCACCCCCAGGAGGCACCCAGTTCCCACCCAAATGTGAGGCTTCACATGCAGGAGCTGAGTTAGTTGCTTAATTAACACCCTGTCCTGTAGCTGCCTGGGTGTGCAAAGCCTGGCTCAGGGTGGGTTCAGCTGCTGCTCATCCCAGGGGACACCGAAGTGCTTGGCTACAAAACAGGGACCTTCCCCTTGGCCAAGACCCCCACACCTTGCTGGAGCGGTGCGAGGTCTGGGGCATCATGAGAGCTGTGCTGTTATGTGTTGTCTCATCCATGGATAGTCATAAAAATGTCCCTGTGGTGGGTTTTTTTTTTCCAAATCTTCCCTCTGGACACCTGCTGGAGCCAAGCCTTGTCCTCCCCACGGCCCTGCTGCTCCTCGGCTTTCCTCTTACAGCTCCCTGGGACCCCCATATAGAAATCACATATTCCTTTTGGTCTCGTTCAGCTCTGACTGCACTGTCAGCACTTACCCTCACAAGAAAATAATTAATCTACAAGTTACCATAAAAGCCATTAAGGAGGCATTGAGTGAGCACAGAGGCAAAATGAGGATTGGGGAGTTTTTCAGGTCTTTCAAAATCCTCGCTGCTGTACCATGTTAATGAGGTTTAAGCGGGGGCTGGACCGGACACTGCTGGTTTAAGGCAGGGTCTGTGTGCAATTTCACTTGAAAAGGTTTTCCTCAGCTTGGCAAGACGAGCCCTTAATGGCCATGGGATTATAATTGGCCACTCTCATGTACCCTGTGAGTTAATTGAGACAGCAGCATCATAGGGAAATACTGTTTTTTCAGCCAGAAATGGTTTAATATTGCTTAAAAAGCTGGCTTAAGCAGAGGAGATCTGGAAGAGGCTTGCAAATAGCTGTTCCAGTGCAAAGGCTTTTGCAGGGGTGCAGTGGAGTGGAATTGAGGGATGAAGAGCTTTGAAATCCCGTGGAAACTTCCAAATAAGAGGAAACAGCAGAGTGTGTCTGGAGGCAGCAGCTGGCGGAGCAACGGGACAGCGGGATTGCACCAAGGTCGCTGCTGGGTTGAGGTGGGCAATATTGGTTAATATTGGGCAATGTTGGTTAATACTGGGCAGGATCTCAGCTGTGCTGCCGGTATCCCCAGGGTGGCTGTGGCCTCAGGGGACAGTGGGGGTTGTCCCCCCCAAATGGCACCAGCTGTGCTGAGATCTCAGCTGTCATCGTGTCCTCCTAGGGATGGGGGTGCCTGGACACCCCAGTGGAATTTATTGTGCAATTTATTATTGTGCAATTTATTATTCCTCAGTGAGATGAGCCTGGCTGCTGTGTGTGGAAACAGGAAAACAAACCAACCCACACCACTGGGCTGTTGTGGCTTTGTCCTTTGTGCCCCTTTGCATTCCCAGCCTGAGCCACCGTGTGCTTGTGACACCCCAGCCCGTCACATGTTCTGAGTTTGTTTTTATAGAGCTATTCCATACAGTAAACACTCATATAACGTTGTTATATGCAGATTTGTTGTCAAAGAATGGATTTTTAGGTAATCTTTAGTGCTTCTGGGGCACCGCTGCTGCAGGGGTGATCAGGGAGGTTGCATGGTAGCTCCAATAAGGCTTTTAATGGAAGAACTTACAGGCAGGTGAAAACTTTCCAAGTGACTTGTAAGTCTTCTCCACCAGCACAGGGGCTGTTTCAGGCTTGTGGGTAGCCAGCAATGCTATGGGATGGTAATCCCATCAAATATCTTTCCTGAGAAGGAGTTAAATGGGTTTAGAATTACTGCGCAGTCAAATTATTCTCACTGCTAATTAATTTCAACTGTAAATCTTGGGTTATTCTCTTAACCAAAATTAGCATTTCAAACACAATCTAATCTTTCCATGTGGACACATTATAAGGAAAAATCCCCTGGGAGTGCATTACATCCTTCTTTTTTCCTGAGACTCTCGAAAAGCTGTTTGTTTGCTTTTTTCCCTGCATTTTTGTATTGGGCTTTATCCCAGATGCCTTTTGTTGCCCTCATCACCCCTCCGTATTTCTGTGGAATGCGTTATTCCTCTTTTCCCTTTGTGTCACTTTGTGACTTGTTGATGCTGAACCAAAGAGCTTTGGAAGCCAAAAGTTGCCACCTTGGCCTTTCTCGTGGATGATGAACCCTGGCTCCTCAAACATACGGTCAGCGGCTCTTACCCCTTGGCCAAAACAGACACATGTCTCCCTGTTGAGCACTTTCCTTGCGTTTGCCCACAGCTAAGTGACTGACAAGCAAAATGCCTTTTTTCTCTCTATTTTTCTCCCCAGTTTTGGAACTGAAGGCTTTTGCAGCCCTGAGCGTGTCCTGGGGCTGGATCCAGGCTGCTCTTCACATCCCTGCCCTGATTGGTGTCAGCCCCAGCTCATTTACCTGCTTGTTTCTAGCAAAATAATTAATTTGGACTTACTCAGCATTGCAGCTGGGTCCAGAGTCAAATTATCTTTTCTAATTTTTCCCATGCTTAAAAGCTAAGCGTGTGTTGGGTTTTGGTGGTGTTTGTTCTCCCCTTTTACAAATGAGCAGCTGTGGTGGGATGCAGGGAGCTGTGTGTGGTCCCCAGCCAGGGCTGGAGCTGCAGATACAGGGTGGTGTGTCTGCTGGAAGCAAGGGAGATGGGAATGGGAGTTGGTCACTGAAGCGAATCTGAGAGTGTTTTGTGCCCTAGAGCACAGGGCCCCGATAAGCTCAGCCCAGGCAGTGGCTCTGGGCTTTGCCGGCTAGGAAGAGGCACGAGCAGCCGAGCAGGGATTCTCCAGGTCTCTGTGCAGATGATGCGCCTTGAATCCTGCGGTCAGTTGGGGCAGGGGAGGTTTAGATTGGATATGAGGAACAATTTCTTCCCCAAAGGGCTGTGGAGCATTGGAACAGGCTGCCCAGGGCAGTGCTGGAGTCACCATCCCTGGAGGGTTGGACAGATGGACGTGAGGTTCTCAGGACATGGGGCAGTGATGGGGGAGGGGATAACGGTTGGACTCGATCTTGAGGGTCTCGTCCAACCGAAATGATTCCGTGATTCTATGACACCTGCTCAGCTGGGGAGCTGCCTGCTAGACCGCGGCCAAAAAACCCAGGTTCTTCCCAGGTGAAGTCCTTGCAACGCTGGGACTGCAGCTCTGAGCCTGAGGATGATGGAGGAGGCTGAAGGAGCAGATGCAGGGTGTGTGCAACTCTGCTGACAATACAGAAGTGAGAACTTCATTTTTTTTTTGTGAGAATCTGCCAAGTAGCAGAGGCGTTAAAAACCAGCCCTTCAGCCTTGCTGCCCTTTTGGGTCTCGGTGCTCCATACCACCGGGAAGGTGCCGTTCCCAGCCGACTGTGGGCTCCTGGCCTGGCAGGATTTGGCTAACACCTCCTTTCAGCCTTTTTCCTCCCAGGAATGTCCATTTGCACATTGTGAGCAGTTGTTTGGTGTTGGATGGTGTCAAGCAGCAGCTGCCGGGATGGGGATGTTGCCATGGATGGCGGCATCTTACAGTGGTCCCCCCCGCATCGCTGCCCATCAAACCCAGTCAAGAACCTGCATCTCCTTGGGAATGAATGCATTCTCTGCTTGGAAAAGCCTAGTCAAGGGAAATGTCGTCCCTCCCCACGCGCTGTTTTGGTACCTTAGTGTATTTTTAACAACATCCCGGAGTTGCAAGCTGTGTTTTCAATGAATCAGACATCCATCTCCCGCGCTCGTTAGCCCAGCGCAATCTGGCGAAGCTCCGGTGCTGTGGGGAGGGCTGTGTTGGCTCAAACTCCCGGCTGCGCAGGCTGGGAAAATGTCACCTTTGGTTTACACCAGGGAAGAACAGCGATCTTAAAACAGCATATAAGGCTCTTTGGGATTGTCTCCTTGCTGTCCCCTGCCCTGTTCGGGCACTGGGACAGGGCAGTAACTACTCCCTGGAGAAGGGAACTAGAAGAGAAAAAAGTAATTAAATTTAAAATGTGTAGTGCTAGAAAGAGCAGAAACAGTGTGTTGTGGCCCCTTCACAAAATAAATTAATGTCCTATAGGCTCTTAAAGTGTTGAGTGTGGCTATAAACCTTCTTTATTGAAGGTTTTGGTGACCTGGGTGCTTTCAGCCAGGCTTGCACAGCTCGTGCCATGGGAGCTGGGCAGTGATTTGTGGGGAGCAGTGCAATTGCTCCAGTGCTGCAAAGGGCAAGGGAAGCTGAGCATCAGCGACAGAGGCAAGATATCTGTGCTAATGAGAGAGGGGGAAAAAAATGTATGAAGGCTGATTTGTCACCAGCTGCTTCTAGGCTAGGCAAAGCGATCCTGAGGGATGGGAGGTTCCTGCGATGTCCTTTTGAATGGCTACTTCATCCCTCAGCATCACTGACTTCCCACTGCAAAAGCTGTTTGTTTTCTCTCGAAAGAGTGATGAAATAACACCAGCATCAGAGCCAGGGTTTGCTGCTCCTGCCATCTCGGTCGCTATCTGGGATGGTCCCAGTGCTGCTGTCCCCAGTGGTTTGCAGGGGCTGCTGCTGGTTCAGCGCTGGGGACTGAGCCGGTTAATTGTCTCGGATATGGGATTAGTGCAGCAGAAGCACAAAGAGCTTTTACTACCCAGTTACTTAGAAACCGATCATTGACTTTTTTTACTTGGCAATTTTGTAGCTTCTGGGCATGTGTGTGTGTATGTATATATATATATATATGTGCATGTAATACCTCTATGCATACAGCTGGAAGCTGCAAAACTGATGTAAATGTATGTGTGTATATATATATATTTGAGGGGGGGTGTTTATTATTGTTTTTATTATTTGTTTTGGGAAGAGGAGAACCAGCTCTCAAGAACTCTTGCTCTTCCAGACAAATGACCCCTCTGCCCTAGGAGCAATAACCAAACCTGGAGCTTTGTGCATTTTAGCAGCACAGGGTCCATGCTGGGACGAACCAGCCCACGCGGGTCGAGTTTTCAGCCGGTTTTGCGGTTCTGTGTGTTGGTGCGACAGGTTTGCTTTCATGCTGCCCGGCTGTTAATTAGTGATGAGTTAATTAGAGTTGAGTGAGGTGCTCATGGAGGGTTGGAAGTGATAGAGCAGCCGGGGCTGTGACCCGGTGATGCTCTTCGGGCTGGTTTGAGCAGCTCGTTTTGCAAGAAGGATCTTGTACCGCCACGACTTGGCATTTTCAGTGTCGGCTCTTGACTATAGACATCAATTTTTCCAAGTAGCCAGGTCACGTGTGCGCTAAAGTAAATGGCAAAGGCTGCTTTGGACATTCAAACACAGTATTTCTGTCCAGATTCAGCAGTGGAGCAGACTCTACAATGAGCTGGTTATCACTCTCCAGAGGAAATCTCGGCTGTGTGTGGGTGCTTTACCCCCAAATCCCCAGAGGGACGAGCCCTGATGTGGCTTTGTGGCACCAGAGGGACAGAGGAACTGTGGGGAAGGAGGACAGGACAGACAGACTGACCCTGCTGCTGAGGGATTGGTGTACCCTGTAACTGCATGCAAACACCAGAGGGTTTCACTCACACTGTGCATGCATCTACGTTATGCATATATATACATATATATATAAAAGGGATGTATACGCATATATATGTATGTAAAAAGGATGTGTGTATCTCTGTATATTTATGTCTGTAGAGACAGCGATGCAGCTCCATGGCCAATCTGTGCCTGTGCAGAGCCAGACTTTGAAAGGCTCAGTGAGAAACAGGACTTAAAAAACCCACAAACTCTCTACAAAATAAATGTAAACGGTTTGGAAATGTGGATTAGCACTTGGCTTCTCTGCCGAGCATTGTGCAGTGGGTGCGATGTCCGCAGAAGTGATGTGAAAATGGCAATTTTGTGAGGCCGGGCTCCTCTTTCCTGGCAGAATTGTTGCGGTTCTGGAGCACACAGGTATTTGCCTTTTAACTTGCTGAGGGTTCTGCTTTGTGCTGCTGAGCAGGGGGAGCTGGGCAGCATTTGTGCTGCTCTGTGCATGGATGAAGTTTGTTACACAGGGATCCGGCTGCGCTTTAACTCAAAAAGAAGAGAAAATCATAAAAAGGAAAAAGAAAATTAGGTCAGTTCCTGCCCCAACCGTGCTGTGATCTCAGGGGCTCATGGTGCTGGAAATGCAGCTGCGGCGTTTCAAACAGCTACTAGAGGACAAATTTTCCCCAAAATTTTAAATTCCCATCAGCTGAGGTGAATTTTGGGTAGGGCAGAGGATGCCCTGGGGGGTGGTACCTGCCCTGGGGGGTGGTACCTGCCCTGAGCGCTGGCTGTGCCCCCTGGTACCCGGGGATGCCTCTGATCACTCGTCCATGCGGGAAATTGGACCACATGAGCAAATACTCAAAGTGACCACAAAATGGAGCGTGTGAAAAGAGAAAGAGCTTAAAGAGCAGGGCATGACCTGCGCTGATGTCGGGTGTTCTGTCCAACCCCTTTCACCATGGGTGAGAGGGACTTTTTTAAAAATTTGGCTTTAAATAATTCATTGGGAATAGCAAAAAGTGCAGCGATTGTTCTCAGTAGAAGGTCAATAAATGGTCCCCAAATTATACCTTGATCTGGCAAAAAAAATTGCAGCGATACAGTTTTAACAGAAAGGTTAAAGCAGGAGGGTGTAATTAAAAGGATGTTTTGCACTGCAGTGATGGGTTTAATGTGCAGAACATTTCATGGCCTTGGGGCTGATTATCTTGCCCGCTGGCTGGGGAGGTGGGAGAAGGGTGATGACTTTATCGCTGTGATGCTGAAAAGCAGCTGGGCTGAGGGATCAAGGTGCTGCCTCCCCTTGGGCTGGGGGATCCGGGGTGTTTTGTTTGGGGGAAATCCGGGTGTCTTGAGGGAAATTAAGGGTGTTTTATTCGTGGGGAATCCAGGAGATCAGGAGTCCCAACGGGAACCGGACTGGGGCTCTGCTGTGATGGAGGTGAATGTCCTGACATATGTGAGGGTCAATAAACCAAATATAAAGCTGGGTAAGGTGAACACATTAATTGGTGTTGCTACAATGAACACTGACAGATGTTGGCAAGCAAAGGAAGTTCTTTACGGGACCCCAAATCACATCAGGTGTGTGTTCCACCTGAGTGTACCTGGGTTTATTCCCAGCCCCATCAGTGCTTGTCCCACAGCCCAGTGAGGCCAAGGAGGAGCGTGGAGCATCCCGACTTCTCCAAACCGTGAGCCGCATCCCTGCCGAGGGCAATCTGCCCCGTTCCGGCAGAAAAAGGGGTGATTTGCACAAAAGCAGGGACTTGCCTTCTCTGGCTGCTGTTTTCCCATTGAGTTAAGTTTTTTGTGCCTTGAGGGCTTAACGATATTTTCTAATGGTTTTCTTTTCTTTCTAGAAACCTTGGGAAATCCGGACTGAGAGTCTCGTGCCTTGGGCTGGGTGAGTAACGGCCATGGCTGCTCTTGCATTCCTGTAAAAAAAGGTGTATTTCTCAGAGCACAGTCCTGCAGAGATGGCCACTGGCAGAAGCCCTGGCGTGTGCTCACGTCAGCTCTCTGCATTAGCCAGGGCGCTTGTCCGTGGCGTGGGGTGATGCTTTCCACCCATAGCGCTCCAGTGGAACAGTATGAGGATTCATTTCATAAGATTCTTCTAAAACAGCCTGATCCCCGCTAGGGAAAGCCCACGGAGCCCATGTCTGCAATGTCTGTGAGTGTCCCCAAGAGCCTGAACTGACAGAGCTCCAGCCTCTGGGGACACAATCTGCCTGGGCTATGGGCAGAATTTTATCTTGTCCAGCGCTCATACTTTGTTATTCCTATTCCATACAGATTCAAAAACTAAACAGTACCTTATCAATATTTTATCTTATCAATATTTTATCCGAAAGAGCATCTATAAGCACTGCGGCACATCTATACAGGTCCTGCGCTGATGCCGCGGCTCCTGCAGACATTGGTGCGCTGCTGCCAGGCGGAGCGTGTGTGATCGAACGAGCAGCTCCTGATGGCTTTACTCATGCGAGTAATTTCTTTGATGGCAGTTGAACTGCTTATATGAAGAATGTTTAAAATTGTGTGTGTGTGTATATATATATATATATGTATATATATGTGTGTCGCCCTGGCTGCGCTGGGGACCCCTCCAGCTCCCCACTCACTGCCGGTTGTGCTCATGAGGCAGGTGCCCCAGGGTTAGCTCGTATTTTTCCAACATGCTTTGAGATTTGATTTTAAAATAGAGTGAAATGTGAAAGTCACCCTGTATCGCAAGTCATATAAATAAGGCCTATTCTGCCAAGAAGAGCTCTTCTGGTTAAAATAGATCCAGGCTTTGAAAGGAGTTGTCTGATCTGGCAGAGGTTTTATTTATCATCCTTGGAGTACACCAAGAGCTAATGTTGTTGTGGTGGAGAAAAGCGATGAGAAGGAAGCAGCAGCAGGAAAAAAAACCAAACCCCAAAACATTTTGCAGAGCTTTTCTTTAATTTCAAGCATGTGGAACTGCAGCAGCATCTAAATATACTGAGGCTTTGTGAGCGCAGCTGCAGGGGAGAAGTGGGGGCTGAGGATGGAGTGAGGGCTGGGGCTGAGCTGCTGGGCATCAATTCAGAACTGGGTATCTCCGCATGTACCAGAAGTGATGGGCCCCACAGCCCTCGGGGTGTGCAGGAATTGGGGAGAGGAGCGCTGGAAAGCCTGGAATTCAGTTGCCACTTTCTCTTGATGTGCAGGTATTCCTCCTCGTCCTCCCACCGCAGTTCTGTCGGGTCTCTGCTTTCAGCACTGGCTCCTCTGGCTTGCTAAATAGCTTCTCCTTCTCAGTTCCTTAAAAGATAAATGCATTTCCCTAAACTCTCTGCAGGATGAAAATCTAATTTAAGGTTTACTAAAGTTTCTGAAGGCTCAGCAATCTTCCAAAGTCTCAGCGAGGTGGGAGTGTTTCATCCTCTAGCATGAGAAAGTGGACGCAGATGCACAGTGGGACAGAGATCAGAGGCTGGTGGTGCTAAGGCAATGTGCACCCTTTAATTAAGCCCTGCTTCTCCCAGCTCACACTCTAATTCATTTGCTGGGTGCTGCTTGCAGCGTGGAGCCAGCATGTGAGGGTGGATGCGTTAGCAGCGTGTTTCCCAAATAAAGATATTGGGGAAGGGTTGTGCCGGTGGCTGAGCATTGCTCCTGGGCTGCTGAACCTCCAGCTGCTGCCGGACCTGGGTCCTGCAGCATCCCTGAGCTAAGCCCAGCTCCAGGCGAGGCTTTAAGTGAATGACCTTCCCAGTCTAACCCTGAATAGACATGGGCTGGCATGAGGCTCTTTCTGTGTTGCTGGCTCTGAAATATGACTGTGATGCAGGGGGAAAAATAGCAGTACATTTTTCTTGTACTTAATTCAGAGCAAATTCTGCCTGTAGAGGCTGCCTGTGGTGTGTTTTGTTTTTTTTAATTTAATTTTATTTTACGAAGTGTTGAGACAGCCTGCAACAAGGTGATCCGCCCCCACTCCCAGGAAATGAACAGCAGGGTGAAAACAGCCATCCCAAAATCCAATCCCATGGACAAAACCTGAGAATAGACCTTCCAAAAGGTTGGAAATACCCTAAGCCAGTCTGGACAGGGCTCTGAGCACCCTGACCTGGTGAAGATGTCCCTGCTTGCAGCAGGGGTGGCACTGGATGAGCTCTGAAGGTCCCTTCAATCCAATCTAAACCTGCACTGGTGGGATACCCTGTGCTGGCAATCTGGTATGAAAACAGATGTTTTCTGCCACTGCTCCTCAGTTGCTTTGCTCTGGGGAAAAGCTTTTGCAAACCCAGCACATGAGAGCAACCCAACCCCGAAGGTTTGCTGGGCCGGTGGCGGAGGCTCCAGCCCCATGTGCCGGGTCTCCACGTGGCATCGTCCTCGCCAGGAGCAAACCAGGGAGAAAAGTGTCTTGGCAGGAGGCGAAGCTTTGGCTTTCACCCAGGAATTCTTCTCTTTTATCCTGCAGAGGTGACACATCTGCTGGCAGTGACATTATTGAGCCATGGATTTTGCGAACGGCAAAGAACGCAGCGATAATCATGCCTTGCCAGGCTTGGGCTGGGCTGGGGTGGAGCCAAATCTGGGTTTAATATAGAAATCCCTTTGGGGAAGGTGAGGATGTCCAGCCGTGAGGGGCAGGCGCGGGAGATCTGTTTGCTGCTGCCACGGGGATGCATTTATAAACTGCTGATTGGGATAGACCAGAGAAAGATGGTGGCTTGGTAAGGGAAAAAGTAATGGCTTTAAAATGTACACATTTATTTCTCTAGTGTATTTTTCTTCCAAAATACTCCCGCTGGCTGAGGTTGTGAATCATCCTCGGTTGTCTGAAATGCCAAGTGTGCCCTGTGCTTGCTGGAGTGGTTTTGTGTGTGTGTCGTTTTGTTTGGTTTTTGAACCGAAGTTGAGCAGTGGGTGCTGTGCTGCAGCCCTGGCTGTTTTGGATGTGGGGGCCACATGATAAAGGGGGTGGGAAAAAACCCCTCAAACAAAAAAACCTCAACTGAACCACCCCAAGGATCCCCAGCCCTGTGTCCCTTGTTGTTTGGGGGTCCCGGGTCTCACAGGTCCCCCTGTCGGGGTCTGGGAGCAGAGGCAGATCCAGGGCAGGTGTACCCAGTAGTACACACAGTTCCTGCTTGTATTTAAAGAGATAAAGGGACCTGGGGATAAACTTGGGGATAAACAGTCTCTACATGTTTTTCAATAGAAGCACATTTTTATGTATGCCTGTAAAAATAACACTTCTGAAGATTTAGCATGGAAATGGAGCTTCGTTTGGATTTTTTTAATATGCGGAAAGAAGCTTAATGATAAACTGAAACTTATTTTCATTTTTACCTTTATTGTGCAGGACCAGAGTGTTTTACTCCCAGGATAAGTCACTTCCCAGGGCTCTGTAACCAGCGCGGTGCCGGGGGGGTGGTCTGGGATTGGTGGGAGCTCCTGTTGCTGGATTATTGCCCTTATAGATATGCCAAATGAGTGAGAAATATGCGCTCTTTGCTCATTTTTGATTTGGGAAGCATTAGGCATGTTACACATTTCTCATCAGCGAAAACTTGGCTTTTGAGAGCTCAGGCTATTCTGCAGGACATTGAGAGTTTCAGTATCAATGCACAGTGAACACTCATCTTTAAAAATAACTTTATTTATACTCAAAGAAACCTGATGTATAAAAAACCTGTGATTAACCTTTATTTGAGGGAAAGGGAGCGAGGTTCTCCTGACGGAGCCGACTCCTCTCCTTGTGTTTTTACGCAGGGACTGATCAAAGCATCTCAAGTTTTAGCAGCAGGAACGTTCTTCCCTTTCTGACTCCTGCTCCAGGTTCATCTCCCACCCTCCCTGTGAGCAACGAGCTGCTGATACATTTTTAATGAAGAAGTGGGAGCACTTACGTATCTATTGCACCAGGCGCTTTTTCCCTTTAGCAGCATCAGAGCCCAGATCCCTGGTACAGGATCTTCCCTCCATCTTGCCCAAATTGCATCAAATTTTCCGACTTGGGGCTGAATCCCTCTGTGTCCCTATGGAGGGACAAAATGAGGCAGAACTTTAAATTCTGGAGGATTTTGCGTGAGCTTTGACCCACCCGCTAAATGAGTAACGAGTAATGTTGTATGTAGCTGGCGCGTAGGTCTTGAGAAGCGTGGGGAAAGTTGTGCTGGAGATCAAAGCGACGTCGTGACAAGGTGGCAGAAGGCGCCGGTATTGTCACAGCCTCCTCTGCCGTGTCACAGCGTCGCTTTCCAGGGTGTTCTGCAAGGTCAGATAAGTCAGGCAGGAGCAACTTCTGCCACAGTGATATATATATATATATATATATATAACATAGGGAATACCAAGTTAAATCCACACATTATTTCCACCAGGGGATATTGTGTTTTTCTTTTTCAAGCACTGGTCATAAAGAAATAACACCCCAAATTTCTCCTAATAATAGACCAGAGTCTGCAACTGAGTCTAAACTGCATCTACTTCTTAGGCCAGCTCATGATGTGCTGCTCATCAGCTGCACCGCTGGTGGACATTGCTAAATGTAAATGTTCCTGGGGAAAAGTCACTTTGAAGGGGTTTTAAATACTGTGTGTCAATGGAAATACTCCTGATTTTTGTGTTCTGATTTTGACTGGTATGATGCTAAGTGCCGAAGCATGAGTTTAGCAAGGGTTTCATTCCCTAAATGACGCGTTTCGGCAGCATCACAAATTTTTTCCTATTTATCAAATTGAAGTTTGGGAAACAAACTCAGTTTTGCAAAGAGCTTTGTATTTAAATAGAACTGTATATTTTGGCAACATGGAATATTACGAGTGCTTCCCTGAGCCAATTCCCAGGTCCGCACAGCCATCCCAGCCCCATGTCCCCCCGGGGAGGGGGACACAGCAACATCCAAACCAATTAACTCCATTTTAAACCTGTTTTATCTCAAGGAGCCTGGATTTTGATAGAGTGAGTTTTTGTTGGTGAAAACCTTTTGTAGTAATGGATTATTTTGTTCTTTCCAGGGACATGGGTGACTTTTGGAGGTCAAATCTCAGATGAGGTAAGTAGTGCTTGGTGTAAGTACAACGCATGAAATAAGAACCAATATGAGATATTTTTAAATGAAACCATGGCTACCGACACCAGAGGAGCTGTTCTCTGTACGGGGAAATGGCAGAAAGATAGTACACAAAGCAGAAAAAAGTTTGCATTTCTGCTCCAAAAAACTTTAATGAATCTGACATTTCCAGAGATCAGCTTTAACAGAAACCCATCTATCCCTTAAAGCCATCTTCCTTTCCATCCTCTCCATTGGCAGTGGCACCATTCCTGGTGCAGAAATTGGAAATTATTTTGTTATATTTATTTATATATGTTGTATTTATAAATTGTATGTAACCAGCAACAGTCATAAATACAGGCAGGGGCTTGGCTTGCAAGGAGCTGCCTGATGATTTGTGTTTTACATAATAAGGTGAAACAAATGAAAGTGAGCTTGGATTTCCTACACGCTCTTGTCCATATCAGATGGCTCTTAATCTCAGTTAATAATCCTCTGGAGTGTTGGGCAGCACGTGGGTTGCCCCCATCCCAGGAAGGGATGCTGGTGGTCAAAAGGAGATCATCCTCCCTCTAGTACATGACAGGAACCCCAAAATAACTTTTGCAGGAAGAAAACCAGCCCAGGAGTCTGAACTCAAGGGATTTTTCCTTTTTAAGTCACTTGACCTTTGGTATTTCTTTTGTTGATGGTGGATCACTGCGCTCATTCCATTTTCTTGGCGCTGCAGGGTGAGGCGAGACACGACCTGTTTCAGTTAGAAACTTGCTCCTTGGCTCTCCTGCCCTCCTTGTTTAGAATCAGTCAGTGCAAAGTGTTCATGGATGGAAAAAGAGGACTGAAACACGTCCCACCGAGTGCGGTGGCTGTGCACGGCTGTCCCCCCCGGGTACCTGTCCCCCCCGGGTACCTGTCCCCCCCGGGTACCTGTCCCCGCACCGGGCTGCACGTCCCTCTGGGTGCAGAGTCCCCCAGGGACTCCTGGTGGGGATCACATGAAACGACCTTCAGCTGTTTAAATCCGTTGTGAAATACGCTGGAGAGCTGCAGGACAGCCTGGCAGGTAGCAAAAAGAAAATTAAACTCTTACCATGGATATATCCTTTCTGTATTAAACTCCGCAGATTTGCAGAGTATCTTCTATAACCCTATTAAATTCTTGGCTGCTTTCCTATTAGAAAGCCCAGGACTTTCCTATGAGAACAGATTAATTCCTGCCAGGATGAGTCAAGGGGAATCTGTGTTTTGGTGCTTCTCGGGCCAGCACACAGACCCACAGATCCCCTGGCAAAGGGTCTCACCCCTGGGCAGGGGATGCTCAGCCCCCTCTGAAGCCCCTTTGCTGCATCTTCAGGGGCTTTTCCCTGTGTAGGATGAGCTGGTGGGGATGGGACTGTCACCCTCCATGTGTCCATCTTTGCTTCCCCAAGGTGGCTGAGCAGCTGATGACAATCGCCTACGAGAGCGGCGTCAACCTCTTCGACACAGCCGAGGTGTACGCGGCCGGCAAGTGAGTGCTGGGGTCCCCCTGCCTGCCCTGTCATCCGTGTGTCACTGCCATGGATGGGACTCTGGTGGTGCTGGGGAATCCCCCGTCTCCCTGAGGCAACACAGAAAAACCTTTGGTTTTGGAGCGCTCTTAAAAAAAAAAATAAAGACCTATAATTGAAAACCAACCCCCCTTGCACCCAGCGGAAGCCTGAAATGTGTCACTTGTGCCACTTGCCGTTGGCACAGGGAGAAAAATGTCCTGACTAAATGAGAAGTCGGTGTGTATCTTGGCGGTGATGGATGGGCTGTGGCAGGGACAGCTCCTGGCACGGGAACCACTCCGCTGCAGCAGAGCTAATGCTCTTAGTGGCACTGCTGGACTGGGGAAAATATATCCATCCATAATGTGTTTGGCTTTGGCTGATTTATACGGCTTTCTATTCAGTGTAGAAGGTGAACTGGGACATCATATCCCTGCTGTGGGGACAAAGTGACTCTGCCACCCCAGAGCATGCTCAAGCAGACTTAGGGCAGGGGGTCAGGACTGTTCCCAGTGTGGTGGGTGGATAAGATGCTTTGTGTGCATGGAGAGGACTGGGACTGGGCTGCGTGGCCATGCTGTCCCAGCTGGTGCTGGGTCACTGACCCCCATGGAAGGGAGGGCAGAGCTGAGAACAGTGCAGGCTGGTGTCATCCAGGGGAGCTGGCGCAGATGGCAGCTGCAATGGTGAACCTGGTACCCAGCACCATCCTGTCCCCTTACACAGGCTCTCTCTCTCTGGCAGGGCTGAGGTCATCCTGGGAAACATCCTCAAGAAGAAGGGCTGGAGGTATGGTGCTGCCCCCCCAAACCAGCGGGACCCCGGGGAAATGAGAATCCTCCTGGTTTTTCATGCAGGGGGATGCTGGAGCGGGAGCTGGTGGGTGTGAGGACCATGCATGGAGCAGGCAGACCTTTCACGGGCCAAATCAAAACGCTCTCCTGTTTATTTGGGGAGAGCACACCAGCCTGCAGTGCTGCCCCGACTCCTGCGTGAGGCATCACTGCCATGCACAGCAGTCAGCGCTGCTCCGGAGCAGACTCATCATCTTCCCCGTGCACGGTGTTTTGAGAGACATGATTTGTGTGCCGGCATCCTTATCTGTGTGCGTGAGACCGCGCATTAACCATGCAAAGCTGTGATGGGCCTTCATCTTGGGTAGCCTGGTAGGAGATAATACCTGATTTAAGTGATGCACATTAGCATATGTTGTGGAGTTTTAAGAGCATTTACATAATCTTTAAAGACCTCCCGTGTGTGCTATATCCAGCTTTCAATTGAAGAGTGAGTCCTAGCAGCGCTTTCACCAAAATCAGTATCCCCTGTGTTAGGGGCATGATTATTCAGTAAGGAATATTCTGGAAACTGGAAGAAAAACGAATTGAGTCTCGCAAAAGCTGGAAAAATTGCGTTGTACACATATAGTTATGCAGCAAGGTAGTTTGCAAATGATAAATCTTTAATTTAATACCATGTTGGAATTTATAGTTTAATTCAGTGACTGTATCACTCTTGGGGTTTTAATAACTCCAGGAATACTGGATGATAACAAGAAGCACTTGTCTTGGGTACCAGGAGGGAACAGCACTGGAGCCCTTGGTAGAGGGCTCTGGAGACTGCTTACTCCGTAATTAAAAATATACATCTTGTTTTGGTCACTTCACTGGAATTAGCTTCAGTTTCCAGATAGGAGCCTACGGCCGGCAGACCTGAGCGTGGGAGGAGACCTGGCCTCTAGACCTGCTGTCAAAAGGGTTGTAGGATGTATGGACAGCTGGGGCTGCAGAACCCGACACAGCTGCCGGAGCCAGAGCTGCCGCTTGCCCATGGGCAGCATCCCGCTTGCTTTCTCAAGTTATCCTTTCTGTGTTTTTAACAATAATGATTTTTCTGTTCCATTGGCAGGAGGTCCAGTCTGGTCATAACAACGAAACTGTACTGGGGTGGCAAGTAAGTGTCCTGGTGACTGGTGATGGGGTCTGCTGCTGGGTGCTGCTCCCTTTCCCCGGCTGGGTACCGAGATGGAATCAGCTTTGCTTTCTGGCCCCTGTGCCTTCCTTCAGCTCATTTCCACCGAGCGGTGGGTTTTGGCCTCAGAGCAGAGTGTCAATGTGGATTTTTTTCAAATCTGCTGGAATGTCTGAACCCAAGCAAACCATGAAGGTGGCCGCAAGCTGGTCTCTGGGACCTTTTCATCAGAGATGGCATACAAATGATGATAATTATTTTTCCCCCATTTCACTGGAGTTATTTAATGGTGTATGGAAGCTGAGGTGCAACACAGCCCTCTGCTTCCCTGGGAGAGCCAGGGTGTAACTAAGACCCTGCCCCACGTTTTGGTGAGGTGGGTCTGTTGTGCCTGGTTGTGCACAGCAGGCTCGGGATCCAACGGGTGTGTTGGAGACCCAGACAAAATCAGTCACAATGAAAAATCATGAAGCTGTGAGTTGTCTCTGAGTCTAGTTTATATGTGAACGGTGGGGATGGGTCAGGCAATATCCAAATCAAGGCTGGTACCATGTGAACAGCAGTGTTGTTCAGCCCAGATGCTGTTGTCCTTGAGACTGGGAACCCAAGCGCTGCAGGGTTGTATGAGCTCTAACTTCATTTTGGGGATGTTGAGTCCAGAATACAAAATTATTGCTCCCCGATTGTTAGTGTTTGAGACCTCTAACAGCTATGTGCCTGTTTTTTCCTTTGCAGAGCTGAAACGGAACGGGGGCTTTCGAGAAAGCACATCATCGAAGGTACGTGTTGGGGTAGGGTGGTCTGGCCGTGCCTAAAATACATCAAAGGATTATTCTGTTTTTTCTCAAAAAGTGTGAGCGAAGTCATTGCACACAAAGAGCCTTCTCCACTGCACCTCTGCGCTGCAATAACATTTTGGTTATTTTTGCTATATTAAGCAAGCGCCTTGGCCAGCTGCATGCGCATCCCTTGCAGAGTTATCGCTTCCCCGCCGCAATCAGGGTTACATCGCCTGCTGCCTCGCGGGGGGATCCCAGCGGCTTCTTGCACTGTTGTCCTCGAGAATGGGCCCGATCCTTGCTGCCACGGCAGGATGGGCTGTTGTCCCCACAGCGGGAAGGCTCGACTGGACTTGAGCTGCTCTGCTGATATATACAGGGGGTACATCTACACTGGTGGCTCTTTCCCGGAGGACAGTTGGTGGCAGCGTGTGGCCACACTCAGCAGAGGTGGCCGTGGGGCTCCCTCGGTGGAGCAGGGAGGGGTGAGGATGCAGAACATGATGTCAGGCGGCAGAAATAGTGGCTGGAGGGGAGCCAGGTCCGTCAGCCGCGCTGCCGGTGGGGGTTGTGCTCGGCTCTCAGTGCTGCTGCTTCTCAGGTGATGGATTTTAGGGTACGTTCCCTCGGCTGGCTCTTTGTCTCCAGTCCTGCATCCCTCTGAGCAATGCCCTTGCCTTATGCACAACCTTACTCCTCTGTCGGGATTTATTCAGCCAGGTCTCTGCTGGGTCTAACACTCTCCTCACCTTCCTTCTCATTGCTTTTTTTATTCTCTTGGCTGTGGTATTGTAGAGAGGGAACAAGAGCACGTACACTTTTCTACGCGGATGAGTGTTTCACCTGATCTGGCTCTATCTGGAGGGCTGTTGGGGTCAGACCCCAGGCACAGTGACCATGGGCATAATTAGGACTTCCACAGGATTCCATGTGCAGGACACAAATAGAGCAGCACCCACACAGAGACACGTTTCTGTCATATTAAGGATCAGCAGTGTCAGCTGTGACCTTGTCCCAGCGAGGGGTGCCAGCCTGGCCTGGAGCAGACCCCTCAAGAGGACTCTGGGTCACAAGCAGGTCCCAGACCCAGAAAAGCAGCCAGCAGCACAGGGACCAGGGTCTGCCTTCTACATAAAGCCTGAGTTTGGAGAAAAGTGGTGTAAAGGTGTGGAAGGGAGTTGCTGGGGGTGTCCAGCAGTGCTGATGCCAGCCAGGGAACCCAGAGGAGAATAGCCCCCTTCCGAACCCAGCACCCCGTGTGGGCTGCAGCAGCAAAAAGGGATTCTCTGTATTGCACTGTGTGCCCTCAGTTAATTAACTTCCCCTTTGATTTATGACATAAACCCTAATTATTTACAGTGGTGGTTGGTTAAGCTGCCAAGACAGGTTAGAAAAGGGCAATTCAGGCTCATCTATGTCATGGAATCATAGAAGCATAGAAAGGTTTGGGTTGAAGGGACCTTCCCAGCTCATCCAGTGCCGTGAGCAGGGACATCTTCACCAGCTCAGGTTGCTCAGAGCCCCGTCCAGCCTGGCCTGGGATGTCTCCAGGGATGATTCATCCACCACCTCTCTGGCCAACCAGGGCCAGGCTCTCACCACCCTCAGGGCAACAATTCCTTCCTCATGTCCAGCCTGAATCTCCCTCCTTCAGTTTAAAACCATCACCCCTTGTCCCATCTATAGGACCGGTGTGCTGCGGTGTCGGTGGTTGGATGGCATAGGGGTTCGTGGTCCACACTGCTGACTGGGCAGGAGGTAACCTTTGGTCTTTGCTTAGCAGAAGGGAGCATCTGTCTGCAAAAAGTCAGGTTTGCCCACCAGAAATGGCAGCTGCAAATTGCATTTGGCCTTTTGCATCTTTTATCACTAGACCTATTTGCCACAACTTGCAACAACCAAGATTTATTCTGTATATATTAAAACATAGATTATATGGAAGATATTATTACTATCCTAATATTATCCACTCCTGGCATGGGATATCACACCCCGGCTAATACTGTCCCAAGGGGGTGAGGTGGGATGAACGTGGGCAGCAGCAAACAGGGCGAGCAGGACAAGCCTCCTCCCTGGGTGCAAATTTGCTCATTTTCTATCTCAAAGGACCTATTTCTCCATGACAACGAGGATCACTGGAGCAGGGTTGGGTTTGCCTCGTAACAACCAGCTCACAGGTCTGGGATTATCCTGCAAAGGCTCATTATTTAGTATTTGCAAGTTGAAGATGTCCCTGCAGAGGTGGGGGACCAGATGACCTTTGAAGGTCCCTTCCGACCCAAGCTATTCTATGACTTCTATATTAAGGCAATGCTGGAGAAAGTTTTGTTCTTTTTTAGCAGCATTTTATTGCACTTCCATTGGAATAACCCCAGGAGGTGACATCCCAGCTGCTGGTGACACTGGACCCAGAGGTGCTGGGGAAGCTGCAGCCTCATCCCTTGCAGCCCCAACCCATCCACGTGCCACTTCTTGTGCAGCTACTGCATTGAACGATAGAAAAATACGGGCAGCAGTTGAAATAACTTCACAGAACACATAGCAAACAACGTTAAGGTCAATGTTAGCTATTTTCTATAAATACATTTGGCAAAAATGGCCATGTTTTTCATCCCAGAATTCAGAGAACATTTTCAGACTGCTCTATTTTGGCTCATTCTTCATGAACATTCATAAAAACATTTTGTTCCTGGGAAGATTCAGAGAAAATAAGTGTTAGAAGTCCTTCTTTCTCTCTCACGCACACATATATATATATATATATATATCTGTAGGCTTTTGATGTCGTTTCCCATCAGCTCGTCCTGGAGAAGCTGCTGCAGCCCGGCCAGTCCTGCACTGCAGCTGCAGAACTTTCTGCATGGCTTGTGTACCCTGCAGAGGGGCTAAAACCCTCCCTGGTGCTTTATCTGCTCCCTATAACACCCTCAGGCTCCCCTCCAGGCTGGTGTTTTGGGAAGGTTCCCCTGGTACAGGGCTTTTTTGGGTGGGACAGCACAGAGGTGATGATATAATTGAGATTAAATTAACTCCAAACAGCAGCGGAGCCTGAAGTGTGTCCCTGGCAGCTGCCGCGGGTGCGCTTGCTGACCGGTGTTGGTTCCCATCTGAATCTCAGCTTCATTAAAGAAGTAAATTAAAAAACACTCTGGTGGAAGGGGAGGAACCCTGCATGCAGCCAAACTGCTGCTTTGTTAGCATTGCTGCCTCAATGTGGGGCAACGTGCTGCGCTATCCTTCTCTGCGGTTGTGTGTATATATAGTAGATATGTACATAAATATAATGAGCTCTGTTATTCCGAACGCGGTTCTGTAGCTGTGGGCTCTGCCTGCTCTGACCGTGCGCCCTTGTCTCTGCTGTGCTGTCCCCAGGGCTCAAGGCATCTCTGCAGCGGCTGCAGCTGGAGTACGTGGACGTGGTCTTCGCAAACCGGCCAGACAATAATACCCCCATGGAAGGTTAGTGCAAGCCTGAATTAAAGATTTGAATGCGGCTGATCCTGGCTTACAGGCTTAGACTGACGATGGTAGGAAATGAAAAATGATTTTTTTATTAAATATTCAGCTTACATATGAAATATCTCATTTGCGATACCCTGGAGCCCTATATATTTACACTTCAATGGAATGAATTTGTATCTCTTGGAAGGAAATTGAACTTTTATGTCCCAGTGGTGGCTTTAACATTCTTTGGTTTTTTATTTCCTTTTCCTGATTCCTTCAGATAAAGTGAATGCGTGTTTGTGTTTAAGGCAGGTCTCTTTGTGTCAGGTGGAACCTGTATATCCCCACCCTGATGTGGTCAGCTCTAGATGGCACAGTGTGCCAGTGCTGCTGTCCCCGTCCTTGTCCCCATCCCCTGGGCTGCCTGCATAGCACATTTCTCCTGGAGCTAAAACCAGGGCTGAGACCCAATGTGTGGTCAGAAACAAGAAATAATTGGCCAGCTTTAAGGTTCGCTGCCCCAAGTGTGTGATGAGCAGCGTGAGCTCAGTCCCTAGTGGGCTCAGTCAAGGGGACACACGAGGACGTGACCCCCAGGACACAGTGGGGTCCCCCAGCACAGAGAGCAGCCACAGCTGCTCTTTGGTCCTGGCGGGGAATGGTTCTTGTTAAATAATTCAGGGAGCAACTTTTAGAACCTTCAAGATCTGTGATTCTCTGTGCACTTTAATTACATTTCGTAATTACTGATACCCGTAAATGCGGGTTTGGTAGCACGGCTGTGTAGCTCAGTTATCCAGGACCAGCAATATATTTTGGGGTTAGTGCCCTATTTAATGGGCACCTGTTCCAATTCCTTCTCTTCTCCTAGGGGAGTTAACGCACCCATTCACACCGTGGCAACAGATTAGCTTCACAGCTAAATAAAAAATAGCAAGCAGAAAGACTTGCCGGCTGCAGGAGCTGTCAGGGATGAGGACAGGGAAATCAAACAAACCTGGAGCTTGACAGGCCCCTCCGAAGCTCCTGGTTTGACTTTCAGCCATCGTGAAACCTCTTTTCCTAACGACCCGGCATGGCCCCGGGGGACGGCAGTGTCACCTTCCCGGCTGCGCCGTGCCAGTGGCTGTGGGTCCAGGTAGCTGGGCTGGGATTTTGGGGCCGGTGCAGATTTTGTAGGAGCTGATGAGGTCGAGGAACACGACGTGTATCTTGGAGAAAGGAATGATCTCTCTGCTCAGTCACTTGTCACCTAACGAGGCGGTGCTGGAGAGATTTCCCGCGCGGTGCAGCTGATCTCGGGCTTTTACAGCTTTTAAGATGCTGCAGATACTGCTGGAGCTTGGCCATGAGGTATCAACTGTGGCACTCAGTGAGATGCTTGAGCAGGGTGAAAAAAGGGACATTTTTATTATGAATGGTGCGGTGTTGATTCTTTCGGTGTACTTCGTGCTTTTTTTATGGTTCACCTACTAAGCCGCTTCCATCCCCGAGCATCTGTTGGACCATCTGTCGGTTCTGTGTGCTCGATCTGGCACACGCGGCGAGCGCTGCGCTGCCTCCGAGACACACGATCCCGCCCCATCCCCTCGTGTCCCCGCGCTTTTCCCACCAGCAAAGTGCCGCTGCCCCTGGAGGGACCTTAAAACGTCCCCTTCTCATGCCAACACCGAGGGTGTTGCTCGAGGAGACAAAGCAGTTGTATGTGCTAAGGTACAACCAAATAAATCAAAGGATAAACGTTGAATGTTCATTTTGTTTTCTTCTGAAGAAAACAGGCGGGTGAGGTTGCTCTGCTCTCGCTCGGAGTCCTGTGTGCTGTGATGTGCGTGTCTGTGGGCATCACAGACACGAGTTGTGCCAGGGCAGGTTTAGACTGGATATTAGGAACAGTTTCTTCCCCAAAGGGCTGTGGGGCATTGGAACAGGCTGCCCAGGGCAGTGCTGGAGTCACCATCCCTGGAGGCTTGGACAGATGGACATGAGGTTCTCAGGGACATGGGGCAGTGCCAGGGGTGGGGGAACAGTTGGACTTGGTGCACTTGAGGGTCTCTTCCAAACAAAATGGTTCTGTGATCAGCAGGCAATGGATCCGTATTTAGGAATACTCCTCTGGTCCCTCCCAGCCAGAGCAGAATCAGTTCCCGCTCCCTGGGCTCAGGCTGCCTCTGGAGACGTGGATAACAGAGAACTAATAAAAGATGAGCACTTATTACGGATTTCTTTATTGCAGGTGACTCTGGTCCCCAGAGCAGCAGGCAGCACTCGCTTAATCTAAAAATCTGAAATGCATTTACCTTTCTCTAAAGTCTCAGAGCAAATTAAAAAAGCTTTTCATGAGAAAAGCAATGCAATATGAGCTTCAGGGAACGGCTGGAGATGAGCACCCCACACAAAGCTCTTTGCACCACCCTGGCCAGGACCGCAGTGTCCCTCCTTGTCCCTGATTGGGGCTGTCCTCACTGGGGTCCCACATCCACAAATGATCCTGTCCTGGCTCTGCCACCATGTGGTCCCCTGGCACGGGGACATGGGGACGTGGGTGACGGGAGGATCTGTGCTTCCTGCCTGAATTTCAGCAAGTTTTGTGCCTCGCTAGTCCGGCTGCAGATCTGATCCCCCAGCTGTGCCACCAGAGAGGCTTTTATTTGTGTTGAGTGACTTTTCCAGCTCCAGCTGTGGGGAATGAGGGTCCTGGGGTCCCCTGGTGACACCCCTTTGTCACTGTGCCAGGGACCAGGTGCACACAGCCCTGGCACACAGGGAGAAAAGGTAACAGGGTTCCTATCAGGGAACTTTAAGCTGCTTCAAAAATATTATGCTGCTGGAAGCTGTTTACTGGGTTGTAAAACATTTATTTAAATTTATTTTAAAAATCTCCCCTTCTTAAATGATGCCATATGTGCCATCCATTTACAGTTGGACTCAATGGCTTTAAAGGTCTTTTTCAACCTAAATGACTCTATGATCCGTGTGGCTGATGGAGTGGTCCAGGCGTGTGCTCCTCACAGACCTTCCATCACCGTGCCCTGGGGAGCTAAACAAGAACAGCTTTTCTTGAAAGGAGTTGAGGTGGGAGAAATGGCAAAAATGAAGCAGAAGGAAAAAGAAAAATAGAACACAATATCTGGGGAAAAATCTCCTCCAACCCATTTCCTCCTCCAGAGGAAATGTCCCTTTTTGGTGGGGAGGCAGGAGGTTGGAGCAACAGGGACAGCGTCCCTTGTATCAAGGTGATAAATGGAGACTTCGTCACCTTCAGCTGCTCATCGCTGCTGGCAGGAGCCACCTCACAACAACGCCAACATTGGCACTGTTGTCTCCCCTTGGCCAAGATACTTTGCTTTTTCTTTTCCTCATAAAGAAGACAAGAACCCTGATGATGTAAAAGTCTCTGGATCTCGAGACGGTGATGCCTGTGTCATTGTCCAGGTGACAGAGTCACCAAGGGATGTGATGAACAGCGGGGTTCTCCCCCTGCCCTGCATCCCACCACGACTGGGTCACCATGGGTTGGGTCAGAAATTCCCAGTGTAGCTGCCAAGCATCGGTTCCTCCCAATTGAATTTCTTCTTTTTCTATTTTCTTATTCTGTGTTCTTTCTAGCACTAGCGAGGTATCCTACCAGGCTCTGTAACCCTCTGGGCAACCACGAGGGACATAAGACTTATTTCTCTTGCAAACTGAAGTTTCTGATGAGATTTGTCCCCACGAGCTCAGCACAGGTCTGATGGTGGAAATCAAAGATCCCGTCCCAGCACATGTAGCCTCACGGGCTTCACCTTCCCAAAGGAAAACGAGGACCGTGGGACTCACGTGATAAGGAGCTGCTCTGCATTTTGCATCCTAATATTCCTCATAAAAAGCAGCAGGATCAAACATATGCTTTTAGTAAACAGATTTTAAACTAAATTTATCTTTTAGTTTATTTTTCAACTGTGCTGCCCTCTGGTGTTTAAATTTTAAAAGAGATATTCTCAGGAGGCAGTGGTGGGCAGTAGGTAGCTGTTAAAAGCAAGTTTTAAACTGCAGGATGAATGTCTTTACATTCCCACTGTCAATGCTTTGTCATCTGTGCTGGAGCAAGAGACCACAGCAAAACTGGTGTTTAATGCAAAGCTGCTCGGGCTTGATAGCATAATTGACATTTAGAGGTGGCTTTGGGAGGGTTTGATGCTAAAACATTGGCCACTGTGCACGTCTCATACTCTTTTTTCCTCCCTTCTTTAGAAATTGTCCGAGCAATGACACACGTAATAAATCAAGGCATGGCCATGTACTGGGGAACGTCGCGCTGGAGCGCTATGGAGATCATGGTAAAGTTGGCTTTTTGCTTTTAAAATGTTATTCTTATTGTTTGGTTGGTTTTGGTTCTTTTTTGGGGAAGTGTTGACACTTGGTAACTCCAGTTCCAGGCTGATCTAGTGGGTTTGGGTGCCTGATTTCTCTCCTGCAGGAAGCTTACTCCGTAGCCAGGCAGTTCAACATGATACCGCCCGTCTGCGAGCAAGCTGAATACCATCTTTTCCAAAGAGAGAAAGTGGAGGTTCAGCTGCCGGAATTGTATCATAAAATAGGTAAGACTGAGGCTGCTGTGGGCTGTTCCATTAGCAGAAATACAGAGCAGGTTGGTTTGGGATGAAAAATGCAGTTGGTGTCCGCCGGGAAGATGCTCCCGATGCCCTTCAGGGCATCGGGAGCATCTTCCCGGCGGACACCAACTGAACGTCTCTACCAACAGCAACACAAACAAGCTGCAGTTGTTTTGCTTTCATTTTTTGTATACGGAAGTCCTATTTTTGGTACAATACTTTCTCCCGATTTCCTAAAATCTCTCTTTTTGGCAGGGGTGGGAGCGATGACGTGGTCCCCGCTGGCCTGTGGGATCATCTCAGGGAAATACGGCAACGGGGTCCCCGAAACCTCAAGGGCTGCACTCAAGGTATATTTTTGGTTGTGTGTTCAAGAAAAGTAGATGTGTTGTTGTTGTGAGAGCAGGAGAATAACAAAAGGAGGAGAGATCTCTCATGAGAAGGATGGGCTGGGTGCCGCTGTGTTGGTAGATGAGCTCGGTTTCTCTGGCAACCATGTGGGAGAATCTGGGTTATGAAGATGTTGAAGGCTCCCCAGTGACGTGAGCTGGTTGTGGGGCAGCACACAATGGCAACCAGGCCAGGGGGTTGGCAGAAGGGTGAAATTGTCACCCTCTCGTTGCCCGGACATTGTTAATGAGGAGGCACAAGCCTGGGGTTTCTGTTGCATTTGATGCTCCTGGGTGATCAATACAGCTGCTGTGACTTCAAAAGCTCTGATGTAGGTAAAACAGACTTATAAATTGAATCTTGAGAACAATTTCTTCTCCAAAGGGCTGTGGGGCATTGGAACAGGCTGCCCAGGGCAGTGCTGGAGTCACCAGCCCTGGAGGGTTGGACAGATGGAGATGAGGTTCTCAGGACATGGGGCTGGGGGAACGGTTGGATTCTGTGATCTTTAAAGTTCCTTTCCAACCAAAATGATTCTATGGTTTGC
This sequence comes from Columba livia, assembly GCF_036013475.1. Classification (NCBI taxonomy): domain Eukaryota; kingdom Metazoa; phylum Chordata; class Aves; order Columbiformes; family Columbidae; genus Columba; species Columba livia. The sequence goes on from NC_088610.1 coordinate 1,307,399, forward strand.
TGATTTAATGGTTTGAAAAACCATACAGCATTACAATGCCATGGATTTGGGGAAAAAATACCCCACCAAAATGGTATTTGAGGTTCTGTATCAGCTCATGGGCAAAAGCCAATGCTGCCTGAGGTGCCAGCAGAGCAATGTATGGCCCTTTGCTGGCTGTTGCTCAGCTTGATGCTTTTTAGAAGAAAAATGCCATTTACACTGACTAACTTACAAAAGGCAGCATTTTCAAACGTGGTACTCCATTACATCTGTGGTTTGGTTTTTGTTTTTACAAAAATAAAATAAATGATAATTTGACAAAAGCTAGCTAAGAAGCTAGTATTGCAGAGATGGATCCAAATTAATTGATGAGAATGAAGTAGAATCAAGTTTCAAATCTGGAGCTGGGAGAACTGAAATCTCAGCCTCACTTAATTGTTTTTTAAATCTTGAATGGTGAATCTTGAACAAGATCAGATGTTCTCTCACAGTTTTTTGGGGGCTCGGTGTCAAATCTTCTCAAGTCAGCTAATAATTCACTTTTTTTTCCACTCTGATGGGATCCAGTGGTTCAAAGATAAAACTGAAGGGGTTCCAGCTGGGCCCATCAGTTGAATGAAGCCAGAGAGATGCAGACATGGACTCTCCCAGGAGAAATCCTGGTTCTGTTATGGTTGCTTTGGGTCACAAAGCATCGTGTTATGCAGCCTCAGTTACCTCCTGGGTTGGATGAGACTTTTTAAGAGCTGTTTCTGATTGCCTGAAATTTTCTATTTAATTTAATTCCAGTGCTACCAGTGGCTGAAGGAGAAGATCATCAGCGAGGAGGGGAGGAAGCAGCAGGGGAAGCTGAAGGACCTGTCACCCATCGCCGAGCGCCTGGGTTGCACGCTGCCTCAGCTGGCCGTGGGTAGGTGACCACGGGGACAGGTGTCACCACCCCTTCACTGCTGTCACCAACACCCCACCTCGCTCACGTCCTCGTGATACAAAGGGCAACACCAAACAGGGTGGTTTTTGCCAAGATGAGCGCAGGTGAAATCTTGTACAAGGCCTAAAGCAACAGGTGCTCTTGGTGATCCTGTTGTTTAAGTGTCAGCAACGGGCAGGTAAATGGTGATGCAGAAAAAGATGCGTTGTCTTTCAAATAGGACAAAGGATGGCTATGTCTTTGCAGTACTATAGATCTGTTTATTATTTAAAACACTTCGATGATTATTTGCTGTCAGGGGTTATGGAACAAAATGCCAGAAACATGGAAAGACTAAGGGCAGGTGGTGCAGCTCTTCATGAGGAGACGACTAACGTGTGCCAGGGAACACAGCAAAAGAACAACACAACAAATGCTGTAACTTTGGGTCATCCCTAAAATGGTCAGGCACTTGGGTTAGATGATTGTCACAGGTCCCTTCAAACTGAAATATTCTATTCCACTCCGAAACCCCCTGTAGGACATGAGATAACCCCTGCTCCATTATATTCACACAAAAATAAAGTGGGGTCCGTATTTTTTTGAGCAGTGATGTTAAAAATCACTTAAAATAAGATTGTTGCCATCATCAGGCTTGGACTGACAGGAGGGCTGGTGTATCTTGAGCGATCATCAGGGCTCCCTCTCCAGCCGAAGCCATGAATTGGGTGATGGACACAAGAGAATGCTACTATTTAAAAAGAGATGGGGTTTGTGTTTGCTTTTTGTTTGATTAATAATTCTTCGTGCTGCTGAGAGCCAAGGTTGAAAAATACCTGACCTATCTGTTGCAAAAACGACCACCGGTTGAAATAGCCAAGTAGTGAATCCCTGTGATTTGTGACGGGGACAAACCAAACCAAACAATTCAGACAAGTGCCAGGGACCTGGGTAGGGTGGGAAGCTGGAAAATCTGCTATGCTGGCTGTTATCTGACCAGTGTTTCTTCCTCCTGGTGGTGCTGGGGGAATAAAGTGAAAGTTGAGACAAATAATGTCATTAATTTTCAAACAGAGCTGGAAGCCCTGACAGACATTAGGACCTGGGGTAATGCTGTGTGGTGACACCCACGTTCCTGACCCTCTTGTGACTTTGTTCCCAGCTTGGTGCCTGAGGAACGAGGGGGTGAGCTCCGTCCTTCTGGGATCTTCCAACCCCGAGCAGCTGATTGAGAACCTGGGAGCCATTCAGGCAAGTGCAGGAGGTGGCGGTGGCACCTCAGCAGGGGTGGGGACAGCTCCTGCCCAGCACCCGTGGTGACACCAGTCCGCCTTGACACTGGCACCTCCATTCTCTTCATAGACTCCTAAAACTTTGTATTTTCTTTCAGACATGTTCTAGTTATGCACATTAATTAGGGAAACTTACAGTGTGTCACCACCGTTCGTGGTGGTTGTAGCGGCACCCAGCAACAAGAGGGTGGTGGCAGTGGGTGGAAAAGCCAAGGACACGATGCCAGGACATGTTGGGATATATTCACGTGTCACTTGCACCCACCTTAATAATTCTCTGTTGCTTTTCACAAGAGCTTGCTCTGTTCTTCCACCAGCTCGCATTCCCCTGCAGCTGAGCAATATTGTGTGCATAACATTCAGGAGCACCTCTGTGGTTCTCTCACTGGGTAAAGATGCCGCAGTAGCGTTTCCTCTAAGGGAGAAAGATATTAAATGAATGTTTAAATATCTGTCACATCAAAACCCAGAGGAAACGTTATCTGATAAAAATCTAGATTGAAATTTGGAAAAGCCTTTAAGGGAAGCTTGCTTAACCACCAAGTTTTCTTCCACCCCCAGGTCCTTCCAAAGATGACTTCCCATGTTGTGAACGAGATAGATAATATCCTGGGAAACAAGCCCTACAGCAAGAAGGACTACAGGTCATAACGTGCTGCATGAGCTCCCCGGACCGACGGCCGAGCGCGCCCGGGTCCCGGCCATGGATTGCCCAGCGGCTCGCTGCTCCGTGCCCGTCACCGGCCCCGGGACGTGCGCTGTCGCTAACACTCTGCAGTGAAATTGAAAAGCACAGTTGATCTCTCTCTCTCTCTTCTAAGCAAGAATAATCTTGTATTTTCTTACCTTCGACTGGAGTCATTAATTTTTACTTTACTCTTAGCACCTCATGCTTGTGCTGTGAAAAACACTTGTAAAGCAAAAAAAGAGAAAAATTTATAACCTTCAGGTACTTGGTAATTAAAGAAGGATGTACAGATCTATTTTTTCAATGAAGAAAAGCCAGATACAACTTAAGGTTTTAATAAAACCACATATGGGAAATCTCAGCTACGAAGTTTCTTCAGGTTAACAGATAGAAGGGGCAAGCTCAAATCTTCTGTTTTCTTTTTTTATGCTGAAAATATGCTTTAGATTTTGTTTGTAGGTCAATAAAGGATTGAAGACAGAGAATTAGTTAGAAATTAGATAGCTCAGCTCCTCGCTGTACAATTATTTCAGCTGTGTAGTGCTCCTATTCCTGAGTACAAGCCAGACGAGCACCATTAGAAAACCCAAACGCATGTCAGGTTGATTAAAACAACAGCTGTCTGCAAAATACTAATTCTACATAAACCTTAAACCAAGGAAGCCATGATAAACACCGGGTTTTGCACCTATAGAAACCTGCCTCTACTTCTGTGTGCTTGTACACATGGCTATCGCAAATTTCAATATTAATAAGCTTTTAAGGATATAGACACTTATATATAATACATAGTTGCTGACAAATACCAGAAAAAAATCAGGTACGTACCTTGGTGGAAGGTTGAATTTGCGTTAACTTGTTGTGGAATCAGGCATAAGTAAATCTGTAGTATTTTTAAGACATATTTTAAACAGGTAGGGGTTTTTTTTGGTGAGGATTTCATCTCTGTATGGGAGTTGGTAGTCAGCATCCATATATTCATTTGCCCATCTCAAGAACCATGTCATGTTTGCCACGAGTTTGCATTGTAAAGCGCACCCATGATTTCGGTAACGATTTCTAACTTGTGTGGCATCGCGTGCGTTGGGCACGGCCGTGTACAGTATTTGTGGGACCCGTGTATCCCCAGCACTGCGGGCTATCTGCAGCCGCCACGGCAGCAGATACCCATAGCGAGCTGTCTTCTGTATTTAACCCAACCAGCTCTGGTCTGTGTAAATGAATGTATATCCAGAAATGCAGTCTGACCTTGACTTCTGCTTGGACACAATAAAAGCATTTTGTGCATCTAATTTAATACTTAAGAGACCCGTTACTAATAGCAAGACTGGTTTTGAAATGGCAACAGTTTGTGTTGAAAGTGGATTATGTATTTTTTCACAGGGAAAGACTAATGTGCAGCTGTGCCTGAGTCGGGTGAGTGACAATGACCTTGGAGCGGGTATGGCCGGGGGGAAAGGGCTGGGATTTGTACTTGCGGGAGCTGGAATCCTCGGGCAGACATCGGTCGCATAGAACACTTTGGTCTGTAGTGAACACAATGTGAACGTTCTCCTGCGAGCTCACTGAAATCCCACCGCGCTTCTCTGGGCCACGTCCCCCAGCGTTGCACTATTAGCTGTGAAAATTAACCATTAAAGTATTTTAAAATCCACTTCCCGGGCAGCACAAAGGCTTTGACCATTATACAGTTAAAAGCTTTATTATTTTAACAGTTCAGTTATTTTTCCCAGTGGCAGACCCGCTCCTTTTCTCACCTCTGGAGGTACAATTTAATGTTCTCTCTTCCCAGATACATGGGAATCCAGCAATGTATTACAAATATATTAATTCCCCAACCTTTTATTTTTCTAATTGAAAGCGTGATGGCATTGCCCCTTAGAGCAAAAGCTTAAAAGTCAGCTTGCCTAGTACTGAGGACAAGGGGATGCCAAGCAGCAGCTTAACCTTAGGCTGAGCTTCAGTGTTATACTGAAGAACCCAGGTGCAGCTTGTAGTGAGGATTGTAAAGGAAAAAACCAACCTCAAAGGCAAGCAAAAATAAAATGAAATTTAGAAAAAAACAACCACCCCCCCAGTGCTTTTCTGCAGGAAAGACATGGAGAAAACAACGCACCCACTCGCTTTTGTTTCAGGCTGTCAATGCTGCAAATTCTATCACCAGAAAAATTCTGCTGTTTCCCAGCAACTGTCGATGCTAAAATCCCAAGGTAAGATGAAAAACTGGTAATAAAAATACTCAGCAAAGCGCCAGTGATGAAGAAGAAAGCGCCGCTTCAAATCGCTTTTCTCTGGGTGGCAGATTTCTTGGAAAAGACACCTGCTGGTTTCCAAAAGCCGCTGATCCCAACTGACGCTGGCAGGTAAAATGAGGATTAACCTCAAATTCACAGGTCTGAATTTACCAGTGAGCAGCAGAATGATGACGTTCAAGTCCTGTTGCTTGCAGAGCCGCCAGCTCGGCCTCCTGTTTGGTTCTGACCATTTACAGAAGTTCCATAGAAATTTGTTTTACCTGTGCTAAATACTTACACTCAAATACCTACTAATTATATCCTCTGTAATAAATGACAGGGAAAGGAAAGTAAAATGATGCAAGGCAGGAAAGTCTCCTTGCAGTAGCGACTAGGCAGGCAGAAGTAATAAGGAAAAATGAATATATTTTCAGGGAAAACAAGTTGACGGGAAGAGTGTTAAATGACTGACCAGAAATTTCAATGGCAGCTGCAAAGGGCACCAAACCCCCCGGAATTTTCATGCTGTCTCCTGCCCTTCAGAATCTTCGTTTTACTATATTTTATATAAATATGAATCTTATCAAAGTAAAGATTAGCAAAGTACTTGTTAAATTAAATCTGATTATAAGCTTTTACTTTCTCCCGTTCAGTCTTCCAGGTCTGTAAGGGTAATACCTGTAACTTCTGCACCAGAATTCCATTAACAGCAGCAGAGTTCAGCATTAAACGCACCGGTTTTATTGATAGCACCAAAAAAAGGGAGGAGGATTGTCATCATAAAAAGCCAGTTAAAGCATTTTTGTTAAGCTGTGCCAGGAAAACTGGCAGGTTTATTATTTAATCTGACTTCAAGGTGAATGGGAAAAAACCCAACCCTCACCCCAGTATATTCAAACCATTTCAAAAGCGTTTTTTTTCTAGGAGTTTCAGGTTTTGTCGTAACTCCCGTTATGAAAAATGAGTATCTTCAATAAAAACAACACAGATGCTGACTTGGAGAAGACCACTCCCTTTTAGAAGCAGAAACAGTTGACGAACTTCCACACAAAAACACCCATTAAAAAAAATGGAAAGACAAGGAATTAAATGACAAAAGAGGCTCCTTTTTATTAAAACTTGTCAAGTTACAATGATAAATGGTGGTTTGTCACTTGTTATGGTCAGAAAGTTTGGCTCAGTCACCAAATTCACGGGGGAATGCTGCTGCAGGCTTTGGGCAGAGCTTGGCAGAGCGGCCGTCCCTGCAGGGGGGGGTGTCTGACTGTGGTACCACTGACCCACTCCCTTCCCTTTCCTTGCTAAGTAAAAAAATTGATTAAGTTATTGAATAATACCATGTAAAGACACCCAAAGTAAATATAATTCAATTATTTTGGATTCAAACCCTCCCCCCCACCCTTAATCAACCACCCTATAAAAAAACCATACTTCTATTCCACCCTTAAACTGTTGTACGGCAGTTGAGCCCTCTCATAGAAATAAACGACTGTGGGGTATTTTGTCTACTTGGATCCTGTGGAGAGCAGAGCGATCAGTCCGGATGAGGCGCTTATAGAAAGAATGTAGTTTCTGCAGGGAAAAGGTTAAGGATACATATTTGTAAAAATTCCCTTTCTTTTGTACAGAACATTTAGCAGAAGTTTTATGAAAAAAAAGGGATTGAAATGGTCTTTATCTGTAGGAGTCTTCACATTGCATCTCAACTCAAAATCCAGGTCACAGTCAGCAGGATGCTGAAAGGTACTTAACTTCAAAACTAAGACTAAGTCACCCATAAAGTTTAGCCTGTTTTCTTAAAACTAGTTAAAAATACTGTTAAATACCACAGATCTTTAATTAACATACGTAGCCTTGATTGGCAGTACTTACCTACTTAAGGAACATAAAATTTTACCTGTGGAGCTATTGACATTAAACAATCCTTTAACATAAGAGCACCTGGCAACTAACACCCGTGTTTCTGTAAGAACACGAGCTGCCACCTCATTCCACATGTACAGCTGAGGTGGTAAAGCCACAAGAATTTCTGCATATTGCCCAAGTAATATCCTTAAAACTTTCACATGATTGGGAGATTTTCTTTGTATTCTCGACTATGTTGCAGTGTTTCTAAGCCGAGGTGCTCCAGTGAACTGCACGTATCAAGAGGCATCTCACAACCCACACGCAAACGTTGCTGCTAATGACAAGCAGGGCTCTGGTTGTCCCAAGCGTGCAATGAAGGATACACGGTGGGGTTGAAGTTCTTCAGCACAAAAAACGAAGCGATGATGACCAAGACCAGAAAGAGAGTGTTGTTGTAGAAGATGGAAAAAGTTGTTGCTTCGTAATCTGCAACTTCATTTTTCTTCCACAGGATTCTAGGAACAAGCAGAGACGTTATTTCAGGCACATTTAAATCAACGCATATGCTGGGCTATCCAATAAGTTGTTTTGCTTTGCAGCTCAAGGACTGAGACGCTGCCTTATAGGGCCTTATTGATCAAGGTTTCAATGTTTGTGAACTTTCACTGATCACTTGCTTCCAAAAGGTTTTACAGGTGAACAAAGAGCTGACAGTACAGCTTCCACTTACCAGAACACTGACAAAAACAACGGCCAAGCAACAGACCCAAATATCCTACCTCGAGCCGCAAAGGTAGCAGGCAGTACTGCAAAAACCGAGAGAAAAAGGGAATTACCTTTCATCCTTCTCCTTGCGAGACATCTTCCTATTGTCTGCCTCAGACAGCTTGCGAGTAACTTCTTTGGAAACAGCGTCTTCTCTTTTCTGGGCCACTCTGTAAGAAACACCATTGAAGCTGAGAAATTATCAGAAAAAACCCTGGGATTATAGGAAGCCAAGTTTACGGTGAAGAATAACACTTCACTCAACAGATCTGCCAAGTTGAAAGGGCAACAAGTAATAATCTAATTACTAAAAGTATTGGTCAAATACAATCTGTGGCAATACCCGCTGAGAACAAAGGTAGCTTTGCAATTTTATCGCCCTCTGAGCTGACAAGGCTACTCTAGTCTGCAATTACAAGAGAGATGCTTCTGTGTAAAACAGGTTTTGGAGTAACATTTCAGACATTTTTATTCATTAAAAAAAAAAATGTTGTAAATGCTGGTTTTGTTAAATTACTTAATAATAAATTCTACGTCAAACAGCCACCCAACTTACTTGTGTTTCAGAACAAACTTGACGTTCTTATAGGCAAAAGCCACCAGATAGGTGCTGATGAGGGTCATTACGCTGTACAGGACTGCAGACTGAACAAGATCCATGTGCCATATCCGCCAATAAAGCCCTTAAAATAATAAAAAAAAAGGACATTTTGAGCGGTTTTCCTCTCCAAATGGCCCCACGGGAGTCCTACGCACACCACTAGCTCTGGAATTCAGGGGGACTGGACTGGATGATCTTTCGAGGTCACTTCCAATCCCTGACATTCTGTAATTCTGTGAATTCAGCACTGCCAGACCAGTTCCTGCAAAATCACTTGGGGGGAGTCTCCGAACTGCATTGAAAAGTATTTTTGAACTGAGAGATCGGCTTTGCTTTTGGCTGAAAGGGGCTTCGTGAGCCACGTCGTAGGAGCCGGTGCTGACACGTCATCTTTACAGAACGCTCTTATGAGCGGGATCGGCCTCAAAGCTGGATCTAAGGCAGACAGAGCCTAAATAATACCGGCTCAAAGCCGGTCAGGCCTTGGGCAAGGCCGGCACGGGGACCCGCTGAGGGCCCGGAGCCAGGGGCGGGCTGGGGGGGCTCATGCTCCCCCCTGGGGCTTGATGTTGTCTCCAGGGCCTGACGTCCCATTCAGGATCTGCCACCCCCTCTCAGGGCCTGATGACCCCCCTGAGGATCTGTCACCTCTCCCCCAGGGCCTGCTGTCCCCCCTAGGCCCCGCCGTCCCCTCAGGCCCCGTCACCTCCCCCGCCCCGCCAGGCCCCCCCGCCGCTCACAGATGGGGATGGCGGAGACGATGAAGGCGTTGCCGAAGAAGAGCGCGGAGGACTTGGCGGAGAGGTTGCGGCTGAAGTCCTGCAGCAGCAGATCCTCCTCCGACTGCTGCCGCCCGCCGGGGCCGCCCTTGGGAGCCATGGCGGGAACCGGGACACGGCACCGTCAGCGCGATGACCGGCACTTCCGGTCGCTGCACTTCCGGGGCACCTCCTCCCTCAGCGCTTCCCGCCGTGATGGGGATTCGTTCCCCGCCTCGGTCGCAGGTTCGGTTTCGCCGGTTCTTCGCCTGCCCCGATGCGGAGCCCGCCCGCTCCCCGCCTTGGGGGAGCCCGCCGGCTGCGGGAGCCGGTGCTTGAGGCAAGTGAGTACCCGGGGGAGCCGGTTTGACGGGGGAAGGAGCGAAGCACCGCGAGGAATCGGCCCGTTTCCCCTCAGATTGTTCTTATCTGGAAAAAAATCCGAACTCCACCTCCCACAGAATCCGCGTAATTGCTGCCGTGTCTTTATTTTATGCTTTTTAGAATACGTTCAAGTCTAATTACGCTTTTTTGAAGCATTTCTGTGTTGTTTTCACTTTCAGAAATGTTCCTTAAACACCCCCAACCCCCCCAGGTTTGTGAAGCCAAAGTGGGTCACAGAATGTCAGGGGTTGAAGGGCCCTGGAAAGCTCATCCAGTGCAATCCCCCATGGAGCAGGAACACCCAGATGAGGTTACACAGGAAGGTGTCCAGGCGGGTTGGAATGTCTGCACAGAAGGAGACTCCACAACCCCCTGGGCAGCCTGGGCCAGTGTCTTTTACCGTGTCATGCAGTTTTTTTTAACGGTCCATCTGCAGTTTGGGGCGATAGCACAGGAATTCGGGGCATTAATCATAGTGTCGTGCTTGAAAGTGCGGAGAGGTCCCCGATGTCACCCCCTCCAGGGACATTGCCCCATGTCCTGGGGTGACCATAGGGCTGTGTGACTCTTAGGACTGCACTTTTTTAATTAATATTTGTAACATTTTTGAGGAAATTTTACTTAACAAAGCGTGTATCTCTTTAAAATTTAATCAAAGTCGTTCTTCCTACTTATTTACCCCTAGTTACTAAAATTCTTTGCTTGTGAGAAAAGAAAATGAGACACAGGCAATGAGGAAACGCTAGCTGGAAATGAAGTTATATGCTTAAAAATGGTAATTCATTATGATAGAGATCTATAAAACATTTAAATGCAGCAGGACTCTGCCTTTTGACCTTGTCATATATTTCTGAGACCAAAGCGAGGGTGGATTTTCACGATTCAAGGTGCACTGAACACAGTGTGCCAGCAGGGTCATATGGGGAGGGTTATATTATCTACAGGTTTGCTAACGAGTCCTTCCTTGCCTCGGCAATACGGCTGCAGCGGGATTCCTGGCTGCTTTAACTGGCACGTCAGCCTGTGGGATGAAGCGCAGGAGCTCTGGGCACTGTCAGAATCACAGAATGTTCTGAGCTGGAAGGGACCCACCAGGATCATCAAGTCCAGCTCCTGTCCCTGCACAGGACACCCCCACAGTTCACACCGTGTGTCTGAGGACGTTGTCCAGTCTCTTCTTGAACGCTGTCAGGCTCCTCATTGCACCCACACTCAGGAGCGATGCTGCGGTCACCCCCCAGTGATGGGATTTGTGATCAGCCGGTGGTGTCTGTCTCCCTGGTGCTGCAGTTTACTGGTATCTACAGTTTTTCTCTGCTTAGATATTACCTTTGGTGTTGGCCTTTGTAGATGTTTCTAATGCTGGTGGGCAGTTGGTGATGGCTCCCACACCTAATCAGATTATATTATTTGAGCTGTGTTTCCTCTCTCTCTAAATATTTCTGTGGCTGTCTTATATTGTGAAAAAAAAAAAAAAAAACAACAAAAACAAAAAACCCCAGAAATAAACAAAACCCCAAACAAAAACACACACACAAAAAAAAAAAAAAAAAAAAAAGAAAAAAACCCCAAAACAAACAACAAAACAAATGCACAAAAAGCCACAAACCAAAACAAAATTGAAAATTGTTTAAAATTAATAAGGAAACTGACTCTTTTTCCACAGACAAAATTACTTCATTAATTCTTGAGGTCACCAGAGATGTTGTAGTGGACTGTTATTTCAGGATCTTTAAGCACTTCAAGCTGCACGCCTGTATTTCTCTGGATTTGCAAAATTGCCTGACTTTTGCTGATTCATTTCTTTTTTTATGAGTATCTGTTACATGAAACCTCTTCCTTCTAATGTCTCTGTCCCATGTGCCCTGCGTCTCTGGGTTATATTAACCTGTTCTCAAATGACTTCAGTGGTTTCTGGCTGGTGACAAATGCTGTTTGCATTCCGCAGTGTGTCCTGAGGAGTGTGTCCACAGCAGCAGAGATCAGTTTTGTTTAATGTGTATAAAACGTTAGAACAAAATGTGTGATAGATAACGTCACTACTTGATCAATGTTACCAGTCATAAGAATTTCCTTTTTAAAGAACATGGTTGGAGTTGTATAAAGTAGTTGGAAATAATGGGAAAGATTAAGTTTAACATTAAGATTCAGATGTAGTGATTGATTTTGTTCTTGCACAGATTTTTTTCTTCTCTTATCTGGATAATTTTGTGGTGGAAAGTGATTAAGTCTTACTTTTTGTTCTTCATTTGGGTTTACATGGGAAGGACTCTTTTCTGCCTGGTGGCCATCTGTCTCTGCATTTAGATGAAGTATGACATTGTTTTAGGTGGTGAGATGACAAAAGATTTCCTTGAAAAAACAAACGAGCACTTTGCTTTTTTAAAAATCCTGGCACTGGCAAACCGTAGCTTTAAGCAGAACATTGCTTACAACAAAACTGTCACCAGAGCTTCATCTTCACTCTAAGTATGTCAACGTTGCTTCCCCAAAAGCGAATTGGGCCACCGGTTTCTGTCAAAACAATTCAAGTTTCTGTTTAAGTGCTTAAATCTGCATTGTGCTGACTGAATCCTGTCAGAATCCTCATTCAGGAGCCGTTGAGAACATGAGGCTTTAAAATCAGAGGAACAATGGGCCCATGACCCAAAAGCAGAAGTTCTTCTGGAAATAGAGATATTGATGCTGTTGTCTCTGTAACTTACCCAAGTACGTTTCTTAACACATTTCCTTCTACAACACAGCAGCAGTGATAAATATTCTGGAAATACAAAGATTATCTTCACTGCTTTCTCTTTTTTTCCAAATATCTAAGCTGGACCAAGCTTAAAATTTTACATAAGGGCGGTGATGTTTCCCAGCAGGATTTGTTTGGTCGATTTTATTGTTGCCACTTGTCTGTGTGAAGTACCACATTTGTGTTGGATTGGAAGATAGATAGAATCAGGTGATTAACAGTAAATAAGCCTGATATTTAGCAAAGTTTTATTTGTCATCTTCTGTGCGAATCTGTATCTTAATGTTCCAAGATCTAAGAATGGTTTTCATTAATGTGACTATCTTAGAAGAAAACCAAACCCTAATGAGTCCCTAAGTTATTATGAGGGGTTTTTCAGTTGGTTAATTTGTGCCATCTCTTACTTTAGGTGTGGAAATCCTAAAAGAATCCTTAACTTGCCGAAGGGGAAATTCCTGTAAGACAGCAGAGGCCGTGAGCAACCTCGGGTGGGTCCGGAGCAGAACCACAGACCACTTGTCACCGTAACAGCACCAGAAACTGCTGCCCTGGGACTGAAGAGCAATGAGTATTTGTAACTCCAGTAGCAAACAGCAAAACAGCAACAGGGAGTTGTTCTGAGCAGGTAATGGTTCCTTTTCTCCTGTCTGCCTCCAGCAGGTCTGTGCAGGAATATTTAGGATGTAAGTGATATCTGGACTCTGTGTGGGGTGGGAGGAGTTGGGCAATTATGGGTGGATTCCAGAGATTATGTGGCTGTATTTATGTAGCCAACAGCCTTGAACATCTTGGTTATTATTGGTCATTTGAACATCTGTTTTTCTCTCTCTCCCTCTTTTTATTTATACGTTCCATCAAATTAATATGTTACAGTCTTGCATAGCAGCTCTTTCCAACTACATTTGCTGTGTTTCTTCATGTTGAGTACAGTGGCTTTTCCATCAGACTCTGGTGACACTTGCCCAGTGATGCCAACCCAAACCCTTGGGAACACACAGATCATTGCTGAGGGTAAAACTTCTCAACCCTATTGAAAATTCCACATCGCTTTGGGCTGTGGTTCTTTCTTGGCACAGCTCTGCTGAAGAGATAACAAACTCTTACATCTTGCTGGTTTATACAGTCCTCCTAATCTAGCTCAAAGGCTCTCAATAACTGTGTTTTAGCTTGCAAAATCTGTGGAAAAAACTCCCCTGAGGTTAATACATTGTGTGTGAACAAACTAAATAGGACCATTTTTGCTGTCATCTAGCGTTAACACTAGGACATCCCTCTATTTCTCACACTGAGTGAATTTCTCTGTCATTAGTTACTGTGGTAGCTGACATCTTACTTAACAGAAGAATTCTTAAAAACCCTCAGGCAGAAATGTGTCTTTTTCAGGGTAGCCATTGCTACCCTGTTCCAGCAGTAACAGTTGTATCAAGAAGAAACATCCACTGGCAAGAATCCTCTCTGAGTCCCACAGAAAATAATATTTGTGATTAAAACACATGTCACCCCAGCGGTGATTATATCTGATCTCTGTGTTGTTGTACAATTTCTGTCCATAAAAGTGATATAGAACACTGTGTGCTGTGTGGAATTACAGTGCACGCCCCAAATACTTCTATAAAAAAACGAATGTTCTCAGCGTGGACTTTGATACACCCTCTCTGTTCTTTGCTTTTATAACATTAGTTCATCAGAGTAAATCTTCAGAGGTACATTTAAGAGATACCTGATATTTTAAAGTAGTTTATTTCAGATGGTTATAGAAAATAAGAGAGCAGCGAGTCTGGCTGTGTTTCAGAAAAGAAGAGCCTTGTTTCTTTGATGTCCCCAGCCGCTTGTGCATGTTTTTTCAATAGTCCCACTGGTGTATATTCTTTTATCCTTGGGGGTGTGTGTGTTTTCCTCTTTTGTGGTTTGTCTAAAAGGGTATTGTGGCTTCAGCCTTGTGTCACTGTGGAGTTGAAGTATCTGTGCAGTTTCTTCCGTCTTGTTTGGTTCATTATCTGCGTGCTAGTGCTATATGGATTTTACTTTAAATTCTATCACAGCCAGAGGAATGATCCCACTTGTATGAAAATACCTTTGTATTTTCCATATGCAACTACATTGTGAACCGACATCCAAAGCTACAGCATAAACTTGGTTGACCTTCAGCCATTAATTTTGCTGCTGACTTACCAACCATTCTGGTTTTGTTTGCTTCTCTAAAAGAGGTTTTGTTAAGCACAGAAACAATATCTGTTATTTGCTTTCAGTAACCATTCCACTGCCAAGCCCTCTGGGGGCGATCACTTCCTTTTGCCCTTATTTAATTGTTCAGTTTTAGCTGAGCCCATTTCACTTCACATGTGAAGGCCTCTCTCTGTTTTTTTTAACTTGAGTAATTCACTGAAACTGAGAACATTTCCTAGTACTGTCAGTACAGCCTAGAGTTGGTGACTGAGACTTGCCTTGCAGCTGTCTATTGCAATTCTTGAGGGAAATTGTGTATTTCCTCATTCTGGCTAGAAGAAATCTGAACAGATTTCTTTGTGTTTCCTCTTACACTCTTCCCATCCTCCCCAAAACTTATTAGTTGAGAAATAAATTCCATCATTTTGAAAACTGCTCGGTTTTCATATTCACATCTAAATTCAAACTAACTTTCTCAATGGCATTTGTTCCAGAGTCAGTGGACTAAACTATATCCAAGAATTAAATTACAGCAGAGCAAAAGTTTCACTACAGTTAAGATGGAAAAACCCCTCTTTGTTCAAAATTGAGCTTTTCTATTGCTCTGAAATCCCCCTGTTTACTTGGAGGTATTGAAATTTGTCATGCAGTGAGGGATTAGTGTTCTGAGTTTTGAATCAGCTGATTTGGGATTGTTGAAATAAAAGAAAAAAAACCTTTGAATAAACATGCATGACGCTCATCAGCTGAGCAGCTTCTGCTGTCTTTGTGAGAACAAGGCGGATGAGAAGCTTTCCAGTTCTTCTGAGCACTGTGCTTTTTTTGAAACGTTCTGTGATGTCGGAGGTTTAAAATTGGAGGCATAATCTGACTATTATTTATCAGTTCGCATTCACATTCTGACATTACGTTGTGACAACACTGCATTGAAAGATTGGATTGCTATGCTCACCTTTCATTTCTAAAAGCTGGAAATTGCTGGATTTCTGTGTCACTGTATCTGAAGGGAGCTCAGGGTAGCATATGTGACCCATTTTTGGTGTCTGGAAATGGTTTCATCTGCTCTGGTTTCCTCCTTTAGCATTTTTAAAGTTGTGGTTGGTAGGTTCTTCTGCATGTAGACCAAATGAATGAAATCATGTCTGTAAATAGTATCCCAGGGGACTGGTTTGTGCAGCATTTATCCCAGATAGAGCATGGAACTGACCACACTTTTAGAAAGCAATATCAAATGCAATATTTGCAAAATAACTAAACTCTACAATTAAGAATGAACGTAATATGCAGCAGTTGGGGCATCTGTTTCTCAACAGGTGTGGTTCCTGTGTGGCTTTGGGATCTGCAGGCACATCCCGCAGATAATCCAAATAAAAGCCTTTGAAAGCGAGAAATGCAAAATTATGGTGGTTTTATTTCATCCTTTTGCATATCTTTTTATTCTGATCAAGTACACAATCCCCTGGTTTGGGTCCAGTGTAGGTTTGTGCAGACTGGTGCTGCACATGTGTGCTCTGCAGCCTGGTAGGATCTGAGGATTGAGCCATTTGTTGTGTGGAGGCCACTGGGGAACTGTAACGTTCTCCTGCTCAGGACTCTTGAGGGATGTGCCACCTCTCACCGAGGTACCGTGAGCTTTCAGACAGGTCACACTGGATTTTTGTGATGTGGTGGAGAAATAGAGGGTGAAAGTAAGTCTCGGGTCTTATAAGCAGTTCACATGTAGTCCCCACAGCAGGGCTGTATCGGGTGATCTGCAGTGGGGTTACACTGGTCCAGTTCAGGTCTGAGTCCCTGGTAGTGGGAGGGGGTCAGCCAGATGGGGTTTCTGGGTCTGAAATGTGTCATCCCGGCACCCACCCGCCCTCTGCTGCTTCAGCCGTTCGCATTGCAGGAGGATCTCATGGAGGTTGGTGTCACTTCCCACCTGTGAGTTATCTCGGGGTTTCCCATTCCTGCAGCCTTGAGTTGGGCAAAAGTCTTGTGGATCTTGGCCTTAGGAGAATTTCAGCCTGTAGCTTGTAGACAGAAGAGTTGGCCAGCCAAGTGCTGATGGCTTCTAAAATGCAAATAACCAAAGTAAGGATGAACTAGAAACTCAAGTATCATGTGAAGAATGTTTGGATGAGTGAAGAAAGGGAGTTATTTCTGACTGCTTCATCTTCTGAACGGTTATTTGTAATCATACGTACCACAACCTGGCCTTGAACATGACAAATGTTTGAACTCATTGTGGTAATACCCATTTAGCTGTAGTGGTCGGTACAGAATGAAGTACACAGGAGTCCTCTCCAGCCAGTGGTAGAACTTCAGGTAATGGTTGAGCTCAGGTATAGGTAATGAAAAGGCTGGAGATAAGAAATCTGATTAATACTGATACAGAGGATTCTGTGAGAGTCAGGCGGGGTACAGCAGTGCAAGCACTGAGAAGGGCATCACTTCCCAGCTGGAACAGAGCGTTCTCGCAGGATCTGTCTCGATGTAAAGCCCATATTATGGGAAAATAGTTCAGAACTCCTGCGGCACAGCTGCGCGGAGCTGCTCTTGGCAGCAGCGTGTTATAGCTGCGTGCCTGCGGTCGTGTTGAGCGTGGTGCAGATTTGAGCTGGCTCTGCGCTGAATTGATCCAGGTTCATTGACTTCACGCCATATTGGTATGGATTGGAGATGAATTCATCCATAGAAAACAGAATTAGCGTTGTGTTTTCTAGCTAGCCGATCATGGCTAGACTCAACCTACAGCTATATGTTAAAGGGAATTCTTCCAAGTTAGGTTTTTTCCCTTATTTAAAAAACCTTAGAAAAGATAAAAGGAAAAAAATCTTGAACCGAATGAATACAGCAAGGCAGCATCATCTGCCCTTCTGTAATGCTGACTTCAGCAACACACAGATTGCTGGATTCTAGAAATAAAGCATGTCTAGTGTACTCCCACAAAATAACTCATAAAGAAATAATCTTTCAAATGCATATTCTCACACTAAAATGTAAAGCGTCTCCTACTCATAGTGACTTAAGGCTATTTCACACAAAGAACATCTGCTGAACGTAGCAATCATTTTGCCATTTTCTGCAGGATATTATCTAACGCTCTGGTTTTATTTATGTGTTCTGCAGACTGTATCCATCCAGCTGCTCACAATATCGACAGTGGGGAGGCTTTGGGAGTCAACACAGACACACTGTGCCCTGCAGTACCGGTGGAAGACATGCGGGATTTCTAAGGCAACGGCTGCGTCTCTTCTGGTTGGTTGCTTACATACGTATTAGGCTAAACGAAGGACTCATCCCACTTTCTTCCAGATGGTTTTGTATCATTAGTGAGGGTTAGAACTTTCCAGTGTTGCTACAGCTGATCTGGAACTTTGTGTGTCCCTTGAATGCATGTGATATGTTTGTGAATAATTTCCATTATTATTGCCATTTCCACGAGGCACAATTAAATTTGATGATTTGAACATGAACAGTATTTCCCAAGCTTCAAATTTTTGTTCTTCATCTCCTGCATTTTAGAGGAAATGTTTTGTCGGATTTAGTGTTAACTTCTTCTAGTCATTTGTTTTTAATTTAAGATGTGAATCAGTTGCTGTTTTCCTCTTGCTGTTTGAGTCATTTAGAGCTTGGAAGAAAGAGCTGTCAAATTTATAATACCTCTGCCTTTTATATTGTAAGGATTGACCTTTTCAAGGGATATCTACAGAGATCTTCATTCACACCTTCAGTTTTTCGAAGGTGTTGCAGATCTTTGTAGAATCAGTGTTTTACTGGGTAACTGAAGCTGTGATTAAGGTTTGCTGTAGTGAGCAGCTCTTGGCTGTTTTTTTCAGATGTCAAATACCATGGTACTGTTACCTTCCAGGGGTCCCTTTATAATTGGTTGGAATTTTTGGTTGAAGAATGGACATAATTTGCATGTAGGTAGTAAACTACCTATGTGTTAGATAGCACTAGCTGTTAATTTTAGAGCTGTTTAAATTTTAGTTGGCCAACGCTGCCTTATAAAGGAACATTCCCGTTCTGTTTAGTTTAAGTACGAGTCAGCCTAAAGGACCAAAACCACAGCACTGCCATCCACGTGTTACTATTTACCTTCTCATGGGATCCATGTGTTCCAGAGTCATCAGCACTTTAGAGTTAACCTTCAAAAAAATCTGTAAAATGACATGGTGTTATATTAATGAGTTTGAATTGCTCATATTAGTTACAGACGCATGGCAGTTGTTGCCTTGGCCTTCGCTAAATCCACATGGCTTGTACTGATTTAAGAGACTTCCACGAGAGGGTGCACCAGTTCAACAAAATGCCATGTAAACCGAACGAGCCTGTCCCCATTGTGGGCATATTTTCTATCATTTTATGTATTAACTCATGTATCTAAATCAACTTCAGAATTGGATGGAGGCTTTAATCAGTTTAATGTTCCTGAGGCTTTAATCAGTTTAATGTCCCTGAGGTCTCTCCAGCCTGTGACAGGTACATGAATAGACAGATACACGATATTTTGCAGGTAAGCAAGGCAGGACGTTGAATTTTGAAGAAGAGGCGCTGTTTGCAGAAGCCGGTTACCCTGATGAAGGGCTGTCTGCAGACTCCACTCACAACATCCTAGTTGGACATTTGGGGTTTTTTAGTTTACCAAAATGTGTTCCCTGTTCCTAATCTACACCTGATGACCTGTAAATTCTCGCTACTGCATTTTAAGAGTAAGGCTTAGGGATATATAGATATATATCTATATAGATATATAGATATATAGATATATAGATATATAGATATATAGATAATTTATTTTTTTTTAAGTTTTGAAGTGTCGTCAGTTTTCCTCTCAAACTGGAACAACAATGGTACAGCTGCAGAAGAAAACTCCACCCAGAAGGATGACTTCTTGAGAGACTGCTGACTTGAGTATGACTGATATGACTTTTATTTCTTGTTTCATAAGATACGTCAGAAACTCTTAGTAAAGCTTCAGCTTAAGTTATATAATGTTACTGTACTGCTCTGCTAAAAGCATTTAACGTGTTCTGCTGGACATGTAGGGCCAAAGTTCTCTGTCCGTTCCTATAAGACTGCAGTCTTGGGACAGTGAGAGATCTCTGCAGAAATGATTGACAGATTTTCCAGGAAAGGGGCCTGTTTTGAATCATGTCCAAATCCGCGAATCATAACTCACTTGCAGAGATAAGATTATCTGATAGTCAGCAAAATAGCTAGAAGTGTGGTGATACTCATATGTGTAATACATGGTTATTTTTTTTCTAAGAAATGTTGTTTTCACCAAACGTTAGGTCTATTAAATAAGAAAACAGAATAGCGTGCTTTTAAAACTTTGAATTACTAGTACAAGATGTTAAAAGAAGGTGAATTTGAGACCAAGGAAATGACAATTTTTTGTTACTGCCAGCTGAAAATTTAAAAGTTGGGTCTGGAGTCAAAAAGTTTCATTTACTAATATTGATGAATTTGAACTACTCTAGTTTTTATACTTTCCTTTTGAATATGGGGTTTTACTAAAAAATCACCACCACACAGTGAATATGTCATTTAACTAGCAAGAAGATTTTTATTTCAAAGACTATAAACCAGCCACCTTCTTCCATTTACCCCAGTTCTAGGTCATCATGTGTAAGCAGATGAGTGAGGTGCAGCCCACGAGGTGTCACCCCAGCAAAGGCTACAGGAACACAGGTGGTGAGTGAACCTTTGCTGCCCTCCCCTCTCTTCCTTTTCATCAGTGAAAACTGACTTGCGTTATCTCACCATCACACAAATACACTTACCTCTTCACCTCTAAAGAAAAGCCAATTAAAATTAGCAGTCTTGGTATTAAGATGGAGGATATAAATATGCACAGAAAATAAAAATTATAAATATTCAATTATGCATCTTGTAAGGGAGAAGAAAGAAATCTATATAGACTA
The DNA here is from genome assembly GCF_036013475.1 of Columba livia. Classification (NCBI taxonomy): domain Eukaryota; kingdom Metazoa; phylum Chordata; class Aves; order Columbiformes; family Columbidae; genus Columba; species Columba livia. Next base: position 1,327,682 of record NC_088610.1, read on the forward strand.
GGTTAACATATGTCATGAAAAATGGACTATTGCAAGAATCTAATAGCTATGGAAGATTTAGCACGTCTTGCCAACAGGGTGAACGGATCAGAGGTGCTCTTTTCCCATCTGTTCACTTTTAAAAAATCGCCGCAGTGTTGCCATTTCTCTTCCCTTGGTGCTTACCTGCCTTGCTGGCACACGTCCACGTCACAACAAGGGCAGGGCTTGAAACGCTATTTGAAGGTCATTAGCATTTGTCATCAAGCTTTGGTATGGAAAAGAACTGTATATTCGCTTCATTTTAGAGGGTTACGGTAAAAATTAGCTACATGGATTGATTCCTGAGTTTCATGTTTCTTTCCATAATAAATATATATATATATATATCTTGTTCAGTACTGGAAAACATTGATTGATTGTTTTTTCCACTGCTAAATCAAAGTCAGAAGTTTAGTATTTTTACTAAAATAAAGGTGGTATGGCTTTGTTTCCTACTGCAAATAATGATTCAGTAGCTTAAGAGTAACAACTTTCGTTCCTTTTTTATTACTTTCAGCATTCCTATCTGCTGCTAAGTAGCAAAGAAAGAGGCATATACATTTGTATTTTCTCTTTCACTTTGAAGTACTAAATGGCTGATTCACCTTGTCAGGTGCTGTTGTGTGAGTCAAGGGACCTGTGTCCTCTGCCACTTGCCACTGATTTGTTGCTTAACCTTGGCTATGTCTCATTTTGTACTTTTGCTTAATTGTTACAGCAAACAAGATGAAGAAAATGTAATTTCATAATAATATTAAGAAAAAAAGCCCGAAACTGCGGATGTAAGTATGTTATATAGTAATTGTAGGTATTGATTTCTTTACTTTTACATAGCAGAAAATCCAGTGCTGTAAAGCAATTTAAAAAAATGTCAAATGTTGTGTTCTGATTAAATTGGAGAAACGACGGAGAAGTTCTTGAAGGAAACTCTGGTACCAATGAAGTCAACTTCAGTCTCCTTTTGGCCTGGTGTGTAAAGTCAGGTAGATAATTGCTTATACTCTGTATGTCTAAAATACATGTGGGACAGTGGCACTGAGATTCCTCACTAGAGGTGTTTTTTTGACACCTTGAAATCAGCGAGGACCACTGAAGAACAGGATTGTACCTAATCTCAAAATAAATTACCTTCCAGCCCGTTAAGTTCCTGTAAGCATGAGTTTCAGTCATGCAACTTGTGTGTTGAGTAGCAAGATCTCGGAATGATCGCAGTGGTTTTGTGATGATTGTTCTATCAATGAAATGAATTGTTGTACTATCAATGAAAAGTAGTCTTGCCGTACTGATGGGTTTGCACAATGACCTTGAATCACTGTATCTGGAAAGGCTGCTGGAGGTATTAAGGTGTGTGCCAGATAGTGCCACATAACATCCTGGTGTTCTTTTCCGTAGTTTCGATGCTCACCTGCTCCATAATTGAGAAAACGAAAATGTAAACGTGTTAGCAGTTTTGGACGGTTGACAGAGCTAGATAATGCAGTTTAGAAAGATATCCTGAAGGCAGGGAAGTATTTTTAACTTCATTAACTTATTTTCCTGGTTACAAAGAATCAGCGGAAAAAGGTTTTAAGGCATGTTGGTCTATATACTGCATTGGTTTTGCTCCCCAAAATGTCAACTCATAACGTTCCCATAAGTGCATCTGCAGGGGTTTATTACCTTTAACAAGGGGGCATCCGCACACCCACTGCTCACCAAGAGTTTCTGATGGCAAAAGATCTCTTAACACAGCTCAGTTTTACCTTTACCTGATAAGAACTAGAGCTTTTCCCTGCATGTTACTGCACTGGGCACATCTGTAACAGCATCACCATCACCCTCTGCTTTAACTTTCCTTCAGGAACTTTCACTTTCCCTTGAAAAGTACATTGACAGTAGTTTCTTGTTATTTAATGTGTACCTGAAAGGGAGTGCTGCATTAGAGCAGCCTAACGAAGGTCGTGAGGAGGCAGTTTGCATCCTGGAAACATGAGAACTACAACTGTCAAAAAGATCAGACTTTGATTTCTGGGGCCCTCTATGGTTATATCGGGACCTTCTGACCATTACCTGATTTCCAAACGGTGGCATATGCCACTCTTAAACTCACTGTGGAGACAGAGAATGTGGAGTCTAACTGCTCACTTTTCTGCTGGATTATCTGGCAGAAATACATGGAGCTAAGGTAGGAGCTTGTGACAGTGACTACTTCTCTCCCTTCTCACTGAAAATGTAGAGAGCAGGAGGCTGTGAGACAGGTGCCACACACCTTGGGGTGCCCCACACCTTGGGGTGCCACCTGGTCCCCAGCATCCTTCCAGCCCCCTCCAACATCTGCTGGCTTCACTTCATGCCTGAGATCAGGCCAGTCAACCTTCCTGTCGAGGGGCGTGTTTGAAGGAGTTAATAGTGTTCATTGTGCAGGTATTGCAAAGGTCTTGTTTCTGTTACTGGAAAAAATTGTGTTGGCGCCTGGGAACCTTTTTTTTAGCGTGAACATTTAAGTCAAAGACATTTCCCTCTCATCAGTAAATAAGTGTGCATACTGATTATTCCATTATTTGCAAGTCAGAATTGTAAATTACTGCATTCATTCCGATGCAGTTTACCGTCTCAGAGCAATAATTAAAGCTTTCTTTCTCTTGCTTAAGATGTAAATGTGTATTTAAAAACGAGATCATTGATGGTGGTCATAGTTTCTTGATGTATTTGTGTGGGGTAGCCTCCTCATGGGTGTATGATCTGCTGGTGTGCTGTGATGTATTTCCTTTGATTATACATTTCTTTTGAGCAAGATGGTTATTCTGGGCCTCCGTCTTCCCTCAGATCCATCCCCACACTCCCACTGCAGCGGGAGCTCTGTGTACCGCGCTGTGCAGCTCAGCCATATGTGCTGCTTATTTATATCTCCTGCATGAAATAAGCTGTTACAAACAGATAATTTCTCTTCTGGCAATAGAAGATAAATGCGAGCGTGTACAGATCTGTCTCTAGATGAGGAGGTGACGCATCGCCAGTCACCGTGCTTGGTAAGGCTCTGGTTTTGCACGTCCAGACAGAGGGCAAGGCTCTGCCTGTCTGATGTTTCAGACACTCAGGAGTTCAATTAATTTAGAGATGATGATTTGTTTTCCGCTGCTGTAGGTATGGATGTTTGCTTTCCTCAGCCCCTATTGTGTCATTCTATAAGAAGTCAGCTCCAACTGCACGAAGCGCAATTTTTGTAATTTGTTTGTGGAAATGGCATATTCTCCCTGCATTATAAACACAGCTGTGCAGCATTTTCAAAGCGCGCTGTGAAGCTTATGACATCTGAAAATGACAGTTTCTTTCCAGATGCCTGTAATTTCTGCATACGTAATTTCGTAAAATCACTGAGCGTAAGGAATGAAAGAGTGGCTTTATTTAAAAAGAACACACCACCGCGGATAATAGGTGTTCCATCAGCATAAATCCCAGCTTCTGAAGTTATTCACCTCTTCAGGAGTTATTTTATCTGGTCAGGTTAGTGATGCAGATGCTCTTATTTCTGGTGGTGTGGAGTCCGTGTGAATGAGCAGACGTGTCCTATGGAAAGTTCCTCCAGCACCACGCGCGTGTGATTCACCGGGGAAGCATCCCGGCTGCTGCCCCAGCCGCAGAACAAGCCCACCGCGCTGTCACACACGCACCGCGTGCTGCCAAAGCGGCACAGTTCACTGTGCCCGTAACGAATCCCACCTATAAATAAATAGCAGCTTCCTGTAATTCTGTATACTTGCTGTACTTCATGCTTTCTTTTTCCTGGCGTGTCACAGGCGGTAACTAAAGCAGAACAGGCCCCATGCAAGAAGGGAGCTGAGCTCACGCCCGGTAGGTACCGAAAATGAGTCACGGTGACTCTGTTCCAGGATGGGCTTCTGGTTTGCTTCTTACTCATTAATTAGTGTTCTTTGAGTAACCCAGGCTGAGAAGTTGAGCCACGTTTGGAAGCTGGGCGTGCTATCGTTGGCTGGAGCCAGGACTGTTCATTGCAACCGGTGCGTGACTCCAGCGCAGCGAGGGCTGACAAGCGCCGCGTTCTCAGGAGCGGGTACGTTGCGTGCAGCTGCACACGCGCTCGCCGTGCCCCATTTCTGGTTATTTTTGCCTCAGGAAATCCTCCTTGGTGAGCTCTAGGGAGGTGAAACCAAACGCGTGCTGAACCAAACGCAGAGGGATTTCTTCACCCTTTGCTGCTGAGGGTGAGCGAGTCCCCGCGCTTTGCGCTTTCTCCGCTGTCCCCGGTGCGGGTGGAACGCGGGGACGTGCGACACGACGCGCTGTCCCCACCAGCAGCGGGCACGCTCCGGCCTGCCCGCCTTTGTCTGTCCGCCCCGGCCCCTCGGGGCGGGGGGGTGGAGGGGCGGAGCGGCCGGGCCGGGTTCCGGGCCCGGGGGCGGGAGCAGCCGCTCCGCAGCTCCTCCCCGGGCCGCGCAGCCGCCGGCCCAGCGCTCCGGGGAAGCGATATTTAAAACAGCGAGGAGGAGGAGGAGGAGAAGATGTGAGGAGCTGCGGGGCGGCGTGGCAGCCACCGCGGGGCGGTGAGAGCGGCTGCCGCTCCGGGCACCGTGTCCCCGCGCCGGCTCCTGGGAAGCCGGAGCCAACTCCAGCACCACGGGCGGTTCGGCATTTTTGAGGTGGAAATACCGGCGTGCGAGCGCTGGGGTGCAGCGGTCAGCTTATTTATTAACCCCTTCCCCCCGGCACCAAACTGATCGTGTTTTGGAGGTGTCCTGAAATTGGGTCAAAAGCTGGAATTTCACTCCAAGGAGCACAAGCCGGTAGGTTTCAGCGCGGAGAACCTGGGCAAAGTTGGAGACGGTGTGTCTGGCAGGATCTGCTCGCTCTTGCTGTTAGATTTTGTATTTAGTTGTTGGTTTTATGTGTTATTATTATTTTAGGACCACTAGACTGGCTTTCTTCAGCATAGGAAAAGGAGGTGTGGTTGGTGTGTACTCAGTCTCCCACCCGGAGATCTTCCTCGGTTTAAACAGATTGTGCAAAGATAGCATTGCTCTTGTGTTCTTTCTGAATAATAGCGACTGTTTTGGGACGGTAAAATGCTGAAATAGAAATGTCAACAAATTATGATTTTCCTCATTCCCACTGCTTTCTATGTTTAGAGTTGTCAGGCGATTCAACTTCGTACAATAACAGTTCTTTAGAAAGAGGAGCAAAACTTAGACGATAATCAAGGCAGCAATAGCAAAATCAAAATAGCATTAGCGATATGGCTGAAAAATGACCAGAAGTCACTTATTTAGCTCCTTGGCACAGTGGGACCCCTTGGACCCCTTGAGATCCTCTTGAATATGAACCTGGGCAATGTGAAGTGAAGCGTCTGGTTCCTTTAGGAGTTGAGGGTTCTTAAACCTTTGAAGTTACTTGAAGGTTTAAAGTACCCTTGATGGTTTAGAAGGAGAATTACCTGACAAGTCTGTGGAAGAAGAGAGATACCAAAAAATTTGAAGTTTAACTGGCAAATAAATATACCGGTTGCTTTAAATTTAATCAAAAAGTGGGAAACTGGAGAGGTACAACTTTGTTATGTTTCCTTGCAATCCTGACGTGCTGTTTCCCAGGGTAATGCAAAAGCTTTATAAGCGAATGTTCCAAAATAAGGAAGAGTAGGTGAGAAATTTCCCAGAGAAAAACATCGGTAGTAAGAAATTACTGCTGAATGTGATGTTTTCTGGGGTTTGGTTTTGCAATGAGAAGTTACTTTGCTTGGAATGCATTTGTCCAGGAAATAATCATTAAAGTGCTCCACTCTGAGCTTTGAGGCTACGTGCGAGGAGGTGGAAGAGGGTTTAATTAAACGTAATCAAACATTACAAGATTGCTGATTAAAAGGTGTAGAGCTTGCTTCCCAGTCCCATATGAGACATATTATTTATTTTCACCTGTTCCTGAGTAACCACCCCTTAGTTTCCTTGGCTGCCCGGTTGGAGTTGTTGTTGGCGAGGCTGGCAGGAGGCAGCTGAGCTCGGTGTGTGCCGGGGAGCGCGCTGTGAGTCACGGCGTGGGCACGGGAGACGGGCCCGGCGCCCGGGGGAGTGTCGGGCACGGAGCGGACCGGCCCAACGGGCTGGCAGCGCCGCGCTCCCCGCGGCCGGAGCACCCAGGGTTAAATCCTGGGCCCCGTGCGAGTCAGGGTGGAGTTTGCCGTTCCTATAGGTGAAGGCAGCAGTTCTCCGACCATGCTGCTGGGTGGGAGGTTGTATGAGGGAAAATATAGGGGAATAGGATGGGGATGTATGCGTCTGAGATACGTGGGAATAGAATGGGAATGTGTACGTCTGAGATATATGGGAATGTGTACGTCTGAGATATATGGGAATGTGTACGTCTGAGATATATGGGAATGTGTACATCTGAGATATATGGGAGTGTGTACGTCTGAGATGTAGGGGAATAGGATGGGAGTGTGTACGTCTGAGATATAGGGGAATAGGATGGGAGTGTGTATGTCTCAGATATAGGGGAATAGGATGGGAGTGTGTACGTCTGAGATGTAGGGGAATAGGATGGGAGTGTGTACGTCTGAGATGTAGGGGAATAGGATGGGAGTGTGTATGTCTCAGATATATGGGAATGTGTGCTTCTGAGATGTAAGGGAATAGGATGGGAATGTGTATGTCTGAGATGTATGGGAATAGGATGGGAATGTATACGTCTGAGATATATGGGAATAAGATGGGAATGTGTGAGTCTGAGATATATGGGAATAAGATGGGAATGTGTGGGTCTGAGATATATGGAAATAGAGTGGGAATGTGTGGGTCTGTGATACAGGGGAATAGGACAGGAATGTGTGGGTCTGAGATGTAGGGGAATGTGTACCTCTGAGATATATGGGAGTAGGATGAGAATGTGTTAATCCGAGATACATACGAATAGGATGAGAATGTGTACGTCTGAGGTATATATGGGAATAGGATGGGAATGTGTATGTCTGCCCGTTTATCTGGTGGAAGAAGAAACGAGGCATAAATGTTTAAAGCGTGGTGGGAAGGTTCAGGGCTGTACATCTGCTAATGCTTCTGTTCTCAGGTTCGTGTGTGAGGGAGGCGTAAAAATGAACAATGCGATGTTCACTTTTGTGGGGTATAATGAACTCGAGCGCTGTTTATTATTAAACATCATGACAAGGAGGAGCGCGTCAGACCATCCCCCTTTCCTGCCCCTCCTCTGGGGACCGTGTGTGCGTGCCTGAGTGTCTGAGATTTCATGTGTGAGAAGACGATGAGTGCGTGTTTGGGATTAATTAGCCCGAGTTTAGCTGGTTTCATGCTTTACGTGCCTAGGAGCTACCCACAGTCACAGAGAGGGGAGGAGTTTGCTGTCGCTGGCTCAAAATCCTCTCCAGGGGTGATCTTGTTCGTGTCAACCATGAGCAATTAGAGAGATTAACTGTCTTGTTTTCCTTTCTGCCCTAGGTTGGTTCTTGTGAGGCTCTGGGACATTTGAAAGTGATTTGGAGAGAGCAAAGTCTGTGTGCGATGGACACCGAGCTGAAGCCAGCGTGCGTCGTGCAGCCCGCTCGCTGCCCGGGGATGAAGCGCCCTCCTCCAGAGGACTTTCCTCCTCAGATAAGACTGTCGGAAAAGATCCCACCGGTGAAGCCTTGCTTCAAGAAGAAGCAGCAAGTGCAGAAGAGACTGGACACACAAACTCTGCGGGCTTTGCAACCAATCTTTACCAGTTTGCTGGGAGCTGGGACCTTGGATCGGGTCTTTGTGCCCCGAGGCCAAAGTGCTGGTCATAGTGATTTATGTGAACCTGCTGTGAAAAAGACGCTGGACCTTGGTACTTCTTGCCCCCAACCAGAAAATAACGTGACTGTGCTGATGCCAGCAGCTCCGGATGTGCAGAATCAGTTGCCAGCAGCTCGTCCTCCTTCTGGGCACCCGGAGCAGGATGGCCAGTCCGGAGAGCAGGGCTTCCCACCAGAAACTGCGCCTGGACCTGCTGCTGAGCACGGGAATGAATCATTCCAGGATCACCCTTTGCACCCCGCTGCTGGCAGTGGTGCGGCCTGTCCTTTGTTCCCAGACAAGATTCTGGAAAATTACACATCTGGCCTATTCCAAGAGAATAGCTGTCCAATGCAATACAATTTGAACCCAAGCAATAAATTCAGTGCTGGAATATTCCAGGATAAAAGTGAAGAAGCTTCTCTTGATCTGGTATTTGAGCTCTTGAACCAGCTGCAATATCACACCCATCAGGAAGACGGGATCGAGATCTGTGTGGATTTTCTCCAGGGCACTTGTGTTTATGGCAGCGATTGTCCCAAACATCACACCGTCTTGCCGTACCATTGGCAGGTGAGGAGGACAGCAACCCAGAGTTGGCAAAGTGTCACCAATGATGCCCAGGAGCATCTGGAGAGACTCTACTGCAACCCTGACAACGACAGGATCAAAGTCAAGTATCGGTAGGTAACTGAGTTTTCTTCCTTTACTAGCAAGGGTGCTTAACCAAGCAACGGTGCAGAACTATAGCAGAATGTGTGTTTGTTTTTCCCAATGTTTTGTATACGAGTGTTTTATAAACCTCTCTGATGATGTTACCAGAATAACACCTAACAAGTTTGCCATAACAGAAAGTTCTTCCACACCTGTTTAAACTGCTGTTTAGCACCTGGAAGGTATTCATTGGAGCTGAAGGACTTGGAGCATGTGAAATAAGACAACTTCAGTTCTGTAGAAACTGAGAGTTGACAGAGGCTGTTGTGTAACATGTACTTGTTCCTAATTAGTCCTTTCTCTGGATTTGAAAAAGTGGCAGCATGAATGAGCCTTTGCAGTGACTGAAACAAATGATGGAGCAGTCGCTCTGTCGCTGTGCAGACAGGTTGACTGGAGCCTCTCCAAGCACGGTTTTCATCATTGCATTCTAAGCATTGTTTTCATCATTGCATTCTAAGCAACTGAACTCTAACAGGTGCTCTCTAAGTCCTTTGACTGGAAATCTCATATAGTTTATAATACATGGTGATGTTTCAGCTGATTCACCCTGAACGACGTGATCAATGTCTTCAGAACTGCCGATCGTCTGTTTAAGTTGTCATCTGAGGATGTTAAACCATTTATTAGAAGTTATCGTTTCCTCTATACATAGCAGTGTTTACTCATTTTCTGAAATTAAAAAACAGCTTTCAAGTTTCCCTGGTTATGTTACCAGTTTAGCCCTGATCCTGCACCCCGTGAGCTAAAACAAACCCTCGACTTTTCTAACGCAGGTTCCATTTTGAGCAGGGGTGGGAATGCTGCTGTTGACAGGTTCATCAGATCTATACAGTCCGTGTTCTTACGAGCACAGGGTGTAGACTGCTTTTTTTCTTCTTTCCCTTCTGGAGGAAGCATACGATGCAAATGTCTCATATCTTATCTCCCCGGCCATAATCTGTGAGCCTGGTCCCACTCGTTCCAGTCCCAGTCAGTTCAAAGTGACACTTGTGCAGCAAAAACCTCCAGCTGCCTTTGCCTTCTGAGTCCTTGGGATTTGTTCTCACTGCCTCTTCTTCCTTCCACCTCCTGAAGAAAGGATATATATCCCTCCTTCCTTCATCTTTTAATTTCCACTTACTGTGCTGAGATTTCTTATGAGGCAGCAGAGACCCAATCTAGTGGTTAAAGTCAAGGTGAGGCTTTACTTTCACCTATCTGGACGTTGGATTAGGCACTAAAACTCAGGCTCCATCGGCCTTACGCATTCAGCCTTTTTACTGAGTACAATACCAGAATATAGATAACCCACGTTGAAAACGAAAGTGAAGTAGGACATAAGAATTATGTGTAAGAGGGAATAATCATATCTTTTAGAATTGTCTTGAAAAAATGTAATATACCAGTTTGTTTTAAAAAGAAATCTTGTAACTGTATAGCAGATAAAATTTGCTGTGTTTTACAGCAGAGAAACTTCGATTTTTTTCCAAGTATTTTAAATGATTTCTGAAAACAAAACAGCAAATGTAGAAGAGAAGCCCATGCAAGTACTTGAAATTTGAGTGCTGTGAAAAGCGAGTGAAAAGTTTTCCTTTTGAAGCCTGTGTCACAGAACCCATCGCGACACACGTGATCTAAACGATGGAGTTAAGAATGATTAATTTTAAAAGCAACAATGCTCTGTAATTGCTTAGTCAACTCCAGCCCGTTGGATGGGTGAATAGCGTGTCCGCCGTGGCCCTGAGTGTGCAGCTTTCCAGTCTGGTGGGTTTTCTGCTCGCTGTGGTTTGTGTCGGTGGGAAGGGGCTGCAGGAGCTGCTGGGGGTGTTGCCGGAGCCGTGACGCCGTGTTACGGGGGGTGAAGGCAGAGCCGGGAGCTCCCGCTGCTGCCATCAGCGTGGAACCGCTGTCCAAGCGCAGGCAGGTCCTTTGGATGCAAACTGGACTTTATCCCATTGAACTGGCTGCACGGTGTGTGTCTGCCTGTTTTCTTCAGCTAAAAGTAGCCTACCAAGACTAAAGTTACTCTAAACAGCAGTATTTTCTAACTAAATTCTGTTTTGAGCTCCTAGTTTTATAGCCTGTACTCCTCCGTGTCATACAAGACGCTAGGAAGGTCTTTGATTCAGTCAGCGCTACAAGATCATGCCCCAACGCAAGGTTGGATGGCTGTTGTAAATTTATAGTATACCCTTCCCATGGAATGACAAACTGGCAAATTCTGTAACTCTTGTGTGTATTTTACCCCTTGGAATCGTGGAATAGTTTGGGTTGAAGGTGCTTTCAAAGCTCATCCCATCCAGCCCTGCCATGGAGAGGGACATCTTCGCCCAGACCAGGTTGCTCAGAGCCCTGTTCAGAACATCATGTTTGTGGAAACGTATCACAGAGAACCTGAGAGAGAAACTGTTTTGAAGACTAGAGCTTCTGGTTTCAAACACTGAATCTGATACGCCTTTAAACTTAGCCTAACCGTGGTTTTAAGTTAGATTTTTGAAGCGGGGGTAAATGTGTTGCAGGAGTTTCTTCTTACAGAACCTGTGGTGTGAGGAGGACCTGTTGAGCCTTTCCCTGGGGACTCGCTGGGACTCTGTGGGGTTGGCTGGTGGTCATTGCAACCTGCCTTCCCTTCTGTTCCTGGGCGATGTTGTGTCTCCTGGCAACAAGATGCAGATAGCGGCATGTCCAACCTTGCCGAGAGGCTCGCAAACATGCTGGAACAGCTCATGGTTCACATGGTTACCGCATTATTTGGCTAAAGCTATTAATCTCTTGTGGTCAGACTGGCTTTACAGGCCTATCTATACAGATTGCACGCACCGAGGAAATGTCTGCTCAGCACTTTGCACGGCCAAGAAAGGCCACGCAGAAGCCGGCCTGACAACCAGTGGGTGGTAGTTGTTTATTCTCCTTCGTTTTAAACGCGGTTTATATGGCATATTAAGTAGCGATTACCGTCTGCATGCATAATATTGCCATCGTCTGCTGCTCCAGGAAAGTTGAGCTGTTCAAGAAGGTGTTGGACTATTATTAGGGATTAAGCTCTAAATTAAAATATTGCGTTCTTCAAGTAGCTATTTATATAAATCAATCTTAATGCTATTTAGATGAGTAATGTAAAATATATATTAAGTTGTTGCCTTTCACCTAAAGGAATATGATTTTAAAGCAGGAGGTAAACTTTGTTTAGTTACTTTGTAATACGACTACCTCAGGTACTTAGGGCAGTTTGGCCTCAGACTGAATATAAAACTTTATCATAAAAGGTTTATATATTTGCTTTCTTAAATCTATCGAGTATTTAGAGCCAAATACCAAGCGTTCTAAAGAGATGAGGGAGTCTGGGCTTGAGCAGGTTAAATACTTGGAAGCGCTGTGTTCCATGTGAGGAGAGGCCCTGGAGAAGTTCCAGCGTGCGGCTGAGGATGGGAGCGGACACGTCCCGGTGCTGCTCCCCAGCACCGCAGCACCCGCCGGGATATTTTCAGCTGCTCTTCAGTAAGGGGAAATACTTGGCTGCACAACCGAGCAGCTTTTCCCCGCGCACACACCTGTCCCATCACGCTTTTCAAAATAAGCAACATCATTCGTGATGACAGGAGGATTTGTTTAAAACAGCTCTGCAGTTCCTGACCCATCGGTTCCCCCCTCTTTTGGCTGAAAATTCCACCCTTCCTCTTGGCAAAGAGACATCCCCGTGTGTTGTGGCTCTGTTCAACCACGCGCACCCCGGCGTGCCACGACTCACATGAAACAACAGGTTCTCATGGCTCCTTTGATGTAATTTTTCTTTTTCTTCTGTAAGTTCTCTGAGCTTTCTGAAATGGCTCCTTGTGGCTGGAAGAGAAAGGCCAGAAGCGATGGCTGCAGTCAGGGAGGAGCAGGTGGATCTCCGGTACGTGTTCTGCCTGGGAGCACTGGCCTGATTACTCAGTGCCCATGCAGGCTTCTTGGATTAATTCGGAGTAAATATTGTGTGTTCCCCGGTGGGTCATCAATGGGCACACAGAGAGAACTGGGAAGGAACAGTAAGGACAAAAATGAATGTACAGGAAACTAGTTCTCCTTTGTCCTTGTGTTCATGGAATAACTTGTTTCTCTGATGCTGTTAGATGATGCTCATATGTTTTTAAAACCATCTAGAGCGCAATGGAAGCATTTCAGTCGTTCAGGGACTTCTGCAGGTCGTCTGACCAACTCAATAGTTAATTTAGGGAGTTATCTTTCTGATCTGCACAGCTGCCACAGCCTGCGAGATCACTCGCGTGTTATTGATAACACCGGAGATGCGAAAACAGCTGAAATTCACTGTGCCTGGCGGTTTTGTGGGTGGCGTTTCTTGACTATACACAGCTGAATGGTTTTGAACTTCTTTTAATTCCTTGCTGGAAGGAATGCAAGACAGAGACTCTAAATAAAAAGCATGTGAAGTGATTTTAGAAGTGTTTGCCTTGTGCTTTATAACAGCGCGCCTCAATGAATTCCTATTTGCTCCACTTTATAGTATCATTTACATATGAAATAAAACTAATTGGCTCCTAGCTATACAAATGTAGGGAAGTTACAAGTGTCCTGCTGAGCTGCCGCAGGAATCGGCAATCACTCCTATATCCCTTTTCTTGTTTCGCATCAATAAACAGATGACGGTTTTGGAAACAGCTGTCACCTGGCTTCAGGTCGAGGTCAGTCTGTTCCCTGTGTGCTTCGGGTAATAAAACAGTCCTTTCTGAAACAAAGGTTGGTAACAGGGGAAGCACATTGCTCAGAAGAGTTGCTCCCAGGTAATCCGCGGGCACGGCGGTGGGACATTGTCTCCCTGCCCGCTCGGGAGGGATGGGGAACACAAAGAGTCTGGTACAACTATTTGCTTAGCAAGAGCAGCGGTCGTGAAGTTCCTGCCTAGCTGGTGCACGTATTTGTTGAGATCAGTGGGGATTTGAGCTGAGTAATCATTGCAAAATCTGGTACTTGTAGTCAGATGTACAAAGGCGTCATTTGCTGGGGAGCTGCACGTGGAGGGTGCGACGTGAAGCGTTGGATGGAACGTTTGGCAGCTGAAAGGTCCAGGAGTGGCGGTCGCTAGTGAGTGTGAGCCTGGTGTCTGCTGGAGAGCACCGATGGAATTGGTGCAGCTTCATTATCATCACCCTCAGAGGTATTTGTAGTCCTGAGATTGGATAGAATTATAAAAAAAGGAGCAGGTGTGTCTGTGCAGGACATTTTTAAAGCAACTTCAGGCTCTGTCTCAGTGCTTTAGAAATGTTCATATTGCAGCTTTGTGAAAGCAAATGTGAAAACCCCATCCTCTGTCAACTCTGTTGCAACTCAGGGCTGTGCTTGTGCTGTCTCTGGATCGCTTACTGATATGATAATCAAAACTAAGAAACAAAACTCTCCGCAAAACGTGTCCACGTCTGGTGTGGAGACCTTTGAAAGCAGCGATCTACCTCAGCCAAGGACATCCACCTTCATCCTCTGCTGCGAACAGAAGCTGCTCCTTGGGTGTGAATTCTGAAATATGGTACACGCAGCATCCTTGGAAGGTTTGGGTGCATCTGACATCCTCATTGCTACAGGTTTTTAGAACTTAGCAGGAATTTGGACCAAAGGACCATTTGAAGCGGGTGCCTCCTGTCCCGAGTGGCCAACAGAGGGTTTTAGGGAAGAGCAGGACAAACACAGCCCTGCCCCAGCGCTCCTGACCCGCAGCTGGGAGCGCAGTGGGGCACGGGGATTGCAGGACTTCTTAAATGGTTTTCTTTTCCTCCCAGAAAAGGTCTGGGGCCAGACATTCGTATGTATCTCTGGACCAGCATCCCAACGGTTGTACGGATGGACAAACATGGAGTCAGGCTGGACCCTTTCGCTGTGAAAATCATAGAAAATTGCTTTTCGAGCACCTCCAGTCACCAATTGTAAAGGCAGGAAAAGCTGCCTTTCCAACTTCAAAAAAAATATAGGAAAGGTAGGAAAGCAACTACTATATTGACTTTTTTTATTATGATTATTTTTCTTTCTCTCTGGTGATGGAGCCTTCCAAGTGTAGCGGCAGCTCTTTGTGTAGTATCGTTCTCATTTCTCACCGTACACCTCCTGCATGACTTATGGTCACAGCAGAGAAGCAGCGTGACACGACGAGGGAACAAATTAAGCAGAGTATGAAACTGATTTCCTGCCCTGTCACCTGCTGCCCCTCTCGCCAGCGTGAGAACGATGAGATCCTGATAAGATCAAGGCTGTGGGGTTGATTTGCCAGCTTGTTTTGTTTGTGCCCTGATGCAAAGTGTTGCTTTGGTGCAAGGTTCCTGTTTTCCTTTTCCACTCCTTAGGGTGATAACGAGGATTTGGCTGCATTTTTATTGCTGTGTTATGAAGAATGTCCCTTCATGAGCGTCACCTGGGCCCTTGCTTACTGGTAGTTCCCATGGGATCCGTACTGGTTTTAGTGGGAGCAAGTTTTGGCTGCTGTTGTCTAAGCTCTGATGTTCCGATGTCAAACTGCCAGTACCTCTGCTTAAAAACACAGTTTTTACCAAGGGGATGGACTTGAAGTTCAGTTTCATATGGTGGAGTTTAAACACTTGGTCCCTGCAAGTGATGAAATGTTGTTGATTTGGGGTCAGCAGGAAGCGCCAAAGCCCGAGTGACATCTGCAGTTGCTGAGCTCAGTTGGGCTGAGCTTTCAGCCCCAAGTACAAAAGCTTTTCATGCCTGTTTGGACCTTTTAAGCTCATCCGTTCCCCTGAGTGGCTTTCAGGTTGTTGCTGTTGCAGGGAGGAACTGGTTTAGTCAGAGCGAGAGAAGCAACAGTTTCATCACCTAAGTGGCGCTGAATTCTCAGTCGTGCTGTGCAGCACAGCTGTTCTGATGGGAACCGGGTTTCATTTCCTGCCCAGACCTCTGTTGATCGCCGGGTTTCTTTCTTTTCTGAGCCCTGTTTGCGGTAAGACTCGTGACACAGAGCTGAACTTGGGCTTCGAAACCACGTGTGTTTTCACAGCACTTGCAAAACATTTCTCCTCGTCATCTGTTTGTACATAACACCTAGAGAACATTTGTCTTACTGGATGGACAGCACAGAAAAGTCACACATTGAACTGAAGCTCTTTGGGGGAACACAAGGAGGAGTGAGCCCAAATATCCTTATTTTAGCGTGCTGCATTCATCTGAAAAAACACTTCAATATTGTAACTTGCTACTAGGGGTACCTGTCTGGTTCAGTGTACTGAGAGATTATATCTTTGTGTTATTTTTTTATACTTAGAGTGCAAAGAAAATGTAACTTATTGGGGGAACCAGGTTCTGCTGTTGCGAGCGCTTGTAGAAATGTGTTTTGAACTGCACAGCACCAAATTTGGGGTTGTGTGCCGGATTCTTAAGAGAGTTCAAGATGTTTATTCTTTCAGTGTGAATAATTCCATTGAACTGCTTTATTTTATAAACAGAGAGCTTTATTTGGTTAGTCAGTGGCCAGAAGTTCCCGAGAAATCTCCGTTCCCACCTTCTTCCATTCGCAGATCATCCGTGGGACTTTGGACTCTGTTTTATCATCTGCCTTTTCTGGGGAAAAACGGCGATAATAATTCTCTGCCTCAGAAACCAGACGAGGTGAAGTTCTGTGGTGTTTGCAGAGGGTTTGGTCAATGTTTCCGTAGCAAACGGGGGCACGGTCGTTGCTGCAGGTTGCGGGCGGTGCTGCGGGCCGTGCGCCGTGCAGAGGCACTGGGAGCAGCGCTTGCCTCTCCAAGGTAGTTTATGCATTTCCTGCTTTCCCAAACATCTGACAAACCGGAGCCGTCGCCAGCTCCTTCCCCCTCTGCTCCAGATGGGTGGCTCCAGATAGACACTTCAATGAGCGACACCACGGGATTTGTTTGGTCTTTAATCACGTTGGCTGCAAAACTCTCCTTAACCCAAACTGCCCAGGGGGAGTATGAAGGGTGACGGGCCCCGTTGTCGCTTGGGGACGGTGCCAAGGGGGTGTTGAGACGGTCGTCTCGCTGGTTCATTGCGGTGTTGTTCCCTCTCCCCATCTATACATTGTCCATCATCTATACATGATGGAGGATGCCCTTTCCTTTAGCTGGTGCACGCTGTACCTCAGAGGAAAATCACTATTCCACGATTACAAGATAAAGCGGTGTTGTGCCAAAGAACATACCGGGCATAACCTTGAGCATCTTGCATTCTTACTTCTCTTGAACCCTAAATTTGGGCGTTTTCACCTATATTTAGGCCTGGGGCAGTTGGGAGGTGCAGGTGTCCCATTTGCTTTCATCCCTGGTCTTTAGAGCCGAAGCCAGGAATGCAATCACTGCATCACTGCCTGGAATCGTAAGTCATTTTGTGTCATGGCTTTGCATTATTTAAGCTGGTAACAGGCTTTTTAATATACAGAGGAAGGGCTTGAACCAAAAAGCTGTTATTAAACAACTTCACTGAATATATTTTAGTATTTCAGAGCTTAAAAGCCAGTAAATGCAATTTGAAAGAGTATAAATGAGCATGGGAGTAATATAGATTTTATATGAATCAAAGGTTTTTTTGCAAAAGAGTATCTTTATTCCCAATGTTATAATTAGGTAGGCTTTTGGGGGCATAGTGTGTTTTTTCAGCTGCGTTTGTCTACAATTTTCAGCTGTATACAAGAATGCAGTGTTATTCCGCATAATTTATCCTTAGGTAAAAAAGCATGTGTGGGGTTTAAAGTTTTAATTAAAGTATTCAAGGGGGAAAATAAAACGTGTAGATTTTGGGGTGTTTATATATTTTGTCACTTAATTTTTCCATTAAAATTAATGGGAGGTAGCATCCCGGACACTTTACCAAGGGGAGAAATAGAAATACTGTTTGAAAAGCATCCCTGATGTGGCAGGATTGGAGTTTGAGGTGGGTCACCCAGGGCGCCGGGACCTTTGTGGCCGGAGCGAGCGGTTCTGTTCGGGAATGGGACACAAGAGCACTCGTGTCTTGGACAGAGGCTTCCAGAGGAATGTTGGAAGGGCCGGAATCAGCTGTTCGGGGCTCGGTGCCCAAGTTCTCGCCACGGGGAATTGTTGGTGTGAGCGAAGAGCACTGGCCATCCCGTCCCTGCTTCCAGGAGGGGAATCTGATAAAAAAGAGGCAGAAACGGCTGAAAAATGGAACAAATTCCAAACAGCAGACAATCAGGGTGTTTTTCAGCACTGAGGAAGAATTTGGCACGTTCCGCACAGGTTTCGCAGAAAAATGTTGAGCTTTCGGAGAAGCTGTTTTCAGTCTAAGTTTCGTTAGCCTTACAAATCTTCAACAGAGGCTTAGGAGACGGGGAGATGGAGCCTGTCTGCACACAAATACCCTTTTCTGCATACGCACCGTCAACCTGGCCTTTTAGGGGTTCGTCCTACAGACCTTTAACTTTTTAGGGTATTAACCAGTATGTGGTTACTTTTTCTCAAAGAGTTCAGCTTGCTGGGGCATCATTTTCAGTTCTCTTTGCTTTGCGCTGCGTTGGCACAGAACTACTGCAAATGTTGTTTTCATTACCAGTTTTCACGATAGCACATGCAACATACAGAGTTATAATGAAATGAAATAATCCTCAGCATTTTTACCACTTTTAAAAGCAAATAAATTGCTTCTAAAGAACAAGCTTTCCATTTCTTTGCGCTTTCTTGGTGTCAGATCTTTGGAGCAGGGAGAACTGTGGCATGGGATTTGACTTGGAGAGATCAAAGTGAGGATGAATGCTCGGATTGCGTGGGTTTGTATTGGAAAATACCCTATTTTTGGTGTATTTGTTTGATATCACGTGCAGCACCAGTATCTGGGGGTCTTGATTTGGGGCTTGGATTTGTAGGTGCAGTGTAACCCCAAACAGCGAGTCCAGCTCCTCACCCCACATATGAACAATAATATCAACAACACCAATTGCTACAGTCACTTTCCTCACCAGTGACAGCATTTTCATAAGAAAAAGCAAACGTCCCTAAAGCAGCATTAAAATATACTCCTGAAGGGATTTACTCCAAACCTCATGCTTGCGGTGCTGCCTGCAAATACCATAAATAATAACACAGCTTGGGATTTCAGAGGGATGATTTCCTCATGATTTCACACATTGTTTTCCAATGGAGCAGGCTGTAGCTCGTTGTTATGGAACAAAATGAGTACATACCAGGAAGGTGGGGTGATCTGGTGCTCGTTTTTTCATTCCAGAAACTGCCTGTATTTTTTTTAAGCCCTACGATTAATTTCAGTCCATGGGTACTGAGCGTTTATTTTGGTCGGTGCTGCTTTTCCTTTGGGATTATTCTGTATCTTTTCTTTAAGTCCATATGAAAGCTTATTGAAAACAATTAAATGTACCCGTCCTTTTGTCTGTATCGGAAAAGCGATTAAAACCTCAACCTGTGCTTAACGCTGCGCAGACCAAAACGCAATTAATTGATGAGGATAAACACAAAGAACTTTGATGCCTGTGGGATAATGTGCCAAAGTTTTACAAATCAACTGTAGATTGCAAATATCAGCTTGATTTATGTTTGCTGTTAAGAATTCAAAGGAAATATTTTCTATAGTCTCAAAAGCTGCGTTTCCAGTTGCCAAAGCTCAGTAGCTGCTAATGAATAGTAAGCTGACAACTTGCAAGGAGATTATACAAGTCGAAAGCTAATTATGTAAACAGCATTATTTTGGAAATATGTTAATCCCAGTTCTAAAAAAATGACTTTTGTAGGGAATGAATGTGACTGTCATTGCTTTCAATTTCTGTGCATTTCTGAAGTTCTTGATTGCTAATGAACCAGTGACTGTCTAACGATCAGCAGCGCTTTAGAACTCTCCACTTTCCTTGAGAATGTTCTTTAATTTGATGTCTCTCTTAATACTGACTAATGAAGCGGCATTAGAAACTGTTTGCCGAGCTGTTCCACGGGCACTTTGTAAAACGTAGGGGAAATGCACTTTGATTTTCTCCTTTAGCTAAGGTGCATATTTTAGTTCTTCATTTGCTGTTGTTGTTGGGCCCTGTTGAAACCTCCGGTAAGTTTGTGTGAAGTTGTGTATTAGCGCTGATTTGTGGAGCAGCAATATGGATACTCGAAAAAAAGCCAACGTTCCTCCGAACCGTGGGGTCACGTTTCCTTTTCGTATCGTCCTCGTTCTGTTCTGCGGCACGTGATGAAAGGTGCTCCAGCTCTCCGGTGCGCTGGCAGCAGCTGCTCCTCATCTGGAGCCATTCACATCTTCTTCTCTTCCCTGAAGCACCAACTTCCTCAAGAACAACCTTTGGAATAGGACGCGGCTGCTTCACCAAATGCGGTTGTGTGTTGGATTTACTTAGCATGCTGAAAATGTCAAGGATATGGATATTGATTTTGGTACCGCTCATGCATACTGAATAAATACCAGCGGACCTGGAAGTCGGATGGGTTTCAGTTTTGTGCTTTCTGTGCTGAAGACTCTGCTTTTCCCACCATTGTCCACAGAATGGTGGAAAACATCCACCATTCCACAGAAACTTTTATTAAAGAGATGTTTTGCCCTTGCAGATCTTCAGTGTCCTGCTCGACACACTTGTCTCCGTGTTGGCCCCAGTTGAAGCTCATGGGACGTCCCCATGGTGCCTGGGTTGTGTGACACGAGCACGGCCAGACCAAGGGTGTCTCCAATGAGGTCCACACCAGGTCTTATTTTCTCCGAGTCATCTTTCTAGAATTAATTACAAAAAATGACAATTCCATGTTTCTCTTCTTGCTTGCAGGGGACATGAGTTCTGGGTGGATCTGAATGCCATGAAGTTGTACGAGACTGTGGAGTTCGACCAAATGCGGCGCCTGTCCACGCCGTCCTGCCCCAGCTCCAGCTCCAGCTACTACACGGTCTGGAAATACTTCTGCAGGGACCACTTTGGCTGGAGAGAATATTCTGAGGTACGTTTACCTCCCAGAGTCCCGCTCCCCAGCTCCCTGTACAGTATATACCATAAACTATATACACACCTTTAGACTGTTTCAAACATTCAGGAAAGTTACTTAGAGCTGTTGTTGAGGAAGATAACAAAGGAGAACTCTGCTCTGCTGGACTGCGCCTTGAATTATGCCCGAAAACGTTGGAAACACAGAGGCTGACCAAGTAATATATTTTGAATAAAGCCTCGTCCATGTTTTACAACTTTGGCAGTACCAGAAATGCCCCCATGGGTGTAAATGAGATCACATTCGTCTCTTTCATGTATCACGCTGCCTTTGTAAGCGTGGTAGGAAGCTCAGGGCAGCACTGCGCACAGTTTGGGGCTTTGCAAATGAAAAGAACTGGAGAGAGTCTGCAAGAAAACACCACAAATAGCAAGAAGTTTAGGATATTTGACCTATGAGGAGAACTGAAGAGAACTGAGTTCTCTAGCGTAGAAAATATTGAGAATATATTAATATGTAAAAGATTGCTCTCCAGCAAACTGCTGCTTTTCACATTCAGCAAAGACCAAAAGTGGCTTGTGCCAAGGGAGTTTTAGGTTAGATATCAGGATTAACGTTTGATGTGTAAAAGTGCATTGACACCAGCACTAATTATGCAGGAAAGCTGTGAAATCCGCCTGGTTGGATTTCAAACAGGTAACGGAATGTTTTCCAGTGGTCTAAATGCACTTGTGTCTCAGAGCAGGAGGCAGACAGGAGGGGAGGGGAGTAGAGAGAGGGATTAATTGAGGTCTCTGGCCAAAAGTATTCATTTGTAAGCATGTAATTTCTCACGTGCATGCTTTAATTTTCTCGCACCAGCCTGTTGTGAGATTGATAGAAGAAGCCAGCTGCCGGGGGCTGAAGGAGGTGCGCTTTGTTACCTGGCACAACCAGTATATCCTGAACATCAAAGACGGATTTCAGCAAAACGCATGTTTCAGAAGAGAGATCAAGAGGAGGCCCCTTCTGCGCTCCTGCGTGGTGCTGATGCCGTTTTTACAGTGCGTATCCCAGCAAAATGGACCTTTGCATTTGTTCGTGGTGGTGTTCTGTCCAGGAGAGTCGTATTCCTGAAGGGGTGGCAGGGAAATAGGCATCACTGGGTAGAAAAAACAGAAGAAACAAGAAAATGTCTTGGTCATATTGGCAGCTTGTCGTTTTTCAAGGTAAATATTATCTGAGGAACTTACTGCGAGGTTCCGTTTGTTATTTCAAGGTTGTCACGTACCTTATGCATTGCAGAACATCAGAAGCGCAGATGTTCTTCAGAGTTTGCCCGAGTGTTGCCCAGCGTTGGGTGTCCCACCAAGCCATCAGCTCTCGGTCCCATCAAAACGAGCATTCGAACCCATTTTCTCATTCCCAAGCGCAGCTAAAGCACCACTCGTGCTGTTCTTGTCGCCTCATCTGGGGGCAGGCAGGCTCGTCCGTCCCAGGCAGAGCGCGGAAGGTGGTGCGTCGCTCTTGGTTTTGATGACAACCCATAAAGATGCCGGTTTTGTGATCTCACCAGCACGGCTGGGAACGTTTTTGTCGGAGCTGGGTCGTTAGGAACATCTTGTCCCGTTAGCTTGTCCCGGCAGCTGGGCGGCCTGGAACCTCGTTAGCTTGCGGAGTAGTTACTGCAGCTAATTGCGAGGTGACCGGGAACGTGGGGGGAGCCTCAAAGGTTGTTAGAAACGTTTTTAGATAGGGTTTGACAGGAAGGAAACCCAAACTTTATTAGGGAGACGCTGGGAGGGCGCGGGGACGAAGACCAAGCACAGACCTTCTGTTCTGATCCTCACCTTAATGAAAAATAAGGATTTGAGATATTCTCCGGGTGTTTTGCTACCAGTGACTGTTCTGCTACAGTAGTGTAAGTCTGTAATTTTGAGATATGCTAACATGATGCAATTCCCCCTAATTTTAGTGAGGCCGTAACTCCTCGTGCCAGCTGCCACATCTAGAAACTGAACTCTGACATTTCCGCCGTTCTGAAGCAAAACTCATTTGTACTTTCTTTGTAATACTCACTTAAAAATCCACCAGTTCTTAGCAGAGAGTGAAATAATGTTTTGAGTCTTTACAGGAGCTATCCTTAAGAAGCCAGTATTTCCTTCCACTTATCACACAACGCTACCTGAGATTTATTTCCCACCTGCTTAAGTCAGTTATAATATTGCAAAGAATTCTCGAATAGAAACCGTGGGAAGTGGGTGGTAGGGGTTGAAAAGCGTACGCTTTTTAATGGCTTACAAATAATTTACGCCAGTCAGAAGCAGCGAGCAAAGTACACCGGGGGATTAGAGGGTTTATTGTGTTTGGTGTCTTCCTCATTAATCCATAACTTATTGCTGATCTGGGCTTGCTCTTCAGCCCAAGTGCGAGTGAAGTTCTACAGGAATATTGTTTTACCCGTTGACTTTAATAATTAAATGCACACTGTAATATTGCACACTGATGTTTTAATAGTAATACAAATCAGCTGCAAATGCAAATTCCCATGTGGCCTGTGGAGCTGAAAACCAGAGCGGCCCCAGCACCGCGCTGGGCAGCGCTCACAGCCCAGCACGCAGGGAAAGAGCTGCGGGATTTGCCTGTAAAATGCTGTTGGTTGGGGTCATTATTATTCATCCTGTATGAGACAGTACAGCTTTCTATTTGTTTAAAGGGATTAAGTCGAATGTTGCCGCATTATCTTATTCTATATGTTAAAATCACTAATGATTTATAGCTAACGCACAGAATATTTGAGTTTGGTGGTGTTCTGCCTGTCTGGAGTTTATCTCCCCAGCGTGTGCAGAATGAGGATAGTAGGCTTTTTATCCCCAAATTTCCGCTCGTGGAACAGCATCCCTGAAAGCCAAGATCTTGTTCCTAGGTCGGATGGACGCGGGAGTTATTAAAGTAGCAGGAATAGCTGGTGTGGTTGTTTTAAACACACACCCGAGACATGTGAGTTGTTCCAGCACTGAGGAGCAGTGATTGCTTGAGAACCGGTGATGAAATAAGCGCGATTCGAAGCTCTCGTGTTGGTGAATTTTAAGCCCAGCCTTTTTCTCCTGCCCCCAGGACCTTGGGTGGGAATCCCCCCGTGTCCTCCCCGCCAGCCGAAGCCGCGTCCTCGCATGTCTTGTCCCCGACGGCCGTTACCTCGCCCAACTTCTACCCCGAAACCTGGATCAGGATGGATCCGGCTCAGGACTTCATCCAAGTGCCTGTTCTGAAGGAAGATAAAAGCTACAGAACCATTTATAACCTGTTTCACAAGACTGTGCCCGAGACCAAATACAAAATTCTGAAGATTCTGCGAGTGCAGAATCAGTTTCTTTGGGAGAAATACAAAAGGTAAGACAATGCAAACACCATTATTTTACAGCAGTGGAAAAATACCTTAAAGTATATAATTTGCGCTGCCAAATATAACTTGGTCATTAAGTAGAACACATAAATCTCTGGATTTTCTGAAGAAAAGCAGCTTCTTCAGTTGAGCAACTTTATCTGAAAAATATCTTGCCCTGAAATTGCGTGTGTACGGGGTTTAATGCACAGTCTGCTGATAGCTTCTGTGAAGACACGTTTTACAGAAGTTTCGAGATCAATCTAGGGTATCTAGTTGAAAAATCTTTCTGTTCGCTTGCAAGGCACATTAGTGGGGGTTGTTTTCATCACATAATCTCGACATTGAGGACAAGCAGTGACGAGCGCCGTGGTTCCCTGACCGCGCTGACCCGGGAGCCGAGCGGCCCCGCAGACACGAAATCCGTGTCAGCCGGTCCCATGTAACCGAAGACGCCGTGTCTGACAGTTCCCATCCCCTCAGCGCTCGGTGACTGGTGTAAAATGAGATTTGGGGATTCCCCGTTCTCTGGAGAAGCTGAATCTCAGGGCAAGTGGAGGGATGGACTTTCTGACCGTCCCTGCCGGATGGAATTTCTGCACAGCCCTTGTTTGCGCCGTGATTTCCTTGAGCATGCAGGTCAAAGGCGGAGATAAGCGGGCACTATCAGCTCGGGTGCTTTAAAACCCGCTCATTTCACACAAAAGCTTCATTTAGAAGTGTCAGACCCTCTCTGCTCTCTGCACAGGAATGTTTTCCCATCTCTCGCAGCTCTGCTGTTCCCGAGGGTGGTACCAATGCTTTAGGAGCCGTAGTGACAACGGCTTTTCCCATGCAGCGAACACTCATCTTCACCTTCCGTTTTCTCTTCCAGGAAAAAGGAATACATGTCCAAAAAAATGTCGGGGCTCGACAGGATCATGAACGAGCGGCATTTGTTCCACGGCACCTCCCAGGACGTGGTGGACGGGATCTGCAAGCACAACTTCGACCCGCGCGTGTGCGGGAAGCACGCCACCATGTTCGGACAGGGCAGCTATTTCGCCCGGAAAGCGAGTTATTCCCATAACTTCTCCAAGCGGTCGCCCAAGGGCGTTCATTACATGTTCCTGGCCAAGGTGCTGACGGGCCGCTACACCGTGGGCAACCACACCATGAGGAGACCCCCGCCCGTCAACCCCGGCAGCATCACCAGCGACCTCTACGACTCCTGCGTGGACAATTACTTTGAGCCGCAGATTTTTGTCATTTTTAATGACGATCAGAGCTACCCTTATTTTATTATCCAATACGAAGAAGTTAGCAACACCGTCTCCATTTGAATACTTGTGCTGCTGAATTGTTCCTCTTAATAAACTCTCTTCTCTGGCATTGGTAGCGGTTTTTGTGGAAAAAGAAATGGACATTGCAGAACTGATTAAATTTCTTGCTCGGAAGGAGGTAAATCTCAAAATCTAGAAGATCTGAAGTGACCAATTGTGCACTTGCTGTTTGATTATGTATGTGCAAATTGTAAATATTTTTCCATTGTTTATAGTTGAAAATCTGTGCCTTTTGTTATAAAACACTGTTTATTTATGTTAGTAAATATTCATGTCTAAAAGTAACGTGTGTGAGTCTAATTTCAGTTGTGTTCTGTGCGTGTTGGAGCGGCTCCACCGGTGTGGGTGCCCCGATCTCCAAAGCTCGTGGGTGGGCACTTCCAGATAAGCAGAACCAGATAGTTTTCACCCCAAGTGTATCAAATAAGAGATTCTCCCCACCGCTATTTTTAATTACTGTATTTCAGAAAGAAATTAACAAAATTAACATCATGCTCATACTTTGGATGATCAAACAGGACAACACAAGTAAATAACGTGTACTAAAACCAGCCCTAAGTAAACCAGGACGAGGTTGGGATGGGACACGGTCCCTGGGGGGGTTGAGGCCGGGTGGACCCCCACAACAACGGGACACGCAGTTGGTCCCTTTTGCCACCTGCCCGGAGCCATCAGGTCTGTGTCACCGTCCCTGTCACTGTGGGACACCCCCGGTGAGGGGGGTCACTCTGGGGAGCGGATTTCTCGGGAAAGAAACCCCAACCAAAGCCTCTTTTTGATGAGGTTTTCAGTTTGGTCCAGGATGAAAATCCGTGTTGCTGGCACTTAATGAGGCTCGTACTAAATGAGTTTTTAAACGGTTGATCCGTTAAAATAATTGTCAACACATAATCCCTATTTAATTGGGGTATGTTTGTATTTTCCAGTCTTGTATCTCAGAGCGGGGATGAGGGACAGCGCGTGGGGCAGAACTCTGGAGCTGAAGCTGCGGTTGGGGTGATGCCATGACCCCAGCAGTGACATTATGACCCCAGCGGTGACGTCACGACCCCAGCGCTGACGTCACGACCCCAGTGGTGACGTCACGGGTGTACGGCACAGGCAGAGCTGGCACTGCCGGAGGTTTGGATGGTTCCACCTGCCGCACCGCAGCATCTCATGGACCAGCTGGAATTGTCACCCCTGAGGTTTTCTCTAAAGTGGGATCAGAAACAGTTTGAGAGCCGTTACTGGGAATTCGGGGAAGGTCAAGGAAACCACAGTGAGCTCTATGCCAGCAGCTGGTGTTCTCGGCTCAGCCTGTGCCCCCCGAGTTCTCTGAAGCGCTGTGTCCCGGCAGAGCCCCCACCACACGCTCACCAGCCGCCAGGCTCATCTGCTTGTCCCACCGAAGCCACCAGACGCTCCGGGGAGACCTTATTGCACCTTTCTGTACTTAAAAGGGGCCGCTAAAGAACATGGGACAGACGAGCACATTACGACAGTACAAGGGGTGATGGTTTTAAACTGAAGGAGGGAGATTCAGGCCGGACATGAGGAAGAAATGGCTGCCCTGAGGGTGGTGAGAGCCTGGCCCTGGGGTCCCTGGGCCGGGACCTTCAGGCTCGTTGTGTCTGCTCAGCAGCAAAACCTTCAGCTGAGCCCAGAGCGGCGCTCCTGGGACAACCTGCCCTGTGTCCACTTTCCCTCTGCAGCCTGATAAACGTGTGTTTTGCCATGGGAGAGAATCGTTTGTTTCTGCCCCACTGGATTACTCCTGGTCACCTGCAGTGGGTCAAACGAGGAGGCAGGTGAGAGGAGGGGAAGGTGGAAGCAGCTGGATCCAGTTAATCCCAGTTTCCTCTGAGGCCCTTGGCAGTGCAGGAGAGCTCAAATTTGATGGGGTTCTTCTTGGAGGGGGTGATGTTGGTGTGGTGGGAGCTGCCAGCGGGGATGTTTGGCACCAAGGAGCTGGTCCTGGCTGCAGCTTGTATCCCCAAAAGATGACTTCGGAAAGGTAAGGTGGATGGACAATTGTGGTTGGTGATGAATTAAAGCTGAGGTCTCCTTTGAAAAGCTGCTAAAGCTTTGGGCTTGTCTTCCCTTCTTTGCGATGCCAATCGGGCTCTCCTGCGATAGGTAACGTGGCAGCTCGGTGGCCCTGCTGCTGCGAGTGCCGGTGTGCTCCTGAGAACTGAGATTTAAGGTGTGCTTAAGAGACAGAGATTTGAAATAAGGGCTGGTGTTGTGGCTTTTGTGTCCAGTAGTTTTCCCATCAAAGGCTTCTGGGCAGTGTGAGACCTGGGTGAGCAGGATCCATGCGGGAGGTGGGACTGTGCGTGGGGAAACGCGGCTGTCGTGGGATGGAGCCTTCACACCGTTCTCCAGCCCGTGTATATCGGGTGTATGTTTCCCTTAGATGTTGAAATGGGGTTTTGGTCTTCTGGGGCCTTCTCCACACAGCTGGTTTTTGCTCCAGCCGATGGGTTCTCCCGCAGCCCCACACCCACCGGTGCTCTTGGGATGGTTTTCCTGACCTTCCCCTTTCCAGCCGTTCCTCTCCAGCGTGCTGGAGCGGCTGCGGGGATGGGTCAGAACCCGCTCCTGCGGCACAACGTACTGAAAATATTTATGTTGTTTCTATGCCAACCTCTTCCCGATGTATAAACCACCCCACAAAGGCTTTATCGAACCAGCAGCTCCTCAGTGCGTGGAGCAACGTGGGGCTGTGCGGGGATGCAGGACCCAATTTCCCCGCTTGTGCCCGTGTGGGTCTGGCCCTGTAGCTCAGGTCGGGAGCCGGTCACAGGGACGCGCTGCCCAAAATTCAGTACGGCTGGTCCACAGCAGCAGAGGTTGGGCAGAGTCGTGCTGTGAAATTCTTTCCCCTGAGGGTGGTGAGAGCCTGGCCCAGGTTCCCAGAGGGCTGGTAGATGAACCATCCCTGAGACATCCCAGGCCAGGCTGGACGGGGCTCTGAGCACCCTGAGCTGGTGAAGATGTCCCTGCTCATGGCAGGGGGGGCACTGGGTGGGCTGGGAAGCTCCTTTCATACCCAAACTCTTTTATGATTCTAAGGCAACCACCAATAACCCCCGGTGTCCTCCCGGGGCTGGTGGAGCATCACTCGTGGCTTCCAGCAGGAGCGATGGGGCCGGGTGGGTGTTGCGCAGAGCCCGGCAGGAACAGCGCGTGCCCCTAATCACCCGGCTGGCTGTTAATTGCCTCCCATGTGCATCATCGCAGCACCGGTTGCTCACAGGGCGTCTCGGCAGAGAACGCTGAGAACAGGCTGTGATTGAGCCCGGCTCCGGAGCTGCCCGAGAGCAGAGAGCGACCCGGCCTCGCTATGGGAGCGATCCCGCGTGCCTGCAGTTCTCCCTCTGCCTGTGTTTGTGTATGTTAAATTGTACATAAACACGACTGAAGTGAAACCCTCGCTCTCCATCACAGCTGGGCTGTTTAAACACCTCTCGCCACATTTCGCACCCCTCCTACCTCCCCCGTGCTGGTTGGTGTTGAACTTGGCTTTTGCCTGGATTGCCAGGAGGTTTGTGGGGCAGGATTTGTCCTGGTTGGGGACACAGTGCCGGGCCACGCCACAGCGTGAATAAATCGTGGGGTTTGGTGGTGTCGCTTGTCAAGAACTGTAGGATGAAACAAGATGAAAAACAAGTATTTGCGATAAAGATCTGGCTGTGTCGTTATCGCAATCGCAGGCGATGACACATTCTTTGGGCACAGTCACCTCAGTATGGGAAGCCGATGAGTGCAGTGGGGGTGGTGGTGACAATTGCGTGTGACAAGAGGGACCTTCTGGGCTGCCGTATCCAGACCCGTGGGAAAACAGCTGTAAGACTTAATTGCTGACTAATTAATAGGTGTATGTGGGGACACTGCTGGGGCCTTGCTTCTGGAGGCAGCAGTTCGGGGAGGCCGGGGTGACACCTGCCCCGTCCCTGGCGGCGCTGGGCACGGCGTGTGGTGCTGAGGGTTTTGCCATGGAATGCTTTGGCCTGGATCTCCTACAAGTGATGCTCAGGGCTGTCGAGCTTCTAGATTTCTTCCAGAACGATAATGTTGGCGCAGGAGATGCCCCCTTACGGGACGGCTCTGCAGACCTCTGGCCTTGGCAGCCCTTGGGCAGCTCGGCAGGAGGTGTTTGGTTTGGGGAAGTGGTTTGAAGGACTGCGGTGGTGGGAAGGTTCCTCAGGACGTGTCCTTCACGTGGTGTGTAGACCGACCTCCTGCTCCAAGCTGGGTCAGCTCCGAGGTCAGACCAGGTAGTTCAGGGCTTTGTTGAACTTGCTCTTGCAAACCCACAAGGGTGGAGGCTGCTCGGCTTCCTGGGCAACCTGCTCCACCACCCGCAATGTCCTCGCGTGGTCAAAAAATCCCCTTAGATCCAGGATTAGGTGCCCTGGCTTCTGGTGTCCATTCGTTGCGCTCTGTTTAGACACGTTCCAGAATTGGTGTGGGGGGTTAGATGTGGTTATGGTGGTGGGCAAGACCACCAAGTGAAGCGCTGAGACCCTTCTTGGCCCCAAGAACAGATGCTGGATGGTTCTTCAGGGGCTGCTGTAGGGCTTCTGCAGCTCCCCGGTGGCTCGCTAAGGCCTTTCTTTTCTTAGCCCTGGAAAAACCTCTTTCCTCTCAACTTTGTCAGGAAAGGCAGAGCCAGACAGGGCCAGGAGGATGTTTTGCCGGTGGTGTCACGGCAGGTGGTCACAGTTTGGCCCAGGGTTTCCTTCAGCCGGAGGGGAATTGAGCCCCGACCTCACGCGATGAGCGACTGCGAACCAGCTCTGAGTCACGAGCTTCGACAGCATCGCGCACCGGGAGGCTTTTCGCTTCCTGAGATCCAAACCCCTCGTAGCGCACACGACTTGGGGGTTGGGATTGTTTTATTGATGTGGAGATTGAAGGTTCTCGCCCGGCAGTAAGAACTGGGAACAGTTACAGAAGCTGGAGCATCTCTGGTGCCGCTGGGGTTTCTCCATCGCCGGCAGTCCACGCTGTCATCGCCACGTTAACATTGCCACGCTAGCATCACAGCAACCAGAAACATCCTCTCGTTTGTTGTTGTTTTTTCTCTTATGGCTACAAGGTCTGTTTTTATGAGAATATTTTCCCATAGACTGGGCAACAAATGTCAGGTTGACCTAAGGATTGTTCTTTCCTCCATTTCCTTTGGGCTCCTTTTCTCCAACGAGCAAGGTACAAGTTGTTTCAAGAGTAATTAGACTATTATAAATCATCTTCTGCGTTTTTGCTTTCTCCGTCCACAAGGAACACATTCTCCTGCATCGATACACGCTGGGGTTTTGTTTTGTCTGTTGGACCTTGTGCAATCCTCGTACCTCCAACCAGCACAAGAGCCTTTGCCCAACCTCATCCAGAAGGAATCTGCGATCCCTCTCCAAGCTGCCTTCTGAAGAGGAAACAACTGTAAAACCAAACATGCCGGGTGCCTGGACCTGCCGTGGGTGGGCTGGTGGCGGGACACGGGTTCGGGTTGCTGGAGGTGACCTGCTGAGGTGCACGCGGATGGGATGGACCCGTTGGCCTGCGGTGTCACCAGGTCACGGAGCAGCTGGGAGCGTGAACTTCTCTTTTTGTCCATCCCAGCCCACGGTGGGGAAGTTCCTCCCCGTTTTCACTTCTGTTACCCGCGGTGCAGTGTCCCAGGGCCATGGTGGTATCTTCGTATCTCTGTGACATGGTGGCTCTGGAGGGACCCTCTGCTGGGTTCCTCTGCTGCTGCCTGGGCATGGGAATGGAAAAGTTGTATATATACACATATATAATTCTTTTTTCCCCTTCCCAAGCAGATGCGGGGTAACAAAGCCGGCTCAGCTCATGCCTGCAGTGCAGACATGCCCTTCCTTAAATCTGGGGGCTCTTCTGTACCCGCACCCTGACCCCAGCTGAGGGAAGGGGTTAGGAGGGAGAGAACATGGGTCTGGACTGGAAACAGCCCAGGGCTCATTGGGTGCTGGAAGGGAAGATGCCATCTGTGATTCCTTGCAGAGAAAAGTCTCTCAGCGTCACCGGGATGGGTAAAACTCGGTGGGTGAAAGAGAAAAGGTGCAGGCGGTGCTGGGGGAGCGAGGAGGAGGAGGAGAGGGATGGGGGATGGAGGGAATGGTTTGAGAACAGTGAGAATTGGATCCTTGTGAGGAGGAAGGGAGGACGAAAGGAGCAGGAACAGAAAGGGGGAAGGGATCACAGAGGCACTGAAGGAAATGGCTGGTGGGAAAAGAACCACAAATAGAAAGTGAGAGACGGAGAGCGAATTGGTGAGGAAATGGAAATGAAGGTGCCAGAGGCGAGAGGCTTTTGACAGTCAGAATACAGGGGGTGACAGGCAGGACTGTGGGGCTGCACACCCCCCTTGCTGAGGGAGCGAGGGCGGGTCAGTTATTGTTTTAAAAGCTGGTTTGTGCCCCCAGCCCATTCCTGAGCTATCTGCTGCCATTCTGAAACCGGAGATCGGGCCCATAGGAGAGCGCGGGGTGACAGATTAACACTTTATGGGTTAACTGCTGCCATGCACTTTGAGAGGCAATTTTGCACATACCCTCTTTGCTCCCCAGGCTGAGCGATTACTGGGGGGTTTAGGTGCTTTTCCCACTCAGTTTCTCATTTCCCTTCATGCCGCTTACGCTGACGTTGTCTGGTACCTGCTGCAGTTTGTGTTGTGGGAGCTGATGGTTTCCTCTTGGGGCTGCTCCTGAAAATGCACGATTGCTTCAAAAAAGTTCTATATTCCCTGTTTATTGGAACGTAAGCCTAAAAAACTCACTAGTGACGAGTCTGTGATCTGAGCTCAAAGCCTGGCCAGCTTGTAAGAGAAACAAACCCAAGCTGGGGGTGGCACTTTCTCTGTGCCATGGGTGTTTGGGGCTCCCCTTTAATTAGTATTCACCCTAAATGAAGGCTCTCAGGGGTCACGCTTGCCTTGGGGGTGGTTGTGGAGGGTCGGCTCCTGCTCCTGTCTCTGCTAGCAGATACGCTCTCAGATGGGATGGTGTGGGATGCTCTTGGCTGTTACCGGGATGGCGTGGGATGCTCTCAGATAAGATGCACTGGGATGCTCTCGGCTGTTACTGGGATGCCGTGGGATGCTCTCAGATGGGATGGTGTGGGATGCTCTTGGCTGTTACCGGGATGGTGTGGGGTGCTCTCAGATGGGATGCACTGGGATGCTCTCAGATGGGATGCGGTGGGATGCTCTCGGCTGTTACCGGGATGCCGTGGGATTCTCTCTGCTGGCTACTGAACTCCCAATGGGCACCCCAGAGCCCCTCAAGTGAAGAGCAGGCAGGTGCGGTGTTGTTTGGGTGCTTTTTGCTTTACTTATTTGTCTATCTTCATTATGATCTTCTTATCATTCCTGTAATTATTTATTTCTCTCTTACCCCTTTCTACTCCTATAAAATAACACAGAAGTATAAAAATCGCAGCTGTTGCTTTCCCAAAAGCAGCCACTGATTTCCTCTGCGCATCCTCCTCTGCTTTTCTAACACCCGCTTGGTGCAAAACATCAAATGGGACGTGTCTAAAATCCCATGAAAACTTAGACCCGGCGTGCAGCAAAGCTGCCTGTGGGATGTGCAGATATCTCTGTTTCTGCTTCTTTTTGGAAGGCCAGGGCTCCTGCGGGAGGAAATGGAAATCGTGAAGCCGCTGCCTGGAGCGGTTCCTGCTAAATGTTTTTCCATCGAGCGAAACTGGAAATGACTTGTTAGAAAAATATGGGGTGACTCGTCAGAGTGGTTTTTGTTCTGCAAAAATATCTCCTCGTAATCAGCAGCATCCTCGCTAGGGAACAAAAACAAGAGCATTGCTAAGGATGCGCTGGTGTTTATTCCTCCTTGCATGGCAATCGAAAGCTGACGGGGTTCCAGTTACTGACGTCGCACAAATCCAGAGAATTTCCTTGGTGCTACTACAGGTCTCTTGCTCAGCAGAACACGACCAGTGAAATGAGTGAAGAAAAGGGCTGGGCACTGTTACACGGTGAATATTTGCAGGGACAGATGCTCTTGGTAGCACTGGGAGCTGAGGATGATGCTGGTCTGGTGGCTGGGGAGCGATGCTTGGTGATACCCAGAGCCCACCAAGCGCAGCCTTGAGCAGCCGGGTTAAATTAGGGTTAAATTAGGGTAAAATTAGGGTTAAATTAGGGTTAAATTCAGGTTACTCTCTCTCTCTTTCCTGAGCTGGAAGATGGCTTCAGGCTCGTACCAAACCTCCACCTCGATCCCTTGGCAGTGTGTTCTCTGGGTCACTGCTCTTCCCTGCTCAGGGTATGCTGTAAAAACACCCAAACAAAACAAAACCCACCTTTTTTGGTTCTGTGCGTTGTTTTGTGTTTATCGCACACAAGCCCAGCGCCTGCCGTGCCAACCCCGTGCCAGGGCCCGGGGGACGAGGCAGATCCACATGCGTGGGGAGGGCACGTGTTCCTCCAGGGCTCTGCTCCAAACGCACGGGGGATTTAAATTGAATAAGCATCCTTATTAATTAAATATCAACAGGTTATTAAAAACAGCTTCAGTGGAGATGAGCAGCTGAGAAAGGGTGATGTGGCTGTTTTAAATAAACTGGGACTGCTTGGCTTGTGGGGTTTTGTTGTTTCTGAAGCTTGGAGAGCCCATTGGAACCACTGCTGCAGACAAGTGACCCTGTGGCTCTGTTTGTCACTTATCCCTGGGCAGAGTGTAACAGTGAGGGATGAGGTGTCCCCCAAACCTGTCCCCAAGCAGATTTGCTTCCCATTCACTGCTCGGCCGTTCAACCTGACCCCAGGACAGGGCAGGGGACGATGTGCCGAGGGTGCTGCCAGCCCCGCTCCATCACTCTGCTCCATCACCGTCATCCTGGCTCCAGCACAAAGTTCACAAATGGCACCAAGCTCAGGATGAGAGCCCAGCCAGCCCCGGGGATGTATCCTGCACCGTAATTGTTCTCCTGCAGATCGCACCCACTGCCTTGTTTGCTCTCCTATAAATAACTCCTGTTGAACAAAGCAGCAAAACCCCGACGGGGTATTACCAAAGAGCTGTCAAAGCAGCTCGCAAATTGAAATATATGTAGATGA
Organism: Columba livia; assembly: GCF_036013475.1. Lineage (NCBI taxonomy): Eukaryota > Metazoa > Chordata > Aves > Columbiformes > Columbidae > Columba > Columba livia. Next base: position 1,361,824 of record NC_088610.1, read on the forward strand.
AGTAGTTCTGCTGCCAGTCGCTTTAAATTACAGCTTCCACACCTGCAATTTTTGGTAAATATGCTAAAGTGTTTCTCTATGCAGGGGCGTTAGAGCAGCAGAACTCGTCTCAGTGCTATGTATAAGTGTCTTGTCCTTGTCTTGGCGTGCATGTCCTGAGTGTCCCTTGGAGCCATCCCTGGCCTCGGACAGGCTGATGCTGTTTTGTGCCCCACCAGCAGATGTTCAGAGGAGAGCAGAAGAACATAAAACCTTCCTGAGACGCAGATTGTGCCCAGTGAAGGGTGTCTGTGTCTGCTCTGGTCTTTTCTGGCTCACCCTCCCATGGCCTCGGTGGAGCTGTGTCTTTGCTGAGGGCAGAAACCGCAGCTGTTGAGCATCTTCTGGTTGTGCAGGTGGCCAAAGGACAGTGGGCTCGGGCACCTCACTTGGAATCATAGAATCACAGATGGTTTGTGTTGAAGGGACCTTCCCAGCTCCCCCAGTTCCCCCTGCCATGAGCAGGGACATCTTCACCAGCTCAGGTTGCTCAGAGCCCTGTCCAGCCTGGCCTGGGATGTCTCCAGGGATGGTTCATCTACCACCTCTCTGGCCAACCTGGGCCAGGCTCTCACCACCCTCAGCACAAACAATTCCTTCCTCATGTCCAGCCTGAATCTCCCATGTTGTTCCTTTTTTTCTTGAAAGAGGCATTATTTCCTGCGTATCCTCATGCACAGCCCCTGGAAGCTCCGTCCCTTTCCTGTGGAACCTTGTCAAACCCTTTCTGCAGGGGTTTTTCTCTGGCTGCTCCATGTCAGCTGTGCCAGGGTATATGGCTCTGTGCATGTTTGCACCTCCCTCCTGCATCCTCACCTCTCTCTATTTCCACAGTATCTCAACTATAGGAAAGAAAAGGTTGACTGTCTTATTTGAGAGAAAAAATTATTTACGGGTTTTCAGATGGCTGAATAACCAGAACCCCAAGCTGATTTCCATTGTGATAGCCACCGGTTCAGCCATAAAGAAACTTCTTATAGTAACTTGCCTGTGGACCAGTTGAATCCAAAGAGCTGGAGCGGGTGGCCCAGGGGATGTGCGGTGCCCTCCTAAGTGCAATTCTCCTTGTTCAAAGGAACATTTGCAGGACAAAAAGAGGGAATTTTTAATTAGGAAGGTCGCAGTGATGGGGCGGGATTGTGCTGGCTTGTTGTAAGTGGCTGCGATGAAACCAGCTGTGATATGTGTGATTCAGAGATGATTTTGGATCAGTTGGGGGAGTTTAGGAGCTGGGATGCAGGGGGAGAATTTAAACAGTTGTGATAATGTTGTGGATAAACCTGATATTTAAATGCAATGATATTTCAATACTATAGACTTACAGGATTTATTTTGTCTTGCATGCCAAGACAAACCATGTACAGATGTGTAAGAACCAGGATCTACTTCAGAAAAACCCCAAAAAACTAAGTTTTATGTGAGAGTTCACACTGTTGCCCACCAGGACGGGTTTTTATTGCAAATACCGTTACAGAACCCCTGTCATGCCAGGCTGCAGAAGGACCAGGCAAGGGAGTTCTGCAGTAAATACCACCATGGAATCAGATTCCTGCTTATTTCCCATGGACTTCATACTTGCATAGTCAGACCAAATGGCTTTAATTGTCACTCGGATGCAACAATGAGGCCAATGCACCAAGTGATGCCTTTTCTAGATAATCTCTGGCTGTGATCTGCTGAAGTCAGGCTCCTGCTCATGGAGACAGTTCAGGTGCTTTCTCTCTCGTTCCCATACGTTTTCCATGTCATTAAGCAAGTGAAGCAGATGTCAGAAATGTCTGATAAAACCACAGAAGTGTTTGTGGGAGTCCACATTTTTTTTTACCACGTTCTGGAGGCCATTATAACACACAAAAATGAACAATTATTGCAAGCAACGTGGCAGTTAAGTGGCGATTTTGTTTAGCATTAAAAGCACACCATGTGTCCCAGCCCAGCTTGCTGGCTGGTTCTGAGCACCACCTGGCCATGCCAAGGCGTCCAGCACTGGCAGTGGTCACCAGAGCAGTGCAGTTGGCCATGTCCCTCCATGATGGTGACCAGCTGCACCTACCAAACCTTGCTGCTTGGTTTTCATCACCTCAGATCTTCAACATAAGCCCTAAAGTGCTGAGATAGCTGAATATGCAGCAAGTCATGGAGGGAACTCCACTCAACCTCACCCATGGTATGAACTGTGGGGTTGTCATATGCAGGGACAGAGGTTGGACTCAATGATCCTGGTGGGTCCCTTCCAACCCAGGATATTCTATGATTCTCAACCCCCTGCCATGAGCAGGGACATTTTCCATAGCCCAGGTTGCTCAGAGCCCCATCCAGCCTGGTCTGAGATGCTCCCAGGGACGGGGCATCCCCAGCTGCTCTGGGCAGCCTGGGCCAGTGTCTCACCACCCACCTGGGGAACAATTTCTTCCTTATACCTAATCTAAATCCATGCTCTTTCAGTTTAAAGCCACCACCCCTTGTCCTGTCACTCCATGTCCCTCTCCAGCTTTCCCATAGGTCCCCTTCATGCACTGGAGGTTGCTGTAGAGTCTCCTCAGAGCCTTCTCTTGTGAAATCTCCTTTAGAAGTGTTGGAGATACCTTGTTCCGTCATCAAGTGATATTTAAGCAGCTCGGTAACATTTCTGGAGCGTGCAGGAGGTGTGTGCTGAGACACGGCGTGTTGCACGGGGCAGGTGTTAACCAGCACTGCTGCCAGGTCCTCCATCAGCACCCAGAGCGCTGGCTGGAAGGAAAATGCGTCTGGAAACAGGTGGTTTATCGCCGTGGGTAACTGGTTGTGCTGCTGGGAACCAGTTGTTCTCCCGTTATCTCCGCCCGGGCACAGCGCGGGCAGGGGACGGCAGCAGCTCAGCTGTAGATAGTTTTGTTTTACCTCCCTGTGCTCAGCACGGGGCTTTGCAAGAGGCTGCTCAGTCGGGGATGAGGAGGGATTGGGAAACAGGGTGATTTATGCACCTTTTGTTTTAAAAAGGGGATGAATTTAGGCCTGAAACACAGGCGGTGGAAGCTCTTCTCAGTCATCTCAGTGGCTTTATGTAAATGGAAGCTGTTCCAGCTGCTCGGGCTGTGTCAGGTGAGCCCTGCGCACCTCACCCTGTGTGCAAAGGGGAGGATTGCCTGCTATCCCCTTGCATACATAGCCCCCCAAACCTCTAAGTGCTCTTTCTGCCCTTCTTTGAACATCTTTTCATTCCGTTTGCCATCCAAGAAGCATCAGAGAACCTGCACAGCCTTTTGAGAAGGCATGTGGTTGGGTGTCCCTCTGCCCCGGCTGCTGGGGATGATGTGTGGGATGCGGATGCTGGCACCTGGGGTCTCGGGATGCGGATGCTGGCACCTGGGGTCTCAGGATGCGGATGATGGTACCCGGGGTCTTGGCATGTGGACGTGAGTACCCAGGATCTCGGGATGTGGATGCTGGTACCTGGGGTTTTGGGATGCAGCTGCTGGTACCAAGGGTCTCAGGGCACCTCGCAGGGAGCAACTGCTGTTGAAAGCAGACATAGGGAGATGTTCTGTTTGGGCACATGTTCATGCCAAGGGAGAATGAAGAACGAGCCACAGTTTTAGACAAACACAGAAGCACCGAAAACGCTCCTAAATGCTCCCATCCTCCTGTTTGTCTCCCTTGGTTGTGAGGAACAGATGCTTGAACATTTCTCTTGAGCTAGTGCCAAAAATCCGTCCTGACAGCAGAGTAAAACTGGTGCTGGCTGCACCCAGGCAAGGGTTTGCTGTAATCCCAGTGCTCTTACCGACCTGCTGCTAATTCTACTTTAATATCCAGTGGGCTCAGCTTGTGTGTGCATTGAATGGAGCTACCTCGAGGAGGAACGTGCCCACAAACCTCCCCACTGTTGGGGCCAGATTGCCAATAAACTTAATCGCTGGCAGCAAGGGGTTGCAGGAGCCAGAGCCCGGGCTGCAGGCTGACCCGACACCACGTGGGGCTCATCTGCCCTCCCCAGATGTCTCAGTTTCTGCTCACGGAGGTTGTTACAACACGAGCGCTCGGCGTGTGAGCTGTTCAGATTGTTCCTGCTGATACGCAGGGTCTCGCCCGTGTCCTCCCTGCTCTCCGTGCGCTGGACTATTGCTCAACGAGCTGCTCTGCGGAATCCTGCTGAATCGCTCTGGGTACGGAGAATCTGCTGCTTTGCCCTTTGCTTCATCTCTTAGGCTGAGTGTTAAGAGAAGTGTGAGGAAACGCTGCCGCTGGATGGCTGCTCTTCCCAGGGTGGTACACGGCTGTTCCACTTTTTTTCCTTTTTCTCTTCTTTGGCAGCCAGGATTCGCCTTTCCCTTACTGCTTTGCTAAGAGCTTCTCACAAGGGGCTGTATCAAAAGCTGCAAGAGCTCTCAAGAAATGATTTTTCACTGGTAACACTTCAAAAGTGCAGTGACAGCTGCAGTAAGCGCGGATAAATGTGCAAATGCCGCAAGAGGTTGTTCTTACCCATTAACTCCACAGGGAAGGTTTCCTGCTGCCCAGAGCATAAGCCGGGCGACAGACTGGGGTAGGATTTACCACCAACGCTGAACGCAAACCCTGGGGAGAGCAGCAACAAGGTACAAGCTGGGACCAGCAAAGCTGAGCTCCCCTGCAAGGCCAGTCAGCCCCAGGAGTGCAGAGTTCAGCTTGAGCTTGGCCTGGAGCCTGAGCCGGGGGCATGACGAGACACCTCGATGCCTCTAACTGAAATCCTCATCACCTCTGCTCTCTCCCTGCAACGGGCAACACCAGGATGCAAACAGGGAAAATGCAGTGGACATCTGCCTGACTCTGAGGGATCAAAATACCCGGTTCCTGCTCCAGGCTTGGCAGCTTCTCCAGCCTGGCTTGGAGTGCAACGCGAGCATTGGTTTCCCCCGTGTGCTCCGCGTTCCTTAGGTTTGCATTGCAAACATCTGGCAGGCTTTTGTTTGTTTGCTTTTTTCCACACGTTTTAGTCATTTCTGCCCTGCTCTGAACGTGCTGCTGGGGAAGTCAGTTCAGCCAGTGCAAGCCTGGCCTTGCTTTGGGAGGGGAGGCAGGAAGGATGAATATTTGCATCAGTTTCCTGTCTAGCATTCCCCAAAAAGTAGCTGGAAAATTGTCTATACATACAGATGTATATATGTGGGCATATATACACCTCCTAGCAGGAACAAAAAGGAAAAATCTTTGGTCTTTCCCTCCTTGTCCCAGAAACTTCTTCCCTTGCCGCTGTCCCCCTCCGAAATCTCCAGAGTCATCACTTTAATGGAGAGCTCCTCTCCTCTGGAAAAACAAATTAATTATTCAATTAATTGTGGAAAAATGCAGACTGTTCCTGGGGCGAGGGAGTGATGCAACGGTCCGGGTCAGCAGGATGAGGGCAGGAGGCCGGCACAGCCTGCGCCAGAAACGCCTTGCTCGGCTGCTCCGGACACCTCCGAACTACTTGACCTTCATGACCAGAGAGCATTTTAACAATTTCCTTTACGAGACTGTACAATTCAGAGCAGTGTCCACCGCTGCTGTCCTTCGGCAGGAGCTGCTGAGATTAGAGGGCAGAGGAATATGATTCATTAGTCGTTAGGAATTGGCTTTTGTTGCTGTGTAGTTTCAAGAACAATAATTAAAAACAAACACAAACCCCAAGAAAACACAACAAAACAAACAGAAAAAAAATAAAAATCCACAAATCAAAACAAAAACAAATAGATTGATTTTCATTTATTTATTTATTTTAAATTTTGAGGCCACCTGCACAACAGGGTGGGGGGTTATAGCGGCTCCATTCACTGTTTCTATAGGTACCATCCAAATCCTGGTCTGTTCAATGATGCTGTTACGCACGAGGTTTCTAACGAATCACTGCATTGTTGTGGTCCTTGCACATTGAAGAAGTGTTGTCCCCCTCCCAGGCATTTCTCGTGCCCCTCTGATGGGATGGAACAGACATTTTTTCCTCAGCTCCTGACCCCATGGGCAAACTTTGGCTGAGGAAAGCTTAACGTCCCCCAAAGCAAAACTCCTCAGTGTGTTTTCACTTTCCTTCTTGTGAAACTTATTCAAGAAAGACTTTCTTTGCCACTTCCCAGACGTTTTGCAGTTACTGGTTCTGGCGATGGAAATCCTTTATGCGAACAGCGATGGGAACAAATCTCAGCCCAGGGCTCGGCTCAGCTCCAGTCGCCTCCCAGCAGCGCTGAGGCGGGAGGCACTAGTTCGGTCTCCAACATCGCTGAAGTAAAAGGTGAAAATCAACAGTTTAACCATTTTCTGGGGTCTCGGCTGCCAGTCGGTCCTGCAGCCATGCACACGAAGTTGCCGCTGCCGTGTCTGTGGCAAAGGGACTGTCACAACAGCACGGCAGCGGCTTCTCCAGGAGGAGGGATGGGATAGACCACAAAGATCGTCTTGGGAAGGAATAACAACTGCAGAGTTGTGTGGCGGTCACAGCCCGGGGACAGCGACCCCGTGGCGGGCAAAGCTCAGAGATGATCTTGCTGGACGTGTGGCCACAGGGGGATTACCCGGGTGTCAGCAGCAGGTCGCACAGATTAGTGACACTGTGGGGACAGCGGGGGGGACACCACGGCCGCGATGAGCCTTGGGACGGCTCTTGCCATCGCCCTTGCTGCTCCCCGGACCCGAGCAGCCCAGCTGGGGCTGCGCATCTCGTCCCGCACACAAACCATGGGTACAAAAAGTGCAAAACCTGCAGCCCCTCGCATCAGCAGTTGAGATTTATTTTTGCTGATTTCCCTGTAGGTCCAAGTCAGGAATGTATTTAAATTTTCTATACAGTTCAAATGCATGCTGAAAGTTAAGCAGACGCCAAGCGCTCCCCTGACACCGTGGGATGGCAGTGGGCTGGGGGTTTATTTTTCTTTTTGTATTAAATCGTGCGCTGTGGTGGCAGAAATAATGTAACTGAATTTACATGGCAATCTTTTCATCTGCAATGTATCTCGTGGCTTTTGAGGGGAGGTAAAGCAAAATAACTATTGTACGCAGTGAGGCTGCCACCAAGCCCGCTACGGAACAGGGGATCATCACCTGTCTGGACAAATAAGTAGATTTTTCTGTCTTCTAGGGTACATCTTCCTTTTCTGTGCGTGCCTCTGTAAGGCCAGTTAACATTAATGGGAGCTGTACACACAAAGCCAGCAGAGAACAGACCCTTACAGGACTCATTAGCTCTTTCTTACTCCGGCTTTCATTCATGTTATGGATTAGCAAGAATGTTAAAAATATAGAAAAGCAATGCTGGATATTGCCATACCAAAGTGCTTACTTAATGAGTCAGTTTGAGAATTAATTGATAGGTTCATGAATAACTAGACCACTGGAAAAATGACACAAAAGCAATGCGATGAGCCAGCTGCATAAATATCCCACCCCATGGTGCTGATCTCTTCCGCTCAGACAGTAAAATTCCCTGAGAAACGCTGTTTCCAAGGGAAAAAACCCACTAGAAATTCCCATAAACTTTGCTTTTTCAACCTGCAAAGGGAGTCGGGCACAGGAGAAGGCCCAGAGCTTCTCCTTGGGACACTGATGTGACCATCGCTCATCTCCTGGGACAACGCTGCGAGTCCCAACCCTCCTCCAGCAAACCGAGCTGGTATTTTTAAGAACATTGCCTATTTAAGACAACTGTGAGAAACCTGCAGCCTCTGACATCGTTTCCCTGGCCTAGGGATGCTTGATTTTTCCCACGTTATGGCGGGATAGCATGAGATGTGTTTTCATGTGTGGTCTCCCAATGGTATTTGAAGGGCCCTTGGTGAGGAAAGATCCTTTCCTGCTGCTGCTTCTCCCCGTGGCTTTGAGGAACGGAACTGCAAGAGGAAGGCAGGTTCAGCAGAGAAGCTGTTTCTCATCCTTGTCTTCCCTGGAGCGAAGGGCCTGGGTTGTATCAGAACAAGCACCAAGAGCGTGCAGGTCAAACAGCGAAGCATCTGAATTCAACGTGTATCCATGTGGATTAATTATCGGGATCATGGGAAAAATGAACCCAGTCAAAGAGGAATGGTGAAACCGTGATAAAGCACGCAGAGGTTGGGAAATCGCCCTCCTTTTTAAAGAAGTGAGTTTTGAAAACCTGAAACAAATGTAAGATTTAAATAGAAAAATGTCCCTGTGCAGTAGCAATTGTTTCATCCCACCCAACATGAGCCACCTGGATATTTTGATATTCTCATCTTGCCCTCCAGCCCCTGTCACTTTGAAATTGGCTCTTGGGGTTGAGTTTAGCACTCTTAGTTTCGAAAAAGCAAGCAAGCAAAAAGACAAGGTTTTCTTTTTCATTTCTATTGTTGTTTCCAGTCCAGCTCTTTCATGCTATTTTTAGAGGCCTGTGCTTTAATGCTGCAGCATGAATTGTCGGGATTTCCCTTCGCTAACATAAAATAGCCGATCTGCACTTTGGCATTAGCAGTCAGCCAGGAAATCCAAGCCTGCTGCCAGAAATGGGCCTCCTTTCATAAATCTGTATTGGTTTTAATTTCCTTTTGCAGCAGTGACACGCCAGATCAGCTGCGCTGGTTTCTCATGTCGTGCCATATAACATGACAGGCTTAACTGGAAACGAGAGACCAGATTTGTCTTTATTTGATTCACTGATGATACACACGGCTGGGAAACCCCGGTTTGCGAGAAATCGGGGAAGGGCCTGTTTTCTTATCCTTGTAAAGAACAACTGGCAGAAGGATGTTGTTCTACAGGGGGCTTTAAATGTTTGAAAAGACAAATGATGAAACGTGTACGTCTAATTGCTTTTAATACCTTGACAGAATTATCTTTTACTGATCATACATCTACTACAAGGCAAGGAAGCTGTAATTGAGTAAGATAAATCAACTGAAGGATCCAGTGATCTGGATCCTCTTCTAGCCCTGTGAAACAGCACTCACTCTGTTGATCCACTTTTTGTGCAGTCTGTGAAGGAAAAAGGCTCCATATGAATAACTCGTAATCACACTTCTCTCTGGATCAGAGCTAATTTCGAAAACACTCATGTCCTGTTGCTGCTGTGGCTGGTCTCTTCCTTTCCACCAGGAAGGTGTTACGTTGTAGGGATTATGCGAAGCAACTTTTTAACTTCTATTTTTAAGAGTTCTGAAAGGCGATACCAACATGTTAGTCATTGCCATCCCTAAAATAAACCAAACGGCAGCTCCAGGCACAGGGACGTTCAGGGTTCGCAGGGAACGGCCAGTGCAGGACATGGCTCGTACCGCTCCCTGTCAGCCGGGAAGGGTTCCCGCTGTGCACGGATCTGTCACCAAACCACAGCTGGTGCAGATGTGGCTCAGCAAGGACAGCGACAGCCCCTTGCTGGAACAGGGGTCGAAAGGGCTGTGGTTTATCTCCCCGGGGATGATCTCCCATCTTGGGGGGACAAAGTTTGGTGGAATGCTCCAGGGGAAGAGCTCCCCAGTCACCCAGCAAGTGCTGTGCTGGGGAAACTGGGATCTCTGGGTGACCTGTTAACACACATGGGCAAATCGAGTGTACCGCTGGCCACGCACGCAGTGTGAGGCAGCTACCTATGAAAAGGTGAATTATTAGAGAGCTAAATTCATCTCACAAGCAGATTCCCAGAGGCTAATGAATTCACGGTGCATACACTGGCACAAATGCCCGAGCACTCCTCACTGCACCGTGCTGCAGCACGAACACAGCAGCAGGTATTGCACGTGGTTTACTCCTCTGCAGTTTGGCCCATGGTAGAATCATAGAATCATTTTGGTGGGAAGAGACCCTTAAGATCATGGACATGCTGCACCTGGCTCCGGATCTTTGAGCTACGCCCAGAGCCTGGCCTAAGGGGCTCCCCTTGGCGCATGATGAGTTGCAGCTTGGGCTGGAGGTCAGGGTGAGCTCGGCCTCACTGGCTTTGTTGGGCTGGAGCTGAGCAGACACAGCAGGCACTGCAGGGAGCAAATGCTTTGAGTTGCTGGAGGAAAACGTTCAATAATCTTCCAGAGGTATATAAAGCTGGTGGTTAGTGGCACGTTACGTTCTTCGATTGCTGAGTACCAGACCATATTTATTTGCAAGGCTGTATTTCCACAGGCGGGTTTGCATTTGGAGACAAGTCCTGTTGATGCCAGTGCTGTCCCAGCCAGTGGGCGGTCCAAACCCCAGCCCTGTGTTTCACTGCAAGGTCACCACGGCTTCCTCTGCAGGCAATGCCGGGCTGCCCTGACCAGAAACCGCTCCTCTCGCCCCATCTCCAGTCCTGAGTCACTTCCAGTCACCAGTTCTGCTGCCAAGGCCTCTCCTCATTGTGAAACCGGTGGTTAATGCCGTGCCCAGCCGTGAGCAAGCGGGTCCAGCCCAGCGCCACGTGCGGGCCGCCCGCCCCGGGCAGCATTAACGCCTGCAACACACCTGGGAAAGCAGCAACACCGAAGACCTGAGGAGTTGCACAAAAATGAAGCAGAGTCACTGGTGCAGGATGTCTGACAGACAGAAATTGCATGTGGACCTCCCACGGTCAAGGAATGTGCTTCTACCTGCCAGAAATCCTCCTCTTGTAATGGGGAAAAGGTTGTTAGATGAGCAGAGGTAATTCTCAGTGCAGAGAGCATCCCCTGTGCTGTATGGTTTCGTTTTTTCCCGGCTCCCATCCTGCTCATTTTGGGAACGGTGTGTCTCACAGCAGCCGGGTGTTGTCAGCAGAGGGTCCTCATCTGTAAAACAAACGAGAGCCAGAACACAGAATTAAAACAAAGCCTCCACCCTCCTGCACCCCTGATAACTGGTCTTTCCGCCAGCCAAAGGTTTGCGAAAGAGGCACGGCAAGGCAAGGCAAGCACCACCCCGGCCGGCAGGGAAGCCTGAGCCGGGGCCGCATTCTTTTGGGGCAGGAACTGACTCTTATCGTTAGGTTTTTAGAGCACCAAGTACCCTGGACCTCAATGCTGATGGGGCCTCTAGGCGTGACAGCTGTACAAATATTTAATGTGCCTTTAATCGTGGGGTGGGGAATGTGATTTGCAGCCCCAATAGGAAGTGCCGATCCTCCATGTGTGTGACTGTGTCATTGTACTTAGAAGATACTACGCTGTGTATCTATGACAGTATCAACTAAGATACTGCGAAGTGCACTTGAAGGGATCTTGCACAACGAGCAAACAGCAGCAGGGGAGCGCTTTAATTCAACCCCAGCTCAGCAAGTAAAACACCACGGAATCCCAAATTGCAGAGTCTTTTAGCTCACATGTGACCTGGGTTCAAGGAGGGGGGTTCCCGCAGAGGAATGGTGAGAAGGAGGAGCGCAGGGATGGTGAGACGCTCTGTCCCAGGGAGCTGATCCCGGCCCGCGGGGCTGTCAGACACTCGTTGGCCAACAGCGGGTTGGTGTGTCTGGAGAAGGCTTTGCAGAACAAAACCACAGCCTTTCCTCTCACATTTGGAAAGAAAAAGGCCATCAAGCAAAGGTCAGGAAGCTTAGCTTTGTGTAATTTTGTATTCCATGGGGAAGAAAAACATTGACTGCGAAAGGAGCCTGTAAACTGTAGGATGCAATATTTGTTCTTCTCAGCAGCTTTCCTGTGGGTAAGGACGTGACTAATCCCCAGTGACAGCCCCGTGCTCTGAGCCTGCTGCTCTTACTGGTGCAGCTGGGGACTCTGTCGCTTTTCACCATCACAACCTGAAACGAAAAGTATTTTGCAACGGAATTGCTTCTGCAATGAAACGGAAGATTACTAAAGCTCTTGACACAACTGCTGGGAATAAACCAACTTTTATTTTATCCACGGTATTGTGAATAAATGGTGAATTATGTTTGGTATGACGTGGGCGTGTGTAGTTCTGAATGAAATGTGAATACCTTCAGTTTTAAGCCATGAGCTACTGCACGTTAAGATTCCCCCAGAAAGTGTGGCAGCACCCTGTTAGTCACACCAGTGAAACCCCAGTTTAAGCCTGACTTCCCAGCCCAGTTCATCCTCGCACACGTTCCGATAAAATGGAGGTTGCACCTTGCTGTTCCAGATTCCCCAGGGAGAAATTTCACTCCCATGACAAATCTGGGCAACCTTCCAGTCTATCATTGCTTGCACCTCAGTGGGCTCTCAGCAAAGAGAAGCCCATGGCTCCATCTTTGTGCCTGCCAGTATCTCACACCATAGAAAAGCTCTGGCAAGTTATATTGCTATGGTGGGTCAATGTGGCTTGAGCACTGTGGCTGCAGTTCACCAGAGATGGGTGCGAAGCTGCTGGTGAAATGTAAACAGGAAGAAAATATGCCTGTTCCCGTAGTGACTCCACAGCGACAGGGAAACGCCGTCCCGTTTCACAATCACCTCTTTCTTCTCAGGGTCGGATTTGCTGTCTGTCCTGCCCAGGCCTGGCGCTGGCAGCTGAGACAAGCTGGGCTCAGCCCTTGGGGGCACTTTGCACATCACGGTGTGTCTCTGTCTCTGGACCTCTCCCCGCTGAGACAAGCTGCAAGCCAGCTAAAACTCAGCCCATCAGCACCGAGATCACACTCGGCCATCACCTACCCCAGTGTCTAGGTCCCAGAAATAACCATTTGCGCACTTCAGTAAACGTTACCTGTATTTTGAGTAACAAAACCCAGGCCCCTATTTTGGACGGGGCCCTGACCTTGCCCCATTTGAAGTCAATGGGTTTAACTGATGAGTGTATGAGGAAATGGGTTCTAAAGCTGAGCAAGAAAAATCTTTATCTTGTTTTCATCCAAGTTCCACGCACCAAGGTATGAGTACGACTTTGTGTTAACAAGGTTGTAGCAACAGCATGCAGCCAGCATACACATGGTGTTATCTGTTTGTGGGAGACAAATTTCAATGGTCAGGCCATGCCATGGAAACACAACATTTGCATTTTCCTATCAGGATGTGCCAGGACATTATGCTGCAATTGCAAATCATGAGGTAATAGCGTGAAGTGGAGGAAGGAGTAGGCTAATCTACTGCAAAGTAGTATATGTTGTTATTTAGTATTTTTAAAGGGTGCCCATAGCATCAGGAGATGGAGTGGAGCCCAAGAAACTGTTTCAACAGTAGATACCTGATACAATTTCAGGGCTTGCAAATGCAGACTCCCCTCAATATTCCCAATTCATATGGAGAACCCATTCCCTTCATTGTGGCCTGAGAGCCTGATGCATTATTTTTGTGTGCTGGATCTCAGAATGATGTTCTAATCTTGCCTCCTAGATCAAAGTCAGCCTCTTCATCCCCCTTGGTATGATGTGTCCTCTAAACATCCAGGCTTCCTTCATTGTTTTTTTCTCTTTATCTTTTCCTGTTTCACAATGACTCCATAGTTCCTTCATCATTGCCTGATATTTCTTCCAGTAGCTCACTAAGTCTGTAACATCTGTCTTGTTTCACCCATTCTCACCCCCTTTCAATGGGAAGGGCTTGGTGTACAGACTCTATTTTGGCAGGATTTTTTGGGTGTTTTTTGTTTGTTTGGGTTTTTTAAGGGCAACAGTATAAACGTTTTCCTCCCTACAGATTCTGTGTTTAAATTAGGAAAATGCAGCTCAGTCTGCCTGTGGATGGGGGGAAGGGGAAAGATTTATGGGGCTTCTGAGTTCCCGTGGGAGTTTCCTCGCAGGCCCCTGGGAAACTGCTGAGTCCTGTGCCGATGAACCTCACCCTGATGGGAAAAGTTCTCATTTGCCCGAGGAGCCATCAGATGTGTCACCATCATCGTAGCACCAGAGCATTCAGTGATCTTTTAGATATGCTGAGCCTATGCCCTAAAGATAAAGAACAAAACCTTGAACCCTTGTGCAGGATCTCCCAGGGGTTGGGTTTTTGCTTGGTCATTTCCTCCCCAGATCACGTCCTGCTGTCAGTCTGTCCGTGCCCTCCTGCCCGTTGTGCCTGTTCCTCATCCCTCGGCTGCTGAAGCTGCCCCTGTTCTCCGTCTTCCTTTCTCACTTCAGCCTCGTATCTGTGACGCTTTCCCTGGCACCCTTCCCAAGTTCTCTTGCTGCCAAGACAGACTCAGTGTGAGCTTCTTGTGTTGCCTTCCAAACCCTTTCCTAGCGTGGCAAATACACCCACTGTCCTCTGTACACACACGGCTGATACTGCCCTTGACAGCTCTTCACTCCTGGCACTCAGCTGCTGCTTAATCATCCAGATTCCTCTTCTGATTCACCCCGTGTGCTCTTGCGGCCAAAAGCTCAACTTTGATTTGGCAATGTCACGACAAGAGCGCTGGCATCTCCTCCCTGAGGAACCGGCTCCTGCCTCGCGTGCCCCGCAACCATTAGCGCACTCCTGTTCCACCCTCTATTCGGGCTGGCATCGCCGCGCTGTCAGAGCCTGGTGCCATCACCTCACCTCCGCCTTCCCTTATGCTTTTCCTGATTTTATCATTTTCGTGTTGCTTTGGAGAGTTTCTCCAGAACGACCTGCCTGACCTTGACTCCCAGGTAGCCCTCACATTCAGATCTTTCCTCCAAACATCCTTCCACAGAGGCTCCTCTCCCTCCTGCCACGATCTCGTCCTTGTGACATTTGCACAGAGTGGGGCATGCACGGCAAACCGAACAAATCCAGCAAGCGATACAGCCTGAAAACGGGAACTAACACGATGTGCACGCAGCACCAGAAATAACCTCGCTGCCGTGTCCTTCCCCTCACCCCCCCGCCCCCCGCACGGCTCATGCCATCTCTGCTCCTCGTGTCACCCTCTGCTGCGGGACCCGGCGTCAGGACCCCCCCGGCACTGCGGGGCTGAGCGATCGTCGCTTGAGCTCTGCTCTGCCCCAGCAAAACAACTGGAACCGCCAGCAGCTTCCCAGAGGAGTTATTTTCAGACAGCGCTGCAAAAAAAACCTGCCTCCCTGCTCTGGTCTTTATTGAACGCATAAAAAGACAGCGTAAAACAAGAGGGCTGGTATGAAAGCGTGATTTTTCTTTTACCCAGGAAACGCTGCAGGTGCGGCACAACTATTCACCCTCACACACACCCCGGCCAGTCCTGCTTTGCGTGAAGAGAGTGTTGGTGTTTATCAGCCTTTCTCCCTGGCTGCCCACCGGCACGGACTTTGCTCCTCCGGGTTGGGATTTCTAAGCAGCGGGAGGTTTTCCACGTGTGTTTGAGAAGGTACAAAGCCTGCCGGCAAACAATGGAAATAGCTGGCTTATGACTGCTGCGTGTCACGCACCCGTTCCCCGCCTGTCCGTTTGTCCTTGGAGCTGCTCGTGCTGCCTGGAACCTGATCTCCAGTGGACCTGGTTGTTCGGGCTGGCACGCACCATGGCATGGGACATCAGTGTGGGACACTGGCGTGGGACACCAGCCTGCTGCCATGCTACATGGGCAAGACATGGCAGACTCCAGTCTGGGCTCCCTGCCCTGTGGGAGCTGGAGGTCCATGAGCAGGGGAGGCAGATTTTGGGACAGGAGGGCTTCTCACAGAGGGGAAATAGTTGATTCAGAGCGGAGTATGGCAGGAGCAGCCACACTGTGCTTCCCCTCAGGGTCCCCTGCCCGTGAGTGGGTGGGCTGGCAGCATCATGGTGCCTGCCAGGTTGTCCTCATCACCAGCACAGACTCTTCTCACCCCCAGGACTGGATCTGCTCAGCCCCAAAACCACAGGGTCCTCTCTTCACACTTTCCCCAGGACTGGATCTCCTCAGCCCCCCTAAGGATTAGGTCTCCTCAGTTCCTCCATGACTGCATCTCCTCAGCCCCCTCCATGACAGAGTCTTCTCAGACACCCCCAGGACTGCATGTCCTCAACATCCCCCCAGCACAGGCTCCCCTTAGCCACCTAAAACTGGGTCTCCTCAGCGCCCCAGGACTGGATCTCTTCAGCTCGTCCATGACTGCATCTCCACAGCCCCTTCAGCACATGCTCCCCCCAAGACAGGCTCCCCTCAGCCCCCCAAGATTGAATCTCCTCAGTCCCCTCAGGAATGTATCTCCTCAGCCTCCTCTCTCATAACCGCATCTCCTCAGCACCCTCAGCACTGGATCCCCCCATCACTCCCCAGCACTGGATCCCTTCAGCCTCCCCAGCACTGGATCTCCTCAGCCCCCCCAGGACTGGATCTCCTCAGCCCCCCAGCACTGGATCTCCTCAGCGCCCCCCGGACTGGATCTCCCCTGTGCTGCCCTGTCCCCAGGCTCCCAGGTCAGGCTGCCCTGAGCCCCCGAGGGCTGGATCTCCTCAGCCCCCAGCACACGCTCCCCTCATGGGGCACAGCCGGCAGTAGGGAGGGCGCACCCCCCCCTCCACCGCCCTCCCTCCCTCCCTCTCTCCATCTCCCAGCCGCTGCGTGACGGCCGCCTTCCCCCCCCTCCCCGCGGTGATCCGCGCTGATCTCATCGCCGCACGACACCCTTCCCCGGCACGTTAGGCGGCCATCGCGTGAGAGGCGCCGGGCGCCCGTCCCGCCGCCCCCCCGCCGCCGCCGCCGCCATCACGCAGGGGGAACATATGCCGGCAAGGCGCGGCCGGGCGGCCCCCCATCGCCCCGATCAAAGGCGCTGCCTTCCCCGGCTCGCTGTTAATGCCGCTCCTAATTAAAGACCTCCGCGGGGGGCGAGCTGCCCTTCACACGCAACCCCCCGGCGGGGCGAGCCCCGCTGCCAGCCCGCAGGCTCCGCACAGCGCGCTGGGAACCCCCCTCTCCGTTATATTTATTCTTATAAACCCCCAGCTCTTGGAGAAGAGGAGACTGAGGGGGTGACCTCAGTTATCAATAATGTAATGGTTATCAATATATAAAGGGTATCAGGAGGATGGAGCCAGGCTCTTCTCGGTGACAATCAGTGACAGGACAAGGGGCAAAGGGTGCAAACTGGAACACAGGAGGTTCCGTTTAAATATGAGATTAAACTTGTTCCCAGTGAGGGTGGCAGAGCCTGGCCCAGGCTGCCCTGGGGGGTTGTGGAGTCTCCTTCTGTGCAGACATTCCAACCCGCCTGGACACCTTCCTGTGTAACCTCATCTGGGTGTTCCTGCTCCATGGGGGGATTGCACTGGATGAGCTTTCCAGGTCCCTTCCAACCCCTCACATTCCGGGATTCTCAGAGTACGCGAGTTCACGTTTGTTTCCACATTCCCACAGCCCCCCCCAATTCCCACCCGAGACAACCCCCCCCCCATCATCCCCCAGCTCGCCGTGGAGCACGAAGGGGTTAAGGTGGGGGGTGATGCTGGGCCATGCGGCTTCGCTCGGCTGCCAAACCGGGGATTAGGGCTGCAGCGCAGCGCGGAGCTCGGCACGCAACGTGGAGCGGGTCACGGCGGTGACACACGCGAGGGCGAGGGGGGGGCGGCCACCCCGGGACCGCGCTGCAAAGCCGGGGGGGGGGGGGGGGGACCGGGGAGGGCACCGGGCGCCCGAATGGGCGCCCGGTGCCCTCCCCGGTCCCCCCCCCCCCCCCCCCGGCTTTGCCTCTTATTGCAACAGCTCCTACTCATGCAAATTTTTTGCTTAAAAAAATACATTAGTGATGCTTTTGCAAGAGACTGAACCTTTGCAGTTACGAGCGAATCATGCATAAATTAAATCAGGTTAACGAGGCCTTGGGAAGGTCACCTTGCTTTTCACAATGGCCTTTTTCCAGTTTTTAGTGGTGGTCCCTAATTTTTTTGTTTTTTTTTTTTTTTGGAGGTGTATCTTATGTATAAAGCTTGTTGGGCATATAGGAAATTCTTTGTGTAGGAATTGCTTTGGGCATATAGACAATGCTTTGGGCATATAGGAAATTCTTTGTGTAGGAATTGCTTTGGGCATATAGGAAATTCTTTGGGTGTGTAGGAATCGCTTTGGGCATATAGAAAATACTTTGGGTATGTAGGAATTGCATTGGGTATATAGAGAATTCTTTGGGCATACAGGAGTTGCTTTGGGCAGATAGAAAACGCTTTGGACATGTAGGAATTGCATTGGGCATGTAGGAATTGCTTTGGGTATACAGAAAAGGCTTTGGGTATATAGAAAAGGCTTTGGGCATATAGAAAATCCTTTGGGCACATAGGGATTGCATTGGGCATATTGCATTGGGCATATAGGAATTGCATTGGGCATATAGGGAATTCTTTGGGCATATAGGAGTTGCTTTGGGCATATAGGAATTGCTTTGGACATACAGGAATTGCTTTTGGCATACAGAAGGTGCTTTGGGGACCGTGGGGACAAAGCAGATGGCCGCTGCGGCACGGCTGATGCGATGCGGTAAAACCGAGTCTCAGCAAAACCTCATTTTTCTGGCTCGTGTCGAAGGGGCCGCACATCAAATAACCGGTGATGAAAAGGAGCAGGGAGGGGGGGGGGCAGGACGTGAAATTAATTCCGTTGAAACGGGGTTATACTGAAAGCTCCCAATTTTCACATCTTTTCCTGATTTATTTATTTTTATTGCTTCGCTGTGCGCTCGGATGGATTTCATTGAGACCTGGCAGCGCACCCCGGTTCAGCCGGAGGCCGAGCACATGCCTGGGTCCTGACATGCGACTGACCGAGGCACGGGGGGCGGTTTGGGGCGATAAATAAGATAAAACCAAGACTTTGCAGTAAAACGGGGGCGGCGTTCACGCCGTTTTCCTCTCGCAGAGCCAGCTCCTGGCCGTGCAGCTCCGCCCGTGCCTAGTTATTAATTTTAAACGGGGTTCGTTGCCCCGGGGCTGGGGGGTGACCCGGGCCACCCCAGACCCTCAGCCCCCCCCCTACGCTGTGCCGCTTTCGCGCTTCCCGCCCTCTCCGCGCATGCACGCGCGCGTCCCCCGGCCACGTGACGCGTTGCCGTGGTGACGGAGGAAGCCGCGGTAAGAAAATGGCCGCCCCGGCTGCCTCCCCTCAGCTCGGCTGCTTTCCCGGGCCTCGCTCCCCTGCCTTGCCCCGCTTCCCCCCGGCCGCTCCAGCCCGCCTTGTCTCGTCCCGTGTCTCCTCTCCCTTCGCGGGGTCCCGGCGCTCCTGGCAGCGGGCGGTGCGGGGTGGGGAGGCCGCGGGCCCGGCCGGGGCCTGTGGCGTGGGTGTGTTTGCATTTCCGCGCGTGGGCCGGAGGAAACGTGTGGTGCCGTTGCTGACAGCAGGTTCTGTCCCTCCCTGTGACCTCCGGCAGTTCCCCTGACCCCGCCGCAGAGTTTCGGGAAGCCATGGAGCGGCACATCCCCAGTCATGCGCTGCCAGAGGAGATTCGAAAGGTATGAAACAGTGGAAGTACAAAGCCAAACCGTTTAGAGATGAGATACTCCAGTAATTTGGGGGTATTTCATTGGCCTGTGAACGCTGGTACGTTATCTGGTACATTTTGGGCCTGGTTTTAGATTGAGTGTGTTCTAGGTTTTGTCATTACATAGGAAGTGTAATTGCACTAGGAACACTGTAGAGGAACATGCTCGTTCTGTAACGGCGTTGTCACTCCAAGGTAAGCTTCAGATTTTACCCCATATGGCGTGTTTTGTTGCCATAAGTTTGGAACAACTGCAGAGCATAACATGTAATTGTTCCAAAGGAGTGTCAATACAAATAGGAACAGAACATTCCCCTTCATCTTTCCTTGTATCTTCTCTTTGTGTGTGAGGCTGTTCTTTTGTTTGGGAGACAAATTATTCCCAAAGTAACAATGCTGCAGTTTACATGGATTAACTTTTGGGGAGGCCTCTTCTATGCGATGATGCACACAAGTGGAACACGAGTCACTTTGTGTAATGCTGAGGTTTTTCCTTGGGCAATAAAACACCCTGCTGTCCTCATTTTTTTGTATGTGTCTAATAATCAACAAGGAATTTAGAATTTTAAGTACTAGCACAGCCTGGACAAATTCTCCCTGGAACAGTCCAGGAAACTGTTGGGATGATTTCTGAGCGGTCAGCGATGATTGCTGAGAATTCAAGGAGGAAAGCAAACGTTAGCTGTGTTAGGATAGGAATTGCATGTGAAACTTGGGCCTTCGTTACCCTCAGTTCAGGGCTATTGAGGTGTCAGTTCTGAGCTGCAGGCTTTAAGAAGAATAACATTACTGAAGGAAATCTAGAAAAATGAAAAAAATAGTAGCTTAAAAATCCTCTTCTTCCGGGAAAGGGCGATAGAACTGGGTTTACTTGTTCTAGAAGGTCTGTGAGGGCACGGTAACAGTAATTGTGTGTGTAGGAAGATGGTTATCCTTCATTTCCAGCTGCAGATTAAGGCTTTCCTCGCCTTTCTGGACGTGCTGTGGTTGAGTGTTGTGGAACACCGGACACAGGGGTGGCCGAGCAGCCGGGGGAGCCGTGGGATCCCCCATGCTCGTGCTTTGGAGTGGAGCGTTGGGCCGGCAGCCGCTCGAGATCTCACTTTACGCCTTTAACCAAAAGAACCACGTGCAGAAGGCACATTGGTGATTTAGATATGCGCACAAATAGGCTTATGTTCCTGTCCCATCAGTGTGAGATGTGCGAGCTCTGAGGCAACGACAGATTTTGGGATCAGTGAATCATTGGGGTTTTACAGATCCTTTGCTGCTGCTCATCTCTTTGCTCTGCTGGCTTGTGTTGTAGTTGCAGTATAGTTACAAGATACTGAGCTTGACTACAAGTCATTCTCACAATTTCCTGTCGTATTTTCTGCCTTTTATGTACACATGTTCTTATTCCCTTCACATTCTCTGCTTCTTGGGTTTGATAGCATCTCTCTTGGAATCGTTCTTTTAGATCACTCCTATATGAGCAGGACTCGTGCCAGACTGAGCACGTGCTCCCAAGATGCAGCTTGCGGGCCAGAGGAACACGTGTGTCTGGAGGGAGTATGTGCAGCACTGGGATTTCAGCTGCGGATGAGGAATATTCTCTTGCTGGGTGCTGGTTGGAGTTGGCTTGCTGCAGGGGGGGTGTGGACAACGGCTGGAGCAGCTGTCTCGAAACAAAGGGCGCGGAGCTGAGCTCTCGTCATTCCTGTCCTTCGTGTTCCCGCTGGATGGAGCTTCACAAGCTGCTTGTTAAGACTTGGAGCAGTGACATCGCTGCCTCCAAAACTGCACTTTTCTAGAGGATGCTATGGGGAGGGAAAGGGAAAGGGAAAGGGAGCCCCTTGTGCCAACCCGGACAGACGGTTCTGCTGCCAGGCCTGCCAGAGTAAAGCCATGGATGTCATGGCAGAAGTTGAAATAAATGGACCATTTGCAGGCTGGGTCCAGGAGGCGTTGCCTGCTGTGTTTATTACACTTTAAAGGAAGTTTTAATCTAGAGGGAAAGAGCTTTTTGGTGTTTTGCTCGTGAAATTATAGATGTGAAGGGACTTTGATTCTTCAGGTTCTGATGAATTTTGCCTTAGAGAGTCACATGAGAATTTTACATGGCCCTGCTCGTCTCTCTCTCATTCCTTCTACTGTTCTCATACCTCTTCTTTCACATAATACATATTGCAAGATGCATGCTAAATGGAAATTAAAAAATCCCCAGGTAAATAAACACCCATGTGTCCATTATTAAAGCTTATAGTATTTCAGGAGTTTTTTGTAACTACAATCACATACTTCTTAGGAACTAATTATCAGTAAAGATGTAAATCATGGTTTGTTTCTGAAAAAAAAATTTAAAAACCTCAGAGTTGTGAGTTTATTAACAGTTTGGTTACCTGACCAAGCAACGTTTGCCAGTGTTAGAAGTCAGGAGGAGCTGGATTTCCCCGTGTGTCGAGGAGAGCAGCTCTGCCCCATGGGGCGGTGGTGATGGCCAATGTGGAGAGCAGCTGCTGCAGGAGAATTGGTGGCTTCCCCGAGGGAAATAACCATGTCAGTCCAGGGCAAAGTCTGCGCCATCTGGGACAGTTTGGGGGAGTAAAAACTACAATAGTGTTTCCTTTACCCCAATTTTATGGATGTGTATTTTTGGGGTGGTTTACTTTTTGTTGTTTGGGGTCTTTTTGCCTTTTTTTCCTCAAGACAAAAGGTTATCATATTGTACCTTGTTAGTCGTCTGTTGCTAGTGGTAGACAAATCCTTTATGTGCTTGTGAACTCACTGAAGTTCAGCTTGTTTCTGCATTGTTGTTGCCCATCCGATGTAAATAGATGGGAAGATGCAGTTTTGTCCTGAAGAACTTACCGAAGTGGGGAACAAAACAGCAGCCACCTCCATAGGACAGTAAAATGACACCTGGATTCCTCCAAGTACCAAACAAAAAGTTGTATTTACTTTTATATTTTATTTGGCAAGCAACCTTTGCTTAATGTAAAAATGATTTGAGCACAAGCTACCCTTAGATTAGTAGTTCTCGTGCCCTAGGAGCTGAAGGAAGCAAGCAGAGCAAGAACTCTGGAGCTGTGTAGTACAGCAGTACAGAACGTTCCGTGGTATCCGACTGTCCACAAAACATCCCGTACATTACTAGTAGCAAATGGTTACTCATTAGATTTGCCACACGTGCTATAGATTGAGCACATGGTGTTATCTTTAATTTTTCTTGCTGTCTTTGAACCTGGGGTTGTTTTTTTAAAGCATCGTTCCAGTTGTGTTACTTTGCTGAAGAATCCGTCCTGCCCAGCAAGATGAGCTTTGTGAAAGTGAACAATGTGTTCAGTACTTACAATATCCATACGGATTTAGAAGCAGCAGCATTTCCATCCGTGCCTTCCAGATGAACACGATTGTATCTACACGCAGAACAGCAGATTCCTGTGCTCGCGTACCCTGGGGACGCTTCTTAGGATGATGTTCACCCGTCACCCCCGTGCCCACTGAGCTTTGGCTATAGAATTTTTAACTTTTAGATTTCGCTGGGTAACAAGCTCCATCTACTTCAGTTTTCTGAGTGGCTGTAGTATCAGAGGGCTCGTGAAAGCAGATCTGAACTTGGATCATGTTCTTCCATTCCTAATGTGAGAATTCAGGAGCCACCTGTGGTCATTTAGGATTTTGGTCTCTTGCTGTGCTCGTAAGGCTCGGGCTGTATTCACAGTATTCAAGCTTTTCTCACCAAGTTAGGGCTGTGTCCACTGTATTTGGGTTTTTCTGTACCCTTTGTGCAAGTGGCTCCCAAGTACATTGACAGGAGTTGGAGGGACTGCAGCATCTCTTGGAGGCGCTTCCCACCAGTTGCAACGACAGATGCAGAACGTCACCATTTCCCAGGCAAAGACGTGGTTAACAATGAGCTAAATGGTCTTTTATCTGCCCAGGCATCGCAGCACGCTCTGCACGGCCTGCTGGACACGTGTGGGATATTTGCCGTTATTAGCAGTGCTCACAGATTTTATGATTCATTAGTCTGCTTTGCTCACAGGCAGGAAAAACTTACAGCTACCTGAAATCTGAGTATTATTTCCTGTCGTGGCAAACGGATTGTTTCAGGGCATGTTTCGAATGAAGCTTTTGAGAGCAGCATTCTGTTTTTACTACGTGCCTATTTCTACACTATTCATACGTATTCAAAGCAAGTACTGTGATTTTTATGTTGCAACTGCTATTTTATGCAAGTGTAACCAATAATGATGTATGCAGCGTGGATTAACAGTACAATCTGTAGGTGCTGACTGAAAACTTGACTCACAATAAGCCTCTTTTTCCTTTTTTAAAGAAGTGAAGTTTCTACTGAGACTCTTAAAAATCTTTCTTTGAATAGAAAAGATCAATCCCAATCGAATAACTGTTGCGTTTTGCATGTACAGCAGAAAACTCCACTTTCTTCCCAGAGCACCAGCTGTGGTTTGAGTGAGGATTCCTTTGTGTGTGATGAGGCAGTTTGTCAGGAGAGGAATGAAAGTCATGTGGCAGAGCAGAAGTGAAACAGAAAGTAGATAAGGTAGAATCAAGTAAAAGTAGAACAATAAATATACAGAAGTGGTTTAGGAGCAACAAGCTGCAGCGTAATGGTTTCTTTCACTGTAAAGTTAATGCACCAGGCGCACATCTGGCCTCATGGCTCTGTGTTTTTATTTTGGTGATGCACAGAAACGTATACAAAGCCTTTTAAAAGAATCTCATTAATTAAAGCTTTTAAGAGTCATGGCTATTTATTAGCTGCTTGTAATGGGCTAATTGTGGCATAAGTGATCCATATGCTGGATGCTGTAATACCGAGGTACTGCTAAATGAGAAAGGAGATTATTTTTCTTTTAGCAAGAATTTAGCTCTTTATCGTGGTAATTTTTGCGGGTGGAATCTGCAATAGCGGAGGAGGAAAATAGCAGTGCAAAGGATGGGGCTCCCTGTAATTTGATCGAGTTGAAATTATAGAAATTCTTGTCATTCAAAAGGCTAAAAATGGTCCGGAGCACCAAAATAATTTGTTTTTTTGGCTTGTAAGCGATGCTCTACAGATGCTGACGGTACCAAGTCAGGCAGATGTAATTTAAGTGGCTGTCCGTCTTGGCTCAGTTCTCCGCTTGCCCTTGGTAGCTAAAGAAATCTATGTAACCATGGAATAATGTTAGTTCTTCCAAAACCGAGCACAGCTCCGAGTCAAAGTGAGTCACCCAGCTGCTGCAGTGGAAACGGGACGGCACAGCTGGAAACGGGACGGCACAGCTGGAAACACTGCTGGGATGGCACAGCTGGAAACGGGACGGCACAGTTGGAAACACTGCTGGGATGGCACAGCTGGAAACGGGACGGCACAGTTGGAAGCACTGCTGGGATGGCACAGCTGGAAACGGGACGGCACAGTTGGAAACACTGCTGGGATGGCACAGCTGGAAACGGGATGGCACAGTTGGAAACACTGCTGGGATGGCACAGCTGGAAACGCTGCCTCGCCGGGTGCTTTGGTCTGGACGGAGCTCTTGTCCTTTAGAGCTGCTGGTTTAACACGTATTAGAACTATAACTCTAAATCTTACAGATCAAGTATCTTCCCCGTTCAAGCACTTTGTCCTCAGTGAGTTGGTTTCTCTTTTCTGTTGTTGTACGCGCAGTGCTGTTGTGCTGACTCAAATAGTGGAGTTTTTTGGTAGCCTTCTGTTACCTTTTCACATCCTTTGCCCTGAGTTTCCTTATCCAGCCTGACCAAAACCACAAGGCTAAAATTACTTTCTGTTTGCCTTTTTAAATTCCTAATTGACTTTTTCTATTCACTGCTAAGGACACACACAATCTCTTTCTAGTTAGAGCTCTGCAAGTTTCCTTTTCTGTTCTTTCCAAACTCTGCTTTTCCTGAGAGTTTTTCTGCTTTGCATTCGGGAAGTTGCCAACAGTGTTTCGATCAAATGTGAATTGTGAAAGATGGAATCTGAAAACAGGAATTGTTGTGTATGTAACACACGTTCTCAGCGGTTACTCAGTGATACTATCATTCCAGCAAGGGTAGCTTGGTAAGCAGAAGAACTAATGACAATTTTGATGTACTGGTTGATCACCTTTGGTGTCTGAGACACAACATCTAACGGAATCTTTTCTCCTGGACAGCACATTTATACAGCTCTCTCCTATATGGATTATCTGCTAAGGGCTGTGCTCACACTACAGTTTTCTTCAGCAGGAAACTTATTTAATATTTATTACCTACCTGGTTATCTAAAACTTCTAGACACTGAAGTATTTCTGCCCTCGGTGTCAGAGTTGGTTATAAATGAGCAACCATTCTGGTTCACAAATTGTCGAAAGGTGACAATAGAGAAACACTCGTGCCCAAGTGATGTTGTTTCTCTTGGAAACGGTGCAAACCCCAAACCCATTTAATTTGTATGCCGTCTTCAGAGCTCTCAAATGCTTTCTGGCTCTGACCTTTAACTCGATGTAGCCCTAGGACAGCTCTGCTATTATTTTAGCTGAAGGAAACCAGGATCTTGGGATTTTGGGAGATACTTGAAGCATCGCTGAGGAGAACTGGGGTTGGGATGTTGATGGTGCAAAGGGGTGAGGGGAAAAAAGGAAAGAAAAAGGAAAAAAGAGCAAATCCTGCTTGCAATTTGACTGCTGTGGGCATGAGAGAGGAACCCGGGGTTTCGGATGAGAATTCAGATGAGTTCTCCCCTTATTCTGTCCAGCGCAGGCCTTGCTCTTTGGAGCTCTTCACCTTCAGTTGGCTGCTGTTCACTTCCATATGGAGAAAATATGTGCTGGATTTAAATTAGTTACCTTGCTTATTGGTGTTAATCTACTGCAGCATGGAATTTATTTAGGGCTGGCTTGCCTGTTGAACATTACTTAACCTGTGCCAAATTCTTTCGTGATATTAAGCGGCTACTTACACTACAGGTAAAGGTTTGAAAACTGGTTCACATCTACATACAGTATATTGCAGTGGTTGCAGGATAATCGTTTGTAGAAGCAAGTTTCTGATTAAAAGCCAGAACTAGCTTACTGCAGTTATATAAAGCTATCAAGCTTTCCTGTGATTATTGACTATTTAGCAAATACTTTAAAAAAAATCTACCCTGATCTGAAGTCCATTCAAGTTTTCATTTCACCTGAGGAATGGACGTGAAGAAGAAAGAGACCCAGTTCCCACTAAGTCCAGATGGATTATATTTATTGTTCTATGAGCTAATTTACTTTCATGTTCAGTAACAACGCTGAATTTGAAAACTGAAATGTTTTAGTACTTGCATAAACCGTTTTCAGCTCAGGTCCCGAACTGTTTTACTTTGTTTTTAGTCCCGGTACCCCGTGAAACGTCTGTGCCTGTTTATTTGCAAGGCAGCCGCGGTGGTGCTGTGAGCACAATGTTCTTTTGGGATAAGAGCCCCCCTCCTGTGCTCCTCATAACAGCTCATTTTGTCCTTTTTCAATATAGTAATTTTAGTGCTTTGGAACTTTATGGTGGTTATCCTGAATAACAGTTTCATATTTCCAAGCACAGTTTGCCGCTGCCAGGAAAAATAAACTCGCATTTTCAGCTCATTCAGAGCAACTGTAACTAAGGGTATTTTAAACTGGAGCAAAACTAAGAAATCAGAAAATTAAGCTTAGCCTGGTCCTTCCAAGGCATCCTGAAATATCATTTTTATCAAGCTGTACTTAAAGCGCTAATGATTATTGATTGAAGCGTGGGATAATGAGTCTTTAGCTTGTAATTTTTGAAAGCTGTTTTCTTATGATTTCTCTGCATTTCTCTAAATGTCTCAATGTCTTTTTTGTTTTCTTTTTCTATGGCACATTCCCCTGCTGAAATGTTGGACCTTCTCGGGTCGGTCTGGCTGGTTTAATTCCTCAATAATCCATTTATTGTGCAGGTTCAGTTCTGCATCACTTGTAAACTGAGCAATTTTTTCTAGGAGTGAAAATGATTAAAATACACTGGAATAACTGAGTGATAAGTATGTATCAAAGTCAGAGCCTGTTCGTTTTTGTGAGGCCTGGCTTAGCACGAAGGTTAATAATTTGATCACTCACAAAAGTATGTTCCTCAATTTAAGAAATGGTCTTTCAATTAGATGTGTGTTACATACTGTGTTTTTTATCAGTGGTGACTGCTAGCCAATGGCTTACACTTTCCACATCATAATCATTAGTTCCCTACTAATTTCAATTATTTTTGTAAAAGTTGCTGGATTACATCGCTCTCTTCACTTTCTGCTTTTCATCTTGCCTACTTAACTGGATAGGAGTTGTCAAAAAACCACAGTCAATACCATTCTTCTGGCTCAGGCAATCAGAAATTCATTAAGGCGGTAATTTTGTAATGCACAGCATCTTATTTTGAATTAATGCATCAAATGTAATACTAAGGTACTTCAGTTTACAGTTCCATTGGGAGTTCCACGTAGTAAATTGCATCGTTGATAGATATATATAGCGAAAGTACTGCTATAGCT
The DNA here is from genome assembly GCF_036013475.1 of Columba livia. NCBI lineage: Eukaryota > Metazoa > Chordata > Aves > Columbiformes > Columbidae > Columba > Columba livia. The sequence continues at coordinate 1,389,534 of NC_088610.1, forward strand.
TGATTTCATTTTGCTGATGTAGAATTTTGTCTGCCTTATTTGTTAGAGCGGTAACAACATCTGATCACAAATGCTGTAGAGCAGTAAATGGTTTAAACCATTCAGATTTATTGTTATTTTTTATTATTTAGTGTCATTCAGCTTTTTCTCTTGTTTCTTGTGAACAATCTTAGGATTTTATCTCTTTCTAGATGTCGCGGGACGAGACGGTGTGTAAATACTGTGGAGTCAGCTATTTGATACTTCACGAATTTAAGGTGATGGAAGACAAAGTAAAAGCAATGGAAAAGGAGATCAAATGTTATGAAGGAAGCATAGAACGGGAGAAAGGACTTCAAGCAGAGCTGCAGGCTCTTTCCCAAGACCTGGAACACTGTCGAGCTGACGGGGAATCAAAAAGCGAAAGGTCAGAGCACGTTATCTAGTCTGATGTTATTCTCCTGCGTGTGTATTAGGTAATTTTATTCCAAAGAAGTTTAAAATACAAATAAGATTTGTCTGTGTGTTTTATCAGGTATAACATATATACTGTAAGACTTAATTTAAATCATATTTCATAGTATTCTCTAGAAGTGAGTTTTGAATTCCTTAATAGTTTAGAAACAGTCGATATATTTGAAGTGGAAGAAAGTCCAGAAGACATGTCAGAGGTATCTCCCCTACACGCAGTCCCAATGGGAAATGATCAAATATTTAACCTGATCAATTTGTAATAAAAATATTTGCAATATTTTAAATTAAATTCCACAGCATTGGGAATTTCACAGCTCTGAAATGTTTACTTACTGTCACATAGTAACACAGTAAAGAGTTCTCAGCTGTCTTACCCTGAACTTACAGTTCACTCTTTGAAGGGATGACCCAGAATATAAAGCGATTATGAAAATCTGGGGTGCTGCTTGTTCCTCAGAAATAAGAGTTTGCCAAAGCTCACCGGCAGGTGTGCGAAGGTCCCAGTTAAGGGGGAGGTTCTTTACATTTAAGAACTCCAGTACTTAACAATAGTTTGCAGAGCCACATTTGTATTTTTAGGGCACAGCAATTGGAACCTTGAAGTGTTTTCTCTTCCAGCTCATCCTTACAGGCTTTTGTTGTGTTCTGCTTCTTCATCACATCGTGATAACTTTAAACTCGGAACAGGAAGCTGTGCTTGGAAAACGTTTGTCCTTTTGATTGGCAGACAGCCCAGCTTCGGTTCCCAATCCCACAGGTGGCTACACCAAATAGAAGAGTTTGTTTTGGGGTAGATGTGAGAAAACAGTACTTACTAGGAGACTTTCAAAGGCTTTTTTTCCCCCCTCTGCCCTGTGTGCTGGTTTTCTGTGTCTTCATATTCTATCCACATATTTTGGAATCTGTAATCCACTGATTGTTTAGAGTAGGACTATAAATATCAATGCTTATAGTTGGCTAGTAAAAGATACTTTTACTATTAATGGATTTAGTTAGGCTTGTGTTAGGTAATATTAGTAATAAAAGATGCGTTTTAAAACACACAAGTTCACATAAAATAGGACAAGATGCACCTATCCTGTAGATCACTCCTTGTTATTTGCAATATGTTTTTCATTTGAACTGAACAAACCCACGTCCCACCATGCAACGTTTTCTTTGGTCGAACGTCATAGATTTGGAGAGTGCATTTGTTCTGGTTCCTTCCACAGCTCTGGGTGGCAGACATGCTGGCGGGTTTTGGTGCGTTACCAAATGCGGTGACAGAATATTCTTCTTGTTGAGGATCATTTGCCACAGGTAAACTGAACATTTTCATTTAGCCGACTTCTTGTAGCGGAGCTGGAACAGTTAATAACAAAATTTATCTCTGCATTTTTCTTCCTTATGGCTCAACTTGATTTAAAACCTGCTGAAATCCAATGGAATACTTTCAGTGGCTTTCATTCAGGCCATAAATCAACTATTGTGCCTTGTTAAGGAACTTGTCTAAATGTTCCTTATCTCCTTTTTACTATCCTGGATCTCTCTTGCTACCTTGTGCTGTTGCCACAAACTAACTATTCAACCTGCTATCTTCTCATTCTTGCAAGGTTGACAAATCATTCCTCCCAAACTGCACATCTTTATCAGAAGCCAAATAAGCCTTTTTTTTCCCCCATCTCTCGTAGACCAAGAGATTTAATCTTTCTTCTTAGTTGTAGACTGTTTCATTGTTATGTTCCCTTTAGGTTAAAGTGTTGCTATTTGTTTATACCTGTGGTTAGCCCTGAAAGCCACCTGGGAACCTGAGCTTGTGTGGAAATCACTGACCTACCCTTTGGGATTTTGTCAGAAGGGGAACTAACCATCATGCAGTTAACGACACTGATTTAATGTAGCTGTTCAAGTCTTATTCTGTGTTAAAATGGCTTTAATTCCAGATTATTTGCAGGAGTGCAGCTCCTGAAGAGCTGTGGCTGGTTGGAGGACCAGTCGATGCACATGATGGGCTGTGCTGCTGGGTCTTCGGGTACCGGCTGCTGTCCGCAAGAGCAGTGATTCAGGCTTAGTTAAGCTGAAGTGCTGGTCTGTTATCTGTCTAAACAAATCAGTGCAGGGCACTTTTGTTGGGGGCACTGTCATGTCTTTTGACGTTTGTGACAGTGCATAGAGGGTACACTGTTTTGGCCCAAGTTTGATAATTCTTGGCTCATCCAATATAAGAGACGTAAAATGGGTTTAAATAGTGCAGGTGCTTTAAAAGGTGTAGTGGTGCTGGATACTGTGAGTGTGACAAGGAGGGCTGTATTCTGTGATTCTAACCTGTAATCAAGAGGCGGATGGTTCTGAAGTAGCACATGAAGACTTTAAATAGCCTTAACTTGAATAGTCTGCTGAGCAGAATATTAAAAAAGACAATGGTGAAGAAGGTTGTGGATGATGTTTTGTGCAGTGAGTTTGAGGCTGCAGTTTTATACGCATTCTGTGCCAGATTTGTGAATGAATCCTCAGCTCCATCCCAGGGATGCGCACGGACAGGACTGTTGGGAGGAATGTGAGATGCTGAAATGCCAACGAGCAGGTCCTGGAGTTTCACGGGGCAGAAAATACCGTAGTGAAACGTCTAAAATTGGCGGTATGTTCCAGGCTCCTCTGTGCGCAGTCCCTGCTGACTCCAGACAACTGGGGGTGCAGTCGCTCTTGGAGGCTGAACTGGGTCCTACTGGGACCCCTAAAGGGGCTGCACAGTGTGGGCTGCAAAGTTAAGCTCATCTCATCTTAACCCGTGTGAAACATGACATCTTAAATTCAAACAAACATGGTAATTGCTCTTGTCGTTCCCCATAGGACAATGAGCATGTTTGTTTGCTGGCAAGAATCCCTCGCAACTACTTCTTTATTTGCTCCTGCTATTCTTTTTGTTGTCAGTGCTGGTAGTTAACATGTTATAATTCACCTCCCACTCTGGGCAGGATTCCTCTTGTATTCACTAAGAAAGCGAATTTACGCTGCCTGCAAACAGAGGACGTTAATTTTCACAGTTCGTGTGAACTATAGGACAGAGGATCGGTATGTTCTCACAATTCTCTCGTAATGCCGGCATTTAATGATCCATTGAACTTTTCCCTTTGTGCTAAATATCACCAAAATAACATGCTTATTTTTCTTCCTCCTCTTGGTGATGGTAGGAGACAAAGTGCAATTGTCTTGCCGTCTCCACCTGCTCTTTTGTGTGCGAATCAGAACATTCTGATAAGGTCCCTTTGCACTTGGAGGCTGCAGTTCTGTGCTAATCTTGTTAGAGCAAATCTCAGGAATGGAAAGAGGAAGAAAACGTGTCTGTATTTACTTTCACATTTCTTTTTTAAGCCAAAAGATCCTCCAATACTGCCTATTCTGGAATGCATAAGACTAGAAAATGAGCATGCGGTTTCCATGGACCCCGCAGTTTTGATTTGTTATTGCTCAATGGTAAATCAATGCTGCTTTTTTCATCAAGGTGTGGTTAACAGAATATATCATCTGCAGAAATAATTTGGATTTCTGTGACTGTTGAGGGGATGGACTTTTCCTTGTTAGTCAGGGACATGAGTCTGATTCCGCTCCCGAGTGCAGTCCAACAGAGTTGGTTCTCTCCTCTCCTACTCTCGGTCTCCAAGAAGTTTACAGGTAGGTGTAGGTAACTTTTCCTAGCAAGGCAATGCCAGAAATGTCTTCAAGTTATTAGTAAGTTGTTTTGTTTGTTTGTTTAAGTGATCACAGTTGAGCCCAAACAACTTGCTGCTTAACAAGCAGGTGCTCAGTGTGGTGTTGGCAGAGCTCTGTGGATTTAAGCTTCTTTATTAGGACTGATGCTTTTTAAAAATTTGCATTTTGGTGCAAGTGTGTTACAGATGATCCATCTGATAACACTAACTAATGCACATTAATATTATGGCTTAATTTTTATATTTTTTTTTTACTATAAAATCAGTCTTTCGCTTTTTAAAATGGAAGCAAAACCTGCCATCCTTTGGTTTTGTAAAATATTTGTCTATTCCAATATTGTTGATATCCTCATGACAATGAGTCACCAGTAGACACATGGTTCACTTTCTCTTCTTGCGGTCAGTTAAGGGCAAGAGGTGCAAGCTCACTAAGGGACTGCGTTTAAAAGTTGCGTATCGTTGTAGTTGTACTTTTGGGGCTAGAAAACTATATTTGAATGGTTGTCTGCAGCTAATGGGAAATGAAGACATTGTCCTGTGAGCAGATAGTGCTCTGTGTGCATCCCTTCTGTGCTTCTAGCACGGGAAGGGAATTGGACTCAAGTCTCTGTTGTTCCCGTTCCATTCATTTCATGACAATTGTGGGAATAAGTCCCGCGCTGTTGCAAGACCCGTCTCTAAAGTGTGTTTATTTACCCGACGAGAGCTGTGCTTGAAAAATAAACAGGTCAGAACCGCTGCTGGAATGAAAAAGCTCAAAAGGTAGATTTTTCCACCAGTACAAATATTCTACTTCTGCAGTGCCATCATCTCATTTAAGGAAACACAATTGAAGCACAGGTGTCACAAACGTTCATTTGCTGTTTTAATGGGAGCGAGAGTACACAATGTATTTGTGTGTCCTGATAACAGTAAACCTTATTTTCCCAATCCTGGATTTAGGATATTTCTTGGTGTCAGATTTGATGTAAATGCAGAACATCTTTACCTGCACCGTCATTTAACGATCCCTGACGTGCTGTTGTGATGAAGCACGTTCCGTACCGAGGAGAAGGAAGCGTTAAAAGACTTTTCCATCTATTTAAGGCAAATACTTACAGAGGGTGTTGTGAGAGTATCTCCTTCGATCTCTTGTGTAGCAAAAATGTAGGAAAATAATCTTACTAACTTGACATTTTTGATTATTTTGATGCTAATGTCATTGCCCAAGTATGTAGAAATAACATCTGGTGGAAACAGTTTTTGTGAAAAGTTTCTCTTTGTTTTTTTTTAAAATGCCATTGTGAAGCAACAGAGGCCTAAGTGCCAGTTAGTGTAAAAATGATGGACAGGAATACGTTTCACATGCGTATTTTTAATTACGATTTGCTGAGCAGCATGAATGAATTCAGCAATGCAGAAGTACAGTTCTGTGGTCGTGAGTGTGAAACTGAGAGCGAAGGGAAGTGAGGGACTAATTGAATTCATCTTTGCAAATGCCTGAAATTAAGAAAGAGAGAAACAATGCGAGTGGAAAAAAAGGATGGTAAGAGTACTGGAATATTTAGGATTTGCTGTTGGTCGACTTTGGGTGAGTCCCCTGCAGGCGAGGCGAGCGGTGGGTCCTGCTGGGACACGTCCCTGCCCCGCAGGAGCTGCAGCCCCTGAGCTGGTACCCACATTGCACTTTAAACTGAGGTTTTCGTAATGACGGATGGTTTTTGGAGGATGGGTGAGTTCTGTGTCGTATCCATGAATGAACACTGGATTCTGAAGATATTTATATAGCATTGCACAGAGCTGATATTGGACGTGCACGTTTCCACGTTACTTTACAAATGTATTGTGGAGTTGCTCGCACAGTGGCCACAAGATGAAGTTCTCTCCATTTGGAGATTGGATACCTCAGTCTGAAATATGCAATTATCATATTTGAAAAGCCTTTCAGCATGTTTTTAATTTAAAGCTGAAACAAAAGTCAGAGCTTGGTTTGTAGTGCAAGTAATACTTTCTGATGGTTTTCTTTGCATCTATAGAATAAAAAACCTAACGGTGGAGCTGAAAACCAAGCAAGAGGAGTTAAAAAACGCGAAAGAAGATTTGCGGTATTTCCAAGAGGAAAAGGAAGCTGCCTATAAGCAATCACAGGTGCTCAGGTACGAGCCCCAAAGGAAATGCTGATGTTGTGCCTCCTGTGAACAGGCGGGAGGATTCGCTGGACATGCTCAGGGTGTTTGGAACCATCCCGGTGCTTCTTGCTGTTCCAGCACGCTGAGATGCTGTAGTGCTGCCAAATGCAACTGGAAAATAGCACTGCTAGTGGCTGATGTTATGAGCAACAAGTTTGTTTCTTCATGAATTTAAAAGCATTAATTAACATTTAAAAGTGCGTGTGTACCACTTGGTTGTAATGCATCAGAAATACGGTATTTCTTACGTGTCTTGTTTATGAAGAGTCAACATAAGCTTGGACATATAGTCATTTAAACATGATTAGTGTGATTTCACAATAAAAAGCGATTGTGCAATGGCACAGTTTTCTTCATTTATACATTTAAGCTCTATCAGATGATCATAAAATGTTAAGAGTTGGAAAGGACCCACAAGGATCGAGTCTAACTCCTGTCCCTGCATATGACAACCCCTAAATTCACACCGTAAATCAACATTTAGAAGGGAGAAACTCAATATAAATATATCCAATGTACAACATATTTCATACACTATATTATTGTAACCCAATATAGCATAAATTGTCATACAACAGAAAAGCAGTTGTCAAGTTTACTTTAGTTTCCCAAGTTTGTAATTTAAAAGAATGTATGTCTGGTGTTCTTTTTTTGTCTTGCAGAAACACATTGGAACACCATTGCTCAACTCTGAACAAGGCCGTCTCCCTCTTCCCTTTTATTAGAAGTGAGCTAGACAGTATTAAAGAAGTCATCTCCAGCAACCTGGACAACTGGGCTGCCATGAAAGAGGAGATTTTTCTACAAATAAAGACTGTTAGCAAAGAAGCTTTGACAGGTAAATCGCCTGGAAATAAGATATTAATAACTATATATTTTGGTAGTTGAGTGTAACATGGTAAATTAGAAGGTCAAATTAATTAGATTATTTCTAATTCTGACATTAACTTGTCCAGGTTGCAAGTATCAGGAGACCCTGTCTGCTGTGAACTGGGTTCCACTCAGTCCGGTTCCCTTTGGATTAGCGTGCTGGACTAATTGTTTGGGTCCAACTGAAATGGAAATAGTATAAATACTATTATTTGAAACAGAAATAATATATGTACTATGAGTCTACGGATATGATTTCAACATAAAGCCTTTGTGATATTTTAATTTGCCTCGTGTCTCCTGAAGATTCAGTTTTATCCTTGAATACCATCCTTGCTCTGCCTCAGTGTAATTACACATCCAGAGCATCCGCACAGGCCCCACGCTGACTTTTGCAACTTGAAAGGCTGTTGCACATAATTTTTATATTTATATATCTATATATTCCTTTCTTATGCTGTGTGTGTCTGAGTCGATGAGCTGCTATTAGTTCCGGAGGTTAGTTTCATAAGGGTTATCACATAGCAAAGAAGTAGGTGAGCTGCTGTCGCTTTCTGTCCCTGTGAGAAGGAATATAAAGGTGTGATGGGCGATGTGCATCTCCCAGATCGTTCTGCTGCTGAAACCCTGCGAACCCCAGTGCAAAGTCACAGCCTAAGTGAAACCTGCGTGCAGGGAGTATCTCAGAAAATATGTAGTTTCATTTGAAATAGCAGCTGCCCAGCAGCCTGTGCTTCCTGGGGAATGAGAAGTGATATTTCCTGTTTTCAATGATGGCTTTGTTGGGAGCAGGCAGAGCTGAGCGCGGCCGCCCCAGCCCAGCCCACCACGAGCATGACCGGAAAATCACTCTTCAGCTTTGAGTTTTTGTAAGAACAATTCACTGAAATGTCAGCGTCAATATCACACACTTTGCTTCGTGACTTCATCTCCTAATTAGACGGAGTGTTGTGTGTCCCTAAAGGTTCCTCTCTTCCTGTGCTCATTCTCTGCCCACTTCTCGCCAGTAAAGCGAATATGAGTGTGAGTTTGTGCAGACATCTTCAGGTTCAAAGACATTCATAGCATTTTAAGGCTTGTTTTTCTGTGTGTCAACAATGGGTTTTGTATCTTCTTAAGATAAGAAGCTTGGATTCCAGTATCTCTGTCACTCGATCTTGCAGGAGATACGTGTTATTGCTTAGAATAAAATTAGTATTATTTGTCAATAATAGGTGTTTGGCTAAGTGCAAGTTATCTGTGTAAGGAGGTGTTGCACAAAGCGTGTCTTTTGGCCCTTCACGTTCTCAGCAGAACCTGAACTGAAGTCCTGAGGTCATCTATCAGGTGTAATACTTCCTAGTGAACAAGGTAAATTTGACAACAATCTACATTTTTCTCCTCCTCAGAAATACCCAAATTGAATCAAAGATTAGCAAAATCCCAGAGGGAGAACGAATGCCTCCAAGAAAAGGTAAAACATCTGACGCTGGTGGCCGACACGGTCGAGCTGAAAACTCAACAGCTTCAAACTTCACTTCAGCAAGGGAATGAACTGCAGAGTAGGTGCCGTGAGCTACAGAAGGAAACATTAGGTAAGAGAATTTTGACATTTCAAGCAAACTTCCAAGTAAAATGAAATGCCAGAGAACGATGTTAAAAGCACTGGAGTTGTGGTTGTTAGTGTGAAGGTGTTCAACAGCCCGGCTCGGGCCCGAATACAACGTGGGTGTTGTGCTGTCAGAAAGGTGATGTGTTGTTCTGAAGAGTCCGGTGCCCTGCTGGGAACGGGACTCAGCTGAGGCGCGGGAGGAATGAAGGGAGGGAGAAAAACAATGAATATGGTGCTGATAGAATTATGTTGTTGCTTGTCAATCTTATGTAAAACATCAGGGGGAAAAATTAGAAAAAATAGAATAAATACTCTCCTTTTGAGTGGAAGGCCAGGCAGGATTTTTTGCTGTGGCATCACAACTGAAAAGTGGGTCAGGCTACGCCAGTCTCTTTGCTCCGAGATTCATTAAGCATGAGTCTGTCTAATGACTTGCCTTTGATGTGTGTCTCGGGAATCTAGAGAGTCCTCTTGAAAACTCGCAGGATAGCACTTGAAATTCTCTCTTGTGAGCTTTGCTGAGACAATAACGCATTACAAAAAGATGGTTTGTATTGGTATCTCTTGAATCTCTTTTCCCTTTAAAGCAGGATTGCGTTCGGTGTGCTGGCTCAGAGACATTTTAAGAAACGTATCGAGGTTGTGCTGTTCCGGGCGTAGTTTTGAGTCATGGAGTTGGCACAGCGATTACCGCGCTGCCGTACGCACAGCGTGTAATTGCACGTTTCCAGCAGTAGGTCTCGGTGCTTGTCACGATGAAGGAATTTCACTGATCCTTCGATACCCGTGATAATATCAAATGGGAGACAGCGATGTAGAAAAACCGCAGACAGCACCCCATGAGTTACCAACCTGTGTTGCTGAACACAATCTTTTTCTCCGTGTATAACAATAGCGTCAGGAAGGATGTGTTTGAATGATAGAAATAAGCAGGTAACTACAGCATTTTGCAGGCAGCATCCACACAAGGAATAAACTTTAGAGCTGTCAGTTGTTAACTGCAGCATCTTCTTCTGCAGATGTAAGCAAATGGAAAGAAATGCATCAATTCTATTTCAGTTTCCTTTTTCGAGTTGGACATGTTTCAGAAAATCTGTACCTTTTTGTTTGACTTATATGTAAAATCACTAGGAGACACTTTTAAGGAAATGTGAAATAAAGTGCTGGGAATACATAAATGGGCTCTACCGCATCGTTGGGTTTTTTTTCAAGACAAGTAAACAATCTCAATAGCATATGTATAATTTATATCTGTAATATGTATTACATATCTGGGACAATTGCCTGGGTAAAAATATAACTAAAAAAGCCAAAATTCCTAATAAGCTCAAGATAACACCACTAGAAAAGATAAAATTGAAGGAGTTAACTAGTTGCAGTGGTTGATTAAACCACGTTGCTTGTCCCGAGAGCGGGAGGTTACATGGGGCTCCTCGTGTTTTACTTGCAACTTGTTTGGAAAAGCTGCTAAAATGCATTCACTTCTGTTTCTTCTCCATTGAGAGATTCATATTGTATCAAAATAATCTGTGCACATACCTCACTGCCAGGTTTGACTGTTACAACGCCGCGGTGTGAAATTTGGAAATTACGTAGTTTAGAATATTCCGCGTGTTTTGTTTCTTAATGTTCACTTTCTGTCTTTATTTATGCTGAAGTAACCCTAGAGATTGAGCTGGGAGGCTCTTACGGTGCCAGAAATCACCCAAATGGACAGTATCGCTCCAAAGAGGCCAAGGTGCTGGATCTAAAATGCGATAACACCCACCGCAGTGGTTTATTGTGGCTGATTAAACTTTCCTCTCTCGCTGGTAGAGTGGCGCTTACGGAAAAGAAGTTTGTTTGGTCTTTAGCGTGGTCTTGTGCCTTGCAAAGAGACGCAAAGTTCCTTTGTACGGCAATGGGTATATTCTACTAGAAGTGCTGCTAATTGCAAGGGTTTGTGTGTTGCTTTGAGGATAATGCCACAGATATTTTGTTCAGAATCTGTGCACCAATTTTCTGGTATGTGCTGGTGTGGTGTCGTGTTTGGGTCACACTGTTGCATTCGTTAAGGAGGAGTGTATGTAAAATGCTCATTTTGCCCTAATACTTGGCTTTCTTCTGCGTTCAGTATGACCAGAAATCTTATTTCCAGTTTCATTTTAGGAGTATCTTTGTATAAATAGACAGAAGCAGTGATAAGTCATAAGCACTTTGATCATTTATCATTTACCGTTCTCTAGAAATGTGAATTTCTGCAGTTTTCAAAGTGGCTCTGCTCCCCGGCTGCCTCGAGGAGAACACCATCACATTTGACATGCATTTTTGAGGTGGAAATATTAGACAAAACTGAAAAATCTCAATGCAAAAATAACTCCTCCTCAAGTATACTTCAACGTTTCATTTGTATTGAAAAGTCTTTTAATCTTTTTATATGGACTAAAATAGACTCATGGGTGGCCCAAGTTAAATTCGTTAGTGCTGGTGTGCAGGCTGTTGTGGTTCCTGCCTGGCTGTAAGCACCAACACATACGAGTTCCAAAACCGTAGATTTTACTTTTATAAGATGTCATGCTCAGTGTGACTCGGATGATTTTACACATTGCGGAGTTAAGTTTTCGCGGTGAAGTGGCTGTTTGTGGGCACGACGAGCATTCCCGGGAGCTGGAATGTCGGCGCTTGCTGCCGTTGCGGAAAGTCTAAAGTCCGTTTAATTCGGTGTCGTGTCCCCAGCGCTGGAATCCATGGTGTGGTTCAAAGGAAGGAGCAGGAACTTGGAACGGCAATTATAGGAGAATCTGGCTTCCTCACATGTCTCATCTTGTTCTAAGAGGCCCTTGAGGCTAATAAGACAATCTTTTAAGTTTTGAAATATGTGGTTTCATATCATTACATGAGATATTTGTGTCGTTACGTTTGTGCTGATATGAAAACTCCCCTCAGTGAGTTCCCTTTTTGGTTTTGTAAAGCTGTTTACTTCAGAGGTTCCTATAAACAATGAGTTCATAGTTTGTTCTTGTGCCTTTTCAGTTTTCCCACCTTTAACTCTATAAAGAAATGTCTTGTAATCTTAGAAGACCAGAGAAAGGCGCTTGCAGTGTGGAATTTACTTTGTGTGTGTCCTCAGCTGAGCAACAGCTCCCGTGTCCGTCTCGGGCACTTGGGTTCTGGTTTCTTCTGCTGTCCGTGAATTGGGGAAGGGTCCAACCCCACATGGGGGCCGGTGTTTCACTGAGCAGATCTAAGGTGTCAATAGGGTGGATGTGCAAACTGTCCTGTCCCCGCTGTCCCAGCATCTCCGTTTTGCACACACCACGGTTCTCTTTCACCCCAGGCCATCACCTGGAGCTAACGATGTTCTTACCAAGAGAAAAGTTGATGAAAATGTCCCCTTCACCTGCTTCTGATGAAAATTATGCTCTGTCCCCATAAATCCCATAGAATTATGTCTACATCAGCACTGTTGGTGGATTTTGTTTGTACACTTTTGTGTTTTCTGTTCCAGATTTATGGTTTAAGATGCTGTAGGCTGTACATTCTGTAGCGATGGGATCCAATCCCACATGGAGCACGTTGGTGGGTTTGCCCCTTTTGTCTTTATTTCCTCCATGCCGGCCCTGGGCACCTCCCGGGGTGAAGAGCGCTCCCCGACTTTGCTTCCAAACAATATCAACAGTATCGTCCGGTGAGCTTGTTGACCTCTAGAGCAAATTGGAAAGTAAAGATGTTTTAATGAGCAGCCCAGGTGATGAGTATCAAGGCTTAAGGATGGAATGTAAACTTATTCACTGTCCCTGAGCTCTCCCCAAAATTAATTTGGGGAGGACATTTGTGATTCAGCTCTCACCAGTTATTCCGCTCTTGGAATTGAGTGTGAATACAAGCAACTGCAGAGTTCTGGTTTTGACAAGAGAACAAACTTGGCATTTACAGAACTAAATGATCATTTTTCACTTCGATGTGACGACCGAAAAGGAAGGGGTGACTGTGGAAGGAGCCTAAACTCTTACTTTTATCCATGCTCACCTCTTTATTAATAATTTTCCACTGCCAGCATTGGTAGGAGACCTAGCCCAGAGTTGCCACCTGATATTTTTGTCTTATTCTATCCACTTCAAAGGAATATTTCGGAAGCTGCTTGTCGATGTTGATAAAGGGAATCTGTAATTCGGGGTGCTGTACAGAGCCGCTCCCGCCCTCAAGAAGCCCATGAAGTGCGCTGCAGTATTATCGGTCGCTGCAGTATTATCAATCCTGCTCGCTCGCCCATTTAAAATACATTTCCAGAGACAAGGGATTAAAAAAACAACCCAAAGCAAATGCAATGGGTTGGCTGGAAGTTATCAGGGTGGTTGGTGTGTGCGGATTCTCAGGCGGCGCGGCGGGTCGAGCTGGAGCAGCAGGGTCACGGTGACCCCGCTCCCCCGGTTCGGCTGCTTCCCTCGCTTATTCTGCACATCTCCGCTCTCTTTTTTTAATAAAATCCTGAAATAGCAGACATTTTGTGGAGAAAACACAAAGGAAACATCGTATAAAGAGTTCATACAGAATACCAGGACTCTGCGGAATCTTAATGAACAGCTGAAGTACCAGCTAAGGAGGTGGTTTTATGTGAGGCATTTTAAAGTCTGTTTTTATGAATTAAAAAAATGCAGCCCTTAATAATAAATGAGTTCTTAAGAAGCAATAAAATGTTTGATGTGGATATCCAGAAGGAGATTTCAAGACTGCTGGCTCAGGTGCTTTTATTCTACCCTTCCTGAATGGATCAGTAAGACACAGTCTCTCTATGGAACTTGTTGCTGGATTGGGGTAATAAAGGTGGTTGGTGCGCTGACAATACAAATGTCCTCTTAGAAATACAAAGAATTATTTTCTTCATGAAACAAGCATCAACTATTATGAGTTTCCCATTGTATTAAAGTAGTGGGAAAAACACTTTTTTTTTTAATTGCATCACTTCATCTTAGTGAAAATCAATTTTAATTAGTGGATTTACACCATATAAAGTTAATGTGTAGGAAATCAGATCTAGAGTGTCCATGCGTTGGGGAGGCTGGTTTTTTGGTTTAGTTTGCCTCTTTTTTTCCCACAAACTCCTTTGAAGCCAAGGTCCCTCTTTGGTACTAGAATAGCTCAATGACCCAGAAAACAACCCAAAACTTAGGAGGATTTGGGATTTCTCTATTTTGAAAGGACTTTGCTTTCCGCAGCCAATATTTTGAAGATCCGTATTTTGTGTATTTATCATAGAACAGTAAATTATGGAATATGATAGCAGTGAGTTACATTTTGGCAAAGCGGTGAAGTTGGTTGCTGCTTTCCTACCAGTTCTTGGGCTCATTGTGCATCATGCAGTTATCTCAAGATGACAGGGCTGGAGAAATGCTCAGCGCAGGGCAAGGTCTGCTGAATAATTGTCTAATCAGATAGACTCGCAAGAAAAAGAAATCAATAATGCCTCGTGGTACCATCTTTGTGTGTATTCTTAGGGTTGTGAGCAGCAGAAGAACACATTCCCCTAAAAGAGAGGAGGGAATACCTGGACTCTTCATTTTTATTACCGTCCAAATCCTTTCCTCCACTTAATCAGTCATGGAAGAATTTTTCTTCACCAAGTCATGCAGGTTTTCTTTAGCCTATTTACAGTTCTAGGTTTACATTGCTGGCTGTGTGCATGAAACATGGCCTTTAAATCTTTTGATGCTGCTGCTTCACAGGCTGCTGAAGTTACTGAACGTAAACGCGGAATAAACTAAGGAGAGATGCTGTCGAAGCGGCGGCAGCTGGAGGACGAGCGGGACGCTCCAGCGGGGAACGGTCGCGCTTCGTGGATAGAAGGAGCCGTATTTTCATCTGCGTGAAGTGTCTTTAATGACACTTTAAAGACCGCTTGGAAGAGCTTTGCAAATACGACGAGAGAATAGTTTCCTGTAGTTTTAAGTAGGCTGCGGTTCAAATATCCACTATTCATGCTACAAGTACTGTTGAAATAGTGGTTTTTTTAATTAATTCCAGCTGCGGTGCTGAGATTTGGAAGGGTGAGAGCTGGGGAACGCGGCGTTGGTGTTTGAGCAGAATGTGACACATGGGTTACACGAAGCAATGGCTCATTAGCGCTTTTCAGGAGGCGCTTTGAGTGGAAGAGGAACGCGATGAAAAGAGCATCCTCCTCCTCCTCCTCCTCCTCCACTGGCTGCTGGGCCGGTACGAGCAGTTCTGACACATCCCAATTAGCTCGGATTCAAAAAGGCAGGAACTTCTGCCGAAAATTCAGCCTTAAAGAGCGAGTCCAAGTGTGAGCCCTGGCCCTGGCGGAGCCAATGCCGTGTCAACCGTCTCCCTGGCCGCAAAAGTGCGGGTGACACGTCCCTTGTGCACTTGGGGACAAAAAGGGGAGCTGGTTTTGCCAAGGTGGTGGTGTTTCTCTAATGAAACACTTTGTAAGGCCTTGGGATAGATTGCCATCGTGTTTGCGTGGTGTACGCGGTTGCTGGCTTGTTCTTTTGAGGGCACTGAGCGTGTTCTAGATTTGTACCGCCCAAAATAATTTAGAATCTGGTCTCTTATCTTGCTTTTGCTCTGCTTGTTTTATATACGAACATGAAGGAAGTGAAGTACGAGTTGAGAGCAGAGGTCCGGAGCGCTGGGTCCTGGCAGCCGCCAGCAACATGTGCGGGGGGAGATAAGGAACAGGCACTCCTGTTTCTGGCATGTTCTCCCGGTTCCTGGCAGCTCCTAGTGATTTAGAGACTTCCTGGTGGCACCGCTCGGCTCTCCAGAAAGGATGTCAGTCTGTACACTGGAGTCCGTCCCTGGGCTCTTTCCAGACAGGCCTGTGAGTCACAAATAAATACTTTATTGTGTATACAAAAAAGAATTTATCTTAGGGAACATAGTACATTAAATATTATAAATAAAAATAAATAGTTCTGTTCTTTGCATGTAGGGACTTTAAGTATTCAGTTTGCTTCTTTGGTCTCCTCAGAAACATACAGTGAAGCGAATTATTCCTAGTCTGACACAATAATTTTTCACATATGTATTTCATATTTCTCACAGCTTCTCTAGTATGCTCCTTAAATAAATGTACTTAAGTATCTGTGTTAAGTGTACATCTGAATTTGGTGTAGCATTAATAGAACTGGGCTGGTGCTGCTGGAGCAAACGGGTCCCAAGCGCCGGCTGGGTCTGCGTGTCTGCAGGAGCTATTGGAGCTGTGCACATTAACCTCTAGAAAGTCTTAACTACCAACAAATAACCTTCCTTTTCTTGCATGTGTATAAAACACTGAGCTTTTATTTAGATGAGACCAACATTTTCAGAAAGCAGCTTGGATTTTTTTGGTAGGTTTTGCAGGAAAAGTACAAAATTACATGGTTCGATCACACGTGCTTCTGAACTGATATCGCGGGGAATCTGTTACGAATTAGCTGCAGAACTGATGGCTTCCAGAGCGGCTGCCTGCCCAATGGGAATATTGTTCACAGAGCTTTTTTTTTACTGAAACTCTACCAGTTTTGCTGTTTACCAAGCTGGAATCGGAGCCTTCGTTCAGCACCGTGAGAGGGTGCAAACTGGGCGGCTGAATTCCTAAAACCAATTTATGGGCAGACGTGGCGCTTGGTGTTCCGCACATACCATGGGCTGCATCTACGGGAATTTGCCCAAAAAGAGGAAACAGTCACCGACTTTGGTTCTTTGTATTGTTTTTTCTTATCTTTTTGTGCGTGTTCTGAGCCGCGTCCCCTCGGTCCGTGTCCCCATCAGAACAGCGTCTCACGTGCTGGAGAACACGATCCTGCCCGAACCCTGAGGGGCAGGGGGTCGGTCTCAATCTCTGCCCTCACCCGCCGCTTGTCCCTGTTTGACGGCCGGGCTGGTCGTGTGTGCTGCCTGAAAGGTGAATTGTGACTGTGTACGACTAGCGGAAAATACATTGTGAATCACAAAGATAAGTAGAATTAAACTCAAACAACGTTGAGAGCGCTTTGGACTGAAGAGTCTTTAAAACGTGGTACTTAAAGCTTTAAAATGAGTATCAGTGTTACAAAGCATGAGAGTGCTTTTTGTTGGTTTTGCGTATTTTGCAACAAGCTTTATTTTTGTTGCTGGAGAACATTTTTACATAAGCATTTGAATATGCTTTTCTTTATTCAGCATAAGTTTCCATTTGTATTACTGTCTCCTCGTTGCTCTCCTCATTCGTACTATATTTTTCCAGCTTGATTGAAATGTGTATTATTTAGTCTCTGTGGGTCTGATCCCTGGGACTTGTTGCCAAGCAGCTCCCGTTGGTTTGGGAACTTTCTCTAGAGAAGACTTGCAGAAACCAGCCGGATAATTGAATCCATCTACCCCCTCATGAAAATACTCTTGTCCAGTGCTCAGCCAGTAGGAAAACTCCAAACAAGCGGAGTAAAAGAAGAAATGGAGCTGAAAGAGACCACCCAAAGTATTAATACTAGAACCAAAATACGCATTATCTCTCTTCTTTTATTTCAGATTTGTGTCCATACTCTCACATCTAGGAAGAGGAAGAGAAACTGTACTAATTAAAGAAATGCCAGAGATCTTCTGTAATAACATATATATATATATATATATATATTTTATATTGCCAAAAAGGGGTGGTTGTGACAAGCTGCTCTGCAGCAGCCGTCCCCATGAGAAGAAGGACAAAGGGCTCTCCCTTCGGTGATGTTGATCTACAGCAATTTTGTCCTAATCTGTTGTGACAAAGCAGTCACGCTGCAGGTAGAACTCAATGTTAGATTGTTCCCACGTGTTCCTTCTAACATCTGCGTGCTGCATGAAGCCAAAGTTTCCTCTCTTTCTGTAGGAACTCAGAGCCGTTTACTTCGTAAGGCGACGCCAGGGTGAATGACAGGAAATCAAAGTTGAATTATTCAGCTTTGGAAAAGCGTACAGAACAATACATGACTGAAGAATGGCCAGTTAAACAAAGGAAGGTAAAGGACAGTAAGTGCAGGTGGTCTGATCTGTCCTCCGTGTGCTTGGCCGTGGTTCCCCATGCGGGGAGCAGCGGCCGTGGTCGCTCGGTCCCGTGTTCTGTGGTTCTGTGTCCGCCGTGCAGGTTTTTGGTGCAGATAACAGGACGCAGATCACACAGTGACTGCCCGGCTCTGATTGCCATGGGAGCTTGGCAGAGAAGTTCTTTTTAAACAGCTGAGAGGAACTTTTGGCAAGAACGCTGTCACACACAGAGCCTTTAAATAGTTGTGAGTTGTCAGTGATTTATCTCCAGGGGTTCTGTTGGACGAGCGTGGATGCTCTTTCCTAGCACGGTTGGTTTGTCCAGGCATAAAACTGAAACACTGTGAGGACACTGTAAGGTGATAAACCACTGCTTCCCAGGGCTTTTGACAAGCAGTTAAGCTGCCCTTCCCGTTTACTGTGGTCATGCACAACCATCAAACTTTGGGCAGGGTTGAAAAGAGCTCTGTGGAGCAGCTTCTGACCACATTCCCTCAGTTTGAGGTGCACAGTCACACCAAAGCACCTGCGGACTTGTTGTCACAGGGAGAATGGCAGGGACAAACAGGGATAAATGCACGCTACTGGTTATTTAGTAAATATAGTTCCACGTGGAGTCAGCATCCGTTGCATCAGAACAGGGGTTGCGGAGCTGGGAATGTGCCCTGATCTGAGCAGGGAAAGAGAAGGTACCAGTCTCCATCTCTTTGTCCTTCCAGGAGCCAGGGTCAGCAGCCTTCAGTCCCTGCTGGTCCTTGTCAGACCCAGCTGAGAAGAGACGCTGCGAGGAATACTGAGAAACTGTAGAATCTGAGATAAAATGATCTTATTTCAGGAAAATTCCCTTCTCATGCCTGCAAAGCCACTGAGTGCTTAACTCATGACAGGAAAACATTCAGTCATCGCGGGGTAAGGAGGGATGGGGAGAGCAGGTGAAAAAGTGGCGAACAACGTTTTAGCTGAAGAGTTTGCAGCGAAGTTGTGTGTGCTGCTAAATAGGATTGGTGCCGCTGAGCCCTGCGCTTGGAGAGCGGATCGTAGAATCACAGGATGGTTTGGGATGAAGGGACGTTCCCAGCTCCCCAGTGCCACCCCTGCCATGAGCAGGGACACCTTCACCAGCTCAGGTTGGCCTGGGGTGTCTCCGGGGATGTTGGCAGCAAGGCTGCTCCGGAGCCCACTTTCCTCTTCACCTCTTCACCTCTCCCAGCTCAGCCCTCACTACACGGTGCTGCGTTTAACGGTGGGAACGTATTTGTGTCCGCAAAGGAGGTTTAACTTCACTTTTGCCAGGCCACAGCTTGATTTACACACAAGACTTAATTGACTTCTTGCCAGACCTTTCCGCTTTCCATTGCTGTGCGCTGTTGTCGAGGGAAAACAGCCCTTGCCACAAAGCTGGGGGGATCGTCTCCCTCTGTGCTGAAGAGCGTCAGTCCCTATGGATTCCTGAGACTTGTTTTGTCTAAACACCAGCGTACAATGCTCTCAGGTAGAACCGCATCTAATCGCTCCTTTTGATTCCTAAACTTCCTGAAAGTCTGATGTAAATGGGAGGTATTCT
Organism: Columba livia; assembly: GCF_036013475.1. Classification (NCBI taxonomy): domain Eukaryota; kingdom Metazoa; phylum Chordata; class Aves; order Columbiformes; family Columbidae; genus Columba; species Columba livia. Next base: position 1,408,848 of record NC_088610.1, read on the forward strand.
CTGACTGAATACAGATTGCAGTTAATTATTACTAGTAGGTAACTGCAAATATGGGTGAATTATTATCTATATTTATGATGGCCTTCTGCTTTTAATATATGCAGTTTCCAGAGTGTGTGCGTGTATTTGTAGTTCATCTTGTTCTGAAGTTCCCGCTCAAAAAAGGGTTTTTTCCAAGTGGAAAACAACATTGAACTAATTGTCCAAATGAAAAGAGGTGGGATATGTACTGGGAAAAAGGCAACGGCGGATTGAAACTGGTGGGCGATGTGTTCTGAAAGATCACATTTGGGTAGAGAGTAATACAAAATATATATTGCCAGTAAGTCAGCGTCAATGTCTTATATGAAGCAGCATTAGCAGGTTATTTTCAGGTCCACCTTCCCGCGTGCTTTTGCTCTCAGCATTATGTACAAACCCTATGATTTAAAGCATTTCATAGTTACATTTAGTTGAAGTTCGTGTTTCCTGGTAGGATAAAACCCCCCGAACAAATGAAAAGCAGCTTCTTGCTGTAGAGCCGGTGTCTGCGAGATGCAAACAGAAACCGGGAACCTGTTCTGCATCCCGGCCTTCTCTTATTCTTAAGAAAATATAAATAGCGGGCTTATACGGATTGTAAGCAGTGGGAAATCAGTGCAAATATTGCGATTCACAAGCCCGTGTTTTTCCCAGAGGATCATTTGTTCGGAGGCTGCGGTGAGACTTACGGCATTGCCTATTGGAGGTGGGAGCGAGGAGTTACGTGCAAATAAACCACGGTATCTATAAAAGTGCGTTATTTCAGTACAACACAGCCGTGAAACCCGTGTTTTTCTTTTCAGATTTAACAAACCAAGTGGAGACGACGGGGCTGAAGCTGCAGAAGGTGACGGCCGAGCTGGAGCACTACAGAAAGCTGTTGACGTAAGAGCTCTGTGCCGCATGGTTTTGCCACTCTGCGTAAAGCTGAACAGCTCGCTGCTTGTCATGGTGACTCGAGAGGGTTATGGCCTATTAAAGGGTCTGTATTTCTACCCACCTGAGTCTGTTGGTGGCAGCAGGGCTGTCAGGTCAGGTCGGTCCCACGCTTCATTTAACACACAAGTGAAATCCACATCACTCCTGGACTAAAAATCTATGTGGAAAGTCATATTTCACATTGTAGGTTTGGGATGGAGGGAAGGGTGCATTGAAACTAATCGGAAACTTTAGTATTTAATCAGTGACTATGATTTAGTTGGTTTTTCCCCAATATAAATTTGCTGTGACTTTCCCCCTGCACCAGTGTGTTATTGTGGTTTGTAATTTTACTGTACCTATGGTTTTAAGTGAAGAGTATACAAAACCTGAATTAATAGAGCAAAAAGAGGATGTCAGCAAAGACATGTGGGAGCTGAGAACACCTGTGATCTCTGCATTTCTGTGCATAGAAAATCAGCCAGAAACAGCAGCAACCTGTACAATGCACAGATAATTAACATTATTGCTTCAAATATGGAGCTGAAGAGTCATGATCTAGTCCCGCCAGTCTCCAGGCCAGCTACCATTGGTCTTTTGTATGTTTTTCTGCAATTTAGACAAGGATTAATTCTTTTATGGTGCGTACTTTCTGGATTCGGTTCCTGTATTCGGAGGGTCTGAACGTAACGAAGTTGCAAATATTTGGAGTGCTTAGCAACAAAATATTTTAATGATAATACAAGCATTGGGTATGAAAAATTAAGTATGAGTATTTCGTGGACACAGTTAAATAAACAGAAAGGGTTTCCAAATGCAATATTAAAATTTCGATGTAATATGGGTACAATTTAATAAAATAACATATTGTAGATCTGTTTAAATGTAAATATGAAGCTTAACCATGGTTATTAACTGGTGAAATGATGACATCATGACAAGAAACTTGCAAAGTTTCCAGCCCTCTTAGCTACTAAATTGTTATTTGTTCAGTTTTATTTGTATCTTACTTGAAACTTCCATCGCTGTTGCAAGATCTCATTCCTTGTTCACAACATTGCGCTTGTTTAGATCCTGGCTTAGGCTGGCTAGAACTAGAACTAACTGAACTTGTTGTTTGATCCTGGCTTAGGCTGGCTAGAACTAGAACTAACAAACAGAACTTGTTGTTGTCTGCCTTTATAACCAAAATAGAAAATGTGAGTTAGATAATATGTCAGTAACGTGGTGCTGGGGTTGCTGCATGAGCAGGGCTATCAGTGCTTTGGACAAACACACGGGTTTCTCATGTTTTCTTAGGGTGAAATCAGCGGAACTTGATGTCTGTCAAAATGAACTGAAAAAAATGAAATACGAAAATGGGATTTCTGAGTCGAGGTAAATGCTTAAATTCTATGTCATAACATAACATACATAACAAACATAAAACATAACAAACATAAAACATAACAAACATAAAACATAACAAACATAAAACATAACAAACATAAAACATAACAAACATAAAACATAACAAACATAAAACATAACAAACCTAAAACATAACAAACATAAAACATAACAAACATAAAACATAACAAACCTAAAACATAACAAACCTAACATAACAAACATAACACATAACAAACCTAACATAACAAACATAACGTAACATAACATGACATAACATACAGATTTCTGAGCACTGAGAGCAAAAGAATTATTTTATTATTTTAATGGAGATTTTACACGCTGTTTTTTCCTGGTTTTACTTTCTAGTTTTGTGCTCACGTCACTAGATTTAACCTCATAAACAATATATAGCTCTTTGTCTAATGTCTTATTTTTCAGTTACAATTTCTGTCTGTAGTATCTGCCTGTGAGTGAGAGTACAGGAACTGCAATCCTGACGCTTTATTTCATGTGTAGGCTTACGAAGGAGCTCAAGGAGAAGGAGGAATCTCTCCTCCTTTGCCAGCAGGTCTGCAAGCACCTACAGGAAGAGGTGGTGGAGAAGGAGAAGAAAGAAGAAGAGCTGAAGAGGAGGACGGGCCGCTGGGAAAGCGAGCTGGAGGCGCTGAGGGCCTGTCTGAGGCAGGCGGAGGAGGAGGTGGCGATGCTGAAGCAAGAAAGGTAATCGGGGCGTCTCCTGGCACCGCAAAATAACAGTAAATTTAAAAAAAAAGAGAGAAAAACTTCCTTACTTTGCAGTCCAGAGCTTCAGCTCCGGCTTCATCTAAACACCCTTTTATTGTTGTTGTAGCTGCTGTTTGTTACGTGAGGCTTGTAGAGCAAACGCCCTGGAGAGTTTATATTCCCATATTAGCAACGTGCAAACTGTAACAATGCTGTAAATAGGACCATATGCCAGGTTATTGGATATGGTTTAGTATTTGGTGAAGCGTACAGGCAACTTCCCGCCAGTCTCGTTGTATTTTGAAGGTTCTCTGGTATCAACAAAGCTGCTGTTTTCCCTCTAATTACTTTTCAGATGTAGGAAATAAGGTGCTGAGCTTCTAAGGGTTGTCTTTCCTGGAGTGTTGTCCAGTTTGAGTGCCGTTGGCTTAGATTGCTGCACTTACCAACAGAAACCCGCTTTTTTTTAATTGCTTTTTAATCTACATATCCAGTTTTATTCCTAAGAACCACACATTTGTTTTTACCATTTAAAAGTGTCCTGCTAGTAAATTTTCAGTTACTGATACGTTAGCTTGTCTTTTATAGGCAAAAGAGAAAGTGCGCTTCCCTCCTCATGGCATGGCAATACATGATTTGTGTGCAATGGAAAATCTATTCAGAAAAGTGGCTTTAGGAGAGGACAGACATGTTCTGAGAGTGATGGACACCAAGGGGCATTAAGCTATTTTAATATTTAAAGGGTTTGGATATTCCCTGTACTTTAGTACCTGCATGAAAATATATTACATGTTAATTGAAGAATATTTCCCTTCTACTTAAACCCCAGATATGTGAGTTGTTCCAGGTGGTACATTGCTAATAATCTAAGTTACAAGAATATAAACTCTCCAGGGCTTTTGGTCTACAAGCCTCACATAACAAACAATAACTCTAACAATAGAAAGCACTCAATGGTTTTCATTCAAAGCCTATTACAACTTTTTAATTAATGCTAGTAATATCCTGAGTTCATTGAATACAGTTTCTGGTTTGAATATTGTAACGGTTTTTCAGTATTCTTCAAAATTTGACTTGAGAAGTATTAACAATATCTGAGGTTTAAATATGTGTGTGTGGAAGAAAGAGCAAGTATAGTTTGTTCTTTAACACACAGAATTGGTAAAGCGCGTGGTGGCGTTCTGCAAATGCTGAGCAGTGATTTCTGCCGTGCCCCGGGGCGCCCGGCAGGGTTGCTGGGCTCAGTGCACAGAATACCAAACAAAGAGGAAAAGACGAGCTTTGGCCACAAAGGATTTAATTGCAAGAAAATGGCATATCCCCAGCCTGGGCAGAGCACGCATTTACATACGAGTTTTTGTGGTTTCTAGGGAGTTAATGCTGATTTCTCATCAGAACAGAACAGAGCAGCTGCAGGAAACATTAAGACAGAAGATGCGGAGTGAAGATAACTGGAGGGAGAAGGTAATGCTGGAGGGCCAGTTGGCACCCTTTCCATTTCTTCTGTATTTCTTTTATTCAGCTGTAGTGAGCTGTCAGGAATGAGGACAGTAAACCAGATACCCAACTCCTCAAGCGCAAACACGTCGATAATCTTTGTACAGCAGGTTGTGATGGGTGATCTCTCTACGTGGGTTGGAACTGAACGCAGCAGGTATTTAGTAGGAGTGTTCCCAGACTTGGCAGATGCTCAGGTGTGATCCAGACTTCCCAGGTTTCGGGGGATTTGTGAAGTGCCCGTGTCAGGAGTGCAGTCCCCTGAGTGCCGGGGGTGAACAAACAGCACCCACCCCGTTCTGTGTGCAACAGTGTGGGTTATACACCCTATATACCACAGTTCTGCATGGGGAAGCACACCAGTACCTGGATTTGTTTCCTGATCTACGTGGCAGAGAAGCGTAGGAAAGCAGGTATCTAACACTGAAGTAGTTTCCCAGTAAAAACAAGGTTATGCGTTGTTGGCAAGGAGGAGGGAACGTGGAGCCTTCCTGCTCGCAGGTTAGCTGAACTGAAACTGAAGATTGCTGTCTGTAAAACTAATCTATAAAACAAATAATAAGCGAATGAGCAAAAATATCCTTTCCTTAGAAGATGGGTATTTGCAAGCAAAGCAGAGCTAAACACACAAGCAGTTGTAGTGTAGCGGTTCTGGAGTGACCAGGAGTTGTCAAATAGCAAAAGGCAGCGGGGTTGTTATCCGCAGAGCTGACGAGGAAGGCGAGAGGTGTGTGGGTGCCCTGCTGGGTACCTCCGGCAGCTCTGGGTGCAGGGTACAAGTGACACGACGAGAGGAAACGGCCTCAAGTTGCGCCAGGGGAGGTTGAGGTTGGATGTGGGAACAATTTCTTCCCCAAAGGGCTGTGGGGCATTGAACAGGCTGCCCAGGGCAGTGCTGGAGTCACCAGCCCTGGAGGGCTGGACAGACAGACATGAGGTTCTCAGGACATGGGGCAGTGATGGGGTTGGGGAAATGGATGGACTCGATGAGTTTGAGGGTCTCTTCCAACCAAACTGATCCCGTGACACGTGCTGGTGCCATCCCTGTGGCCGTTGTGTCACTCATGGCAGTTAACCAACTTTCCCCCCGCCAGCTGCATCGTTAACGAGCATCATCGCGTTCTACAACGTTCGTTTGTATCTTGTTCATTGTCTTTTAGTGTGTACTTGCGATGTCTCGGTTCTTGAGCTTTGACCTTTGGAACAACACTTGGGTTTGAGGTCTGCTGTGGAACAACATTTCCAGCTGATTTAAGAACCAAACGTGCGTCCCCACTGGATGTGCTAATTGGGATTTGGAAAGCTCTTTACCATAAACAACTGTGAGCATGTAAACTTGGTTTTAATCTGCAACTATTTTACATGAGCGCCAAAAAAAATCCCAAACTAAATAGAAGAAATTAAAAAAAAACAAAAAACTGTGAAGGAAAAATTGAAAATAGTGTTGAACAATAACTCTGACTTTTCTGATTTCAGCCTTACGTAACTGGTGACTAAAATTACTGTCTTTTTCAGTACATGCTAAGTGTCTCAACGCTTTATTTAGTCTCTGGAAAATGTTTGGCCTACTAGCAATTAAGCTCGGTTCCATTTCTTTTAGAACTTCTTAGCCTCTCCGTCGCAGGATATAATTTTAGAATGAGGTCAGGCTGTCTGCATAATCACAGCGTATTGTTCAACCTGACATCCCAACAAGATAAAGACCCCGCTAGGAGGAGAGAGCAATTGCAGCTGGGGCGTCGCAGCCATTAGAATGCAGTACGGCAAGTGCTCCGCAGGCGTTCGCATCAGGAAAGGGATCAGAAAAGTGACAAAGTGACAAAGTTCTCCTCTTCTTGGGTCAGGGTGCCATCGCGTAAGTGTAACGTGTTCCGCTTTCCTATTGGAAATACAGAAAAACCTTCACTTGGTGTCATGGAATTGAAGGGAAAAAGAGCTTTCACCAAAGATTTTCAGATTAACGTAAACATTTGCTTTATGAATTTTTTAAAGTATTAATTAATGATGCGCATGTAAGTGGTTTTAAGGCAATTAGCAGCCACTCTACTTTCTTTGAAGATAAACTGCCATTTGATTTCCTCTTCTGGTTATCAGCTTTGTCAGCAGCAAGTGTTAAATGTGAAGAATGCCCAGATAATCTTCAGAATGGGCTCCGGTTTCTGTACTGCCTTTATTTTTAGTCTTTTTATCAAGTGGCATCAAACATATGATCTGCTCCTATAGTAATATGTCGAGTTAATCAGTTTGGTTTTCTACAATTAGAATCCTAACTCCTATATAGAATAATGGGGAAGACATTTCAATACTAATAATACTAATACTAACACTTATACTAATACTACTGCTAATAATAATAATAATAATAATCATCATCATCATCACCAATCATCATCTCCTCTAAGAATCTTACAAATACGCCCGTTTCAAGGTAAACCAGTGAGGAATTTGTGCCTATTCCATGCCCAGAATTGGGTATATTTTGATTTTAAAAATAATGAATATTTTCCGCATAGTTAGGGAGAGTTGTTATACTTTTGCTCATAATTTGTGTGTGAATGAGATAATTGTAATTAAGCTCATTCTGGGCTTTTCTGCTTTTAATAATTTTAATCATCAGCCTGGTGTTGTGCGTGTTTAATGTGCCTTTCGTCTTCTTTCAGCGTGATGCAATTAAGTCCATTAGAATTCAGCCTGCAGAAACATACTATTAACGTACGGGGTTTGGAACAACAGGTTCCGAAATGCAGCCTCCGGGATTTCCTCCGTAATCCGGGCAACTGCAGGAAACGGTGGCTGAATTGCCTAATTCACGGGATAAATTGCTATTCTCTCACAAGGCTGAGGGGCGAGAATAACAAATTATCTTATAAGAAAGAGTTAAATATCTTAATATTTGAATATTGAGTTTATGGCCTGTTTTTAGCAGAGTAGATGTCATTTATTATATATCATTTTGTTGCATTTGAAAATAATAATGACCAGAGTTTTACCTTCCAGCAAAATAATCATCTGTTTTAAGAACCAGCTGAGTATGTTGTAATTTAGTGCTTTCGTAGTGATTTAGCGTGAAGTTCAACCGCCTAAATTTAGGCTTGTGAGACCCTCCCGGGGCTGCCCAATGTGCCCGAAACGCCCGTCTGCCCAGTTTCACCTCCCTTCATTTACGGTGCCGTGGAACACGACAAATAGTTGAAGATGAGTCGCTCTGTATCATTAACAAACTCTTGTTCCCCAGATGGAGATGGGTCTGGCCAAAGGCGAAGCACGACACAAGGAGGCGATCCTTAAAGTCAAGGAGGATGCCAGAGTGGAACTGGACATGGAGAGACAAAAACAGCAGGAATTAATCGCAAAATACCAGCGAGATCACGAAGAGCTGCAGAAGAAGGTGCGTAACGCTCCAGAAATGCGCTTTCTGCCAGCAGATGATGTAAACTCCTAAGAAATAGCAAGGGAAGGAGTAGAACCTTCTTTTCTCCCATTTTTCTTTACCTGCAGTTCATCTATGTCCATACGCTGTAGTTGTTAGTTCATTTTAAACTGACATCATTATATTTTAGAAGCTTTGGACTGTTTCAGACTACAACAAGTTATCCCAAACCCATCCATGCTGGTTTTTTCCATCCCAAATGAATTCAGCACCGATGGGCGAAGGTCCCGTGGCCACTGAACCACAATTCCCAGCTACCCAGACCCACAGTTGTGCAAGTTTTATACAGAAATTGAAAGTTTTCCCTTAGTTTTCGAAAGATTTGACACATTTCTTGAGAATTCTGGAAAAAAAATCAAATCAATTTGATGAAATTATATTGTTATTTAAAATCTGTTATGGGACAGAGTGTTTTAAAGAGCTGATGCTAACAGTTCGGCTGAGTTCACTTTACAAATATTTGACTATGATTTTAAACCCCTGGGGAAATACTGGCTTGCGGTAACGTGGCTGTTTTCCCATTTTTTACTCCTATTTCTCTTTTGATCTTGGACGCACTAATTAATCTCTCTGTTTGGAGTGAGTTTGGATCAATTTACATCTCTCTGATATCCTTTCAGGGTATTATGTAAATTCAAAGCGTTTCTTTTTGTCTTTGAGGACATGTACGTTTGTATTTGTGTTTTATTTCCCGAAGTCAACATTTGTCTGATTCTATATACCTGGAGGTATCCACTGAATGGAGACTAATGCCATTTTTGTCTCATCTCATGCAGATCCCAGGTTTAATATCCAGCGCCACTAATAGCTTAAGGGTGGAGACTGAAATTCTTGAAAAGAAGCTACAAGATGCCCAGATCAAACTTGCAGAGAAAGATGAAGATAAAGAGAAAGAAATTCAGAGCCTTAAAAGACTAATTACTGAACTTGAATTCCAGCTGACAGTGGAAAAGAACAATAACGAGTCATTTCTGGATAATATGAGGAAAGAAATTAAACACAAGTCAGATGAACTGGAAAAATTAACCCAGGAGAGGACCCAGCTGATTCACAGCCTGAGCCAGGTCCAAGAGGAGGTAGGAGCACGGCCCAGGAAATGCTTTGCTATTTTTACCGAGGGACATGCGCTTGCTAAAATCATTTGAAGCATCTGTATTTCAGCCCCTGGGATGTGCTGCTTTAAAAACCATTGAAATGAAAAGATTTCTAAAACAAATCCATCATAACGGGTAGGAGGGTGGGCAGCAGAGGAGAAATCACTTCCGAGAGCGTCCCGCGGGTTTTGCGCCGTCTCCTGTGTGTAAATGCTGAGGAGTGACGTTCAGAGGAGCCCGGACGCGGGGCAGCGCTGCGGGGTTTGTTTCCTTCACCCCCGGCAGTTCCACAGTCACACTTGTTGCCTTGTGGCATTTTGCAAGCCGTGTTTGTTTCTGTTTGCAGAACACTCTTCTCCAGGAGACGGTGCGCAGAGAGTGCGAGGAACGCTATGAGCTGACTGCAGCGTTGACTCAAGCCAGGGAGCAAGTTCTGCAGCTAAAAAAGCTCAGTGGAAACTTCCCGTTATCGCCGCGTTCCCTGACTCGGGGCAGCGTAACCTCTGCTTACGGGCAGCAAAGCCGCGGCAGCCCTGGCGCTGGGAAGGAAATCAACCTCTCCGCACAGTTTGGGATGTCGAGAGCTGCCAAGGCCCCCACCTCGGGTAAGCGAAGCAGCGGCGGCACGGGGGGTTTGCCGGCCCCGAGCCCTCCGCGGCCCCCCCGAGGGAGGACGGCCTCGCTGAGCGAGCCCAGGAGCGGCATCGCTGCCGCTGGTAGAAGGCAACTGAGTCAGCTCTGACAGCGCCAAACACACACACGGCGCAGGGGAAACCATTTCGGTGCATCAGACGACCGTTCACTTGTGCACCCTGCGGCCGATGCAACGCATGCGTTTCTACAACTTCAAATTAAATTATTTTTTTAATATATTTTGAATGCAATAATGCTTCTTTGTCCATTGCATATCAGTGCAATTACACGCTATCTACATTTAAAGATGAGAAAAGTAAAAAAGAAAATATATAGTCTCTCCTAGACGAGCGCATCTTCAATAGGTGTAATTAAAATAAATGCCAAGTTCAAACACCGTTTTCTCTAAGTGCTTTGTTGGAACTTTCCTATATTGTGTGTTCTCCCTCGTGACTTAATTGCTCGTTTCTGGTGTAAAAAACTGCGGAATGGGACTTTTAAAATTACGTGAATCCAGTAAATGCTGTTACATGATGTTACGCACCCGTACAGCAGTGGAAAGGGCGGCGGGGCGAACCCCGCGGTAGCCGCTGTCGTGATTTGGAGTTTCATCCTGGAATGTTTGTGCCGAAGAAGAGGAACGACGTTCACCTGCGGACTGTTCTGCCCACAATAACATCGGTGTGAAGCAAAACCAGATGTGGGCAGCACCCATCCCCTCTAACTCTTACTGTTGGTAACAGAACATATCCCCAGTTCCATGTTATATCCCTTGGGCGGTGCAAACAGGTCTGATATAAAATCCAGGCTCTCGTCCACCGCTTTGCTGTTTATGTCCCATGGCAGCTGCAGGAGGAAAGAACGACTGTGTGGTCACAAACTGTAAAAAAAGGGATAGCAGGTAAAATAAACACGGCAGTCACAGCAATAATGTTTCTGGCATGAGGATGCATATAAATAATGCACCCAAACCAAGTCAAGAACAAATATTTCCCTTATTCCCCCTCCCTCACAGAAACCCAGGACTCCTACTGCTAAGTAATAAGCAAAATACATAAATGTCAGGACATATTTTTTTTTATCAGCTTTTAAAACCAAATTATTTTCATGTAGTGAGGGCAAGTTCAGGGGTTGTTGCCTGATCAAGACCAGCAGCTTGTAGAGGCCCCAATCTTTCCATAAAGCGATAATCCCTGAACTGGGGGATCCAGTGCACCAACATACCCTGTTAGTACCGGATCTACCCACGTGTTCATCCAGTTGGAATTCTTGCTTGCCATTGGATCAAAGCGCTTGCCATACGTGCCATAGATATGCCATAGATATAGATACGCTTGCCATATGTATCAGACTTCTATTCCTAATGGGATATTACAAAATGAAGCGGTGAAAGATCTCGTCTATTAAAACGGAGGATAACTTTGAAGCGAGTGGGTGTGCGTGAGCTGGGAGCCCGGCCTGGGCTTTGCATGTGGAGCTTTTCCAAGGAGGAAGGAATTAGACTTGAGAAGAAAAAGCATCTTAGCAGCATTAAAAGTGCATGAGAATAGAAACTGGAGGCAGAGGCGTATGGCCCATACATCATTAAAATGTATTCATCACAAAAAAAGATAGTCTATCTTGATTTTGATTTGAAGAAACAGTGCTGGGAGATACTCCCTGCTTTACATTCTTGATTTGGCTCCCAGCTTTTTCTATCTGGTTTCCTTTGCAGGAGCGCTGGGCATTTAATACAAAGGAACAGAAGAATGAAATGGGGGAAATTCCCCTTCTCAGACAAAGCCCACACATCTTTGGGTTTAATTATTTTAAATGACTTTACCTAACAAAGAGGCGATGTTCGATTTCATCTTTAATTGTTAGAGGTGGTTAAGCGTATTTTACCCAAGAAAGAATAAACTCCACATGCAAATGCAGTGGTGTGAAACAATAGAACCAAATATGCTTAGTGCTCATCTGGGGGATTTTTTTTCATCCTCAAAGCAGAGCACAAAATTAATTTTGGTAGGCTAATAAAAAGGATACTGCACGAGATTCATGTTTAACACCGGAAATATAATTTGTGTGATGGGAAATAGGAGCGTCTGGCATTGCGCTGTGAACTGCTCCCTGCTAATGAATGGAAAACGCTCCCAAGCAAGCGGGGCCAGGTCCCCCGGATTATTTTTGCTCATGTCTCTGGGGATACCTCGATCTCCTGAAACACCTGCCTGACAACCCTGCGACAACCCTGTGACAAACCTGAGACAACCCTGAGACAACCCTGCGACAAACCTGAGACAAACCTGAGACAAACCCGTGACAACCCTGAGACAACCCTACAACAAACCTGTGATAAACCTATGACAAACCTGAGACAAACCCGATACAAACCTGAGACAACCCTGCAGCAAACCTGAGAACCCTGCAGCAAACCTGAGACAACCTTGTGATAAACCCATGACAACCCTGTGATAAACCTGTGATAAACCCACGACAACCCTGTGATAAACCCGTGACAACCCTGTGACAACCCTGCGATAAACCTGCGACAAACCCACAACAACCCTGTAATAAACCTGCGACAAACCTGTGACAATCCTGTGATAAATCCACGACAATCCTGTGATAAACCCATGACAACCCTGCGACAACCTCGTGACAACCCTGCGACAACCCCGCGACAAACCTGCACTCCTTGTGGTTCCCAAACGGGTGAGCGGTGACTCCGTGTCCGCGCAGGTGGTTCTGTCCCCAGCAAACCACGGGATGAGCAGCGACCAAAGTCCCCCCGGCCGTCCCAGCTCCGTGTGTCCCGCTGCACTCCCACCGTGCAGGAAAATGACCCTGAGGTTCCCTGGGTGGCGGTGGTCACGTCAACCCATCGCCCCCTGCTTTACAGCCGTTGGTTGGACGGTCCTCCCTGCTGTGCTGCCCATGGAAACAGCCACAAAAGAACAGGTAAAACTTTAAAAAGGTTCTGCTTTTAAAAATAGTTAAGACAAAAAATGCCTACAACACGTATTACACCTTATCCCCATCCCTTTGGCATGGGGTGGAACTGGATGATGTGAATGGATGAATTCACTTTGCTATAAGCTACCTGATTAATTTCTACAGAAGGAACACAAGTAATTATCACAATGGAATAATTAGTCATTTTTAGTTCAAATATTTTACGCCTACTACATTTTCAAAGACGGATTTTTAGTGTGGGTTATTCTTCTATACACATTTTAGCATCATAATCTTCAAACAAACCAACCCCAAAAGTCTTTCCAGGACTGCTTTAGTATCTGAGCAAATATTAAAGGACAAGAATAGCTCAAAGGGACAGCACATCATCCCGTATAAATGAACGTGGAGCAGAACCGACCAGCAAAACTGAGTCATTTTCAGACACGGTTGCGCACACACAGATATTCTCAGTTTTCATTTACCATCTATTTGCTGTCACACGCTGAACAAAAGGGATGTGCTGATGGAGGAGACGCTTCGGTTGATGCAGGAGATGCTTCGGTTGTGAATCTCGTCTAATTGCACCAGAAATCATCGCTGTGTCGAGTCTGAGAGCAGCATCAGCCCCTTCAAAAACAGATTTAGCTCTTACCTTTGCTCTGTGAGTCGTAACCTCACTCCCCAGAGCACAAAAGGGTCACACTGCGGGTCCCAGCGACTCCTCGCTCTCCTTTTCCAGGCTGGGGGTGATGCTGGCTGCTCGGATTTTATATCTCCTCAAAATCAACCCGTTCCTAAATGTCGGGAACACAGAGGTGATGACACAGAACCATTTAGCCCATAAAACCTGGCTTTGCTGCTTCCTCAGATCCACAAACGTACAGGAAATGGTTGGTTTGGGGAGCCTCCTGTTGCCAAAGAAACCTTCAAGTTGATGAAATACCTCATTTTACCAGTACTGAATGTCAAGTTTATATTAAATTATATCTTAATAAAATCAATTCTTAATAACATAAATATATAATAAATTTATATTTTAAATATATATTCTGTTCCACTTGGAAAAAAGAAAGAATTAATTATGTGACTTGATTATGGTAAATCCAAAAGAAGTTGGAATTCAAACCACAAGTCGAAACACACGGGATTGCGCTTCAGCAGAAAACCAAAGTTCCACTCTTCACCTTCTTATTTGTGGAAATCCGGAGCAGGAAAACAACATCTGGTACAACTGGTGCTCCAACCCACCTCGTCCTTGTCCGTCCCACGCTGGACGTGGCCGGGTAGGAGGACGGGGGGGCCAGAAACGCTTCAAAGCACCCGAATTCCCTGATGTCAGAGCGACGGGACAATTTGGTGGCAATCAGAAGCCGATCGCTGCGGCCGGTGGTGTGTGAAAGGTCTGCAATGATGCAAGCCGCCTTTGGACGAGGAGCAGCAGGAGGTAACGAAACAGCCCGGTCAGACTGCACGGCAGCAGGTACCAGCGTCTTTTAAGAGGGCCCTTCGTGGTCTGTTTTGCTCCAGGCACAAACACAAACAGGCAGACAACCTGAGGTCTCTTTGTAGCCTTGTAAAAGCAAAATTAAACCAAAAATGGGACTGAATGGGGCACTGGTACTGAGCTTTACAGTTGTTGGTGCTTAGGCTGCAGATCACAGAATCACAGAATGGACTGGGTTGGAAAAGCCCTCAGAGCTCATCAAGTCCAACCCTTGGTCCAACTCCAGTCCATTGACTAGATCACGGCACTAAGTGCCATGTCCAATCTCAGTTTAAAAACCTCCAGGGCCGGTGAGTCCAGCACCTCCCTGGGCAGCCATTCCAATGCCTGACCACTCTCTCTGCAAAGAATTGCTTTCTAATCTCCAGCCTAAATGTCCCCTGGCAGAGTTGAAGCCCATGCCCCCTTGTCCTATTGCTGACTGCCTGGGAGAAGAGCCCAATCCCCACCTGGCTAGAACTGCCCTTCAGGTAGTTCTAGAGAGTGCTGAGCTCACCTCTAAGCCTCCTCTTCTCCAGACTAAACAAGCCCAGCTCCCTCAGCCTCTCCCCATAGGGCTTGCGTTCAAGTCCCTTCCCCAGTCTTGTTGCAGTTTAAGCAGGATGCCACATCCCGTGCTGGAAAGCCCCGGTGACACGAGGTGTGTGCTGAGAGCTGGGGGCTTCAAGGGGGACGTTGTGAGTGACCAGCTCAGACAGGACTCATCTTAAAAACCATTTACAGTGGAACCCGACGTCCCAACCCGGACATGGGTCGGTCTCAAGTGCCACCTCAGAATCCTCTGCAAGGCTCAGCGGGGGAAATAAATCACTGAGCAGGGGAAATAAATCACTTCCCTACCGCTTGGCTGTGCAAACCCAGTTTTGCTGGGGTGTCCGTGCTCCTCAGGTGACTTCTCTGCTTTACTGTGACCTTGTTGCCAGCAGCTTGGTGACTTCAGGCGGCTTGCTCAGCAGCTGTTTCTAAAGTCAATGCAATTATCATTAGTTAATTAGTATATCTTCAGCAATGGATTTCAGGTGCAAACCCTTAGTTCTCAGCACCTGATTTTTAAAAGCCGGGTGTCTGCCCTGTACCTGCCACGTTTGCTGTGTGCACGGAAACTGCACCATCTCTGTTCTGTAGTTTTGTGTGGAAATGGCTAAAATTTGCCCTTTTCCTTCAGGAACCAGCCCGGGGCAGCTGCTCGCTCAAAGCTGCGCTCGTGGGGACCAGAGACAACACAGACCTGGGAACGCAGTGGATCCTTCTGCCACCTCCCGCAGTCCTGGAGTCGTCTGTTCATGGTAAATCTAGGAAATAATAAAGTCCTTTACGGAAAGGTAAGAAAAGTTGGAGCCATTAGGATAGGACATTGCTGGAAAAAGCTTGGAAATGTAATCAAAAATGGCTCCTTGCACTATTCATACCAACTGCAGAAAGCAGGGACCTCACAGATAATTTTTATGAGTGAACAGAGATGTGCCCAGAGCCACTTTCGCTCCCTCAACAGTCACTCAAGGGCAATAGTAGAAATATTTTGAGTGTGTTTAAGCTGCCGGCTCTTCACAAAACACAACCAAACCCCGTTTTAATGGGGAACATAGGTGTGCGACACACAAGACATGGGTGCCAGATCTGCCTTCCCTGGGTGGGAGAAAGAGGCTTGACTTGTATTTTTGATGCTCAGCAGGGAAATCCTGGCTAGGGGGGACAGCAAAAATCAGCCAAAGGCTGGAAAAATTCAGGGTGGTCCATGCTGGGAGCAATGGGATGACATTTAGCCAAGGAAAGTTTCGTTGCGCTCCAGAGGAAAACGTCCTCAAGTGGTTGTGTCGGGCTCGAAAGGTCTCGGTGGGGCAGGAGCCCCCGTGCTCGGGTCATTCACAGCGGGCAGGGAAAAAATACCATGGAAAATGCTGTGTCAGGAGCAGCCTGCGCTGGCAGGAGCCACCGGACCGCCTGACATCAATGGTATTTTCCGTCTCCCAATTTACGTGACGTGGAAAGTGATTTATTCCGCACGGCACCGCTTTGCTGCAGTGGATGAGGCCCGGTGGGCGCGTACCTGCTCCGGACTCGGATCCTTGAATGCGGGGGTCTCAGAGGAGCCGCCACAGGTTCTGCTTTGCTGGTGGGGCTGGTTTGAGGGTTGTGATCCCGGGCAACGAAACCACTTCCAGGTCCCTGAGAAATAAAACAACAAAAGCATCAATAACGCGCGTGTTGCCCTCTCTTGGCTTACGAGATCGTTTTTTCCCACGTCTGGGCCAGCTGAGAAACGCCGGGTTTCATCGATCATCAACTTCTATGGAAACCCCACTCAGCATCCCTTATCCAGCTGTTTCCCGTCCGTGGGAAGCGCCATAACCTTTGTTTTAAGTCACCAGTGCTCGAGCGGTCATTCTAATCGTCGTAAAGTTCTGAACAAAGAACCACATGTTTGTCTTGGGAAAAGCGCCCAAAAAGAAGTAAAAAAAGGATCATCAGCAACAGCCAGAAAGTGTCGGGAAAGGGGTCGGCTGTGGGGAGTGATTTACGGGGCTGCGGGTGTAGCCGAGCAGCAATATCGCCTCCGCGCTCTCAGGCAGCGCCGTTGCTGACTTCGTTCCATTTGCTGATGTCTTGGTTTTTTGTGGTTTTTGTAGATTCCTTCTAAAACCACCAGCAGCACCTGGTGGGAGGGCAGGGGAGCGAGGCAGGAGTTCATCTGCTAACACTGTGCGCGGGGAGCGGTTTGATTTGTCATTCCTGCGCTATAAAGCGACAGGGTAAAAAGTTGCTTCTGAAAACCAGGGCTTTCCGTTAATTTGTATTTATAGGAACTATTTTCCTTTGGCTGGTTTTGGGCAAGGATGTTACAAACGCACTGCGCACAGCCTCAGGGTTTGCTCTGGGGACTTGGTTTAAAGTAGCACATCTACTGGTGAAAAATTAATCCCTGGCCTTGTAATCAGCAAAAGCTTAATTAAGCAAGGTGTAAGCAATGCAGTTCGCAATGATCACGTCTTGTCTCCGCGTAGACAGCTCGGACGTCAAAGGCTCCGCTCACGTTGCCGACACCAACCTCACAGTCCCTGCTCAAAGCTCCCAAACCCCGGCCAGGCCGAGCGGTGCGACCAGAGGATCGCACAAGAACCGCACGAAAAAGGAACCTGACACAGGTGCCTTTGCAAATGGGGCTCCCCAGGATTTGATGTGGCATTAAATAATTTTCATCTAATTCTCCTGCAACAGAAAATATGTGCAAACACACCCTCAGACGGACACACACACTTGTCTGATGGGCTGAATACCCTTGTATGCCACAGCTTATTTTATTATCTTGGTAAGCCTGACTTACCTGCTTGGTGTCCCTCCGCCTGTGCTGTTTATCTCTGGTCACGTCCCAGCAATGCCAGAGGGTTTCCCAGCCGAGGGCTCTGCTGTCAAAAGGACACCCTGCTATTTATTTTATATATTTATTTTATACATTATATCTATTATATTTATATATATTTTTATATATATAATATTTATATATTTATATATATTATTCACCTGCCATCTCTCCGGCCAGGCGGCCTCTGGGCATCACGCAAGGGGAGCTCATTTGCTGCCACTTTCATCAAGTGTCTGTGTGTTTTGCAGTCGCAAGGCTGGACGAATGTGAGTTTAATCTGGTGAGGAAACGGGACAACAGCATCCCGCAGGTAAAACGAGGGGGTTCGTTCTCCTCTCCCCGCCCGGTTTCTCTTTCTAACAAGTCTCTACATGTGGATGCAGAGCCAAAAGGGCGAGCGAATGTCTTGGCACCGTTTAGCAGCCTCCCGGCGCAACGTGGTCAGGAAGGTACGAGCAAACATGATGAAGACGTCCCAACGCTGCCACGACAGGTCCTGCAGCTGCAAGGTCAAGTTCAGCTGCACTCACCCATGCTGAGGAGGGTCTGGGTGGAGCAGGAGGGTGTTGGGTCCTGCCCGAGCATTTTCGGCTCCGCTCTTGCTGTTGGTGGCTTTGCCGTTGCCAGGGGAACCCCTGAGTAGTTATAAAACAAAAACCAGCCCCAAGCCGTATTGTGTCAATTAATGCAACCAGATGTATTTCCTCAAATAAGAACCATATGTCAGAGATAACATCTCTGTTTGTTGCTTGCGGTTTCCTTGATGGCAAACTACTGTGCTAGAATCCATTAGCGTCTGAATCGTGGTGGATGAAAATATGGAACCCCAAGAGCTCTGGCTTGGGGCCGGGCTCACCTGGGGTGCAGAGGGAGGCACCAGGATGCTCTTTGTCTGGAGAAAACACATTTACTCTCTTGAAAGGAACACCTGTGGCAGCTCTAGTCCCCTCCAGTTTGTTCTCCTTCAGTATCTGTCACCCTTTCGTGTTTTCTCAGTGTGGGGCATTAATTTTGAAACACCACCAATTGGTGTAAGAAGCTTAAGGTTGGCTGGATTTTCTTGTTTGCTTGTTTTGAAGGCGGCTTTTTTGTTGGTTTGGTTTTCTTCTCCAGAGGTACTGTGGTATATAGAAACCTACAGGCTTTGAACAACACTTCAGCTCCAGCCTCTATATCACTTTAAAGTGGGACTTCAAACTGGCTGTGAAAGGCATTGGGTACCCAGCTATGGTTAAATCCCAATAAACTTGAGGATCTGCAGGCTCGTCGGTGTGTTAGGAAGCTGTGCCACTTCACTGGGTGATGCATTTGAGCCTGTGCGAGCCCTTCAGCAAATTCACTTGGTTCTTTTACATGATCGTGTCTCACTCTGATATCCCGGCTCTCAGAAGGGAACAGCAGCATCAGTCTAATAATTCTGCCTTGGTCAGTCCCGTATGATATTTACCCAGCAGCTGGTGGGTAAATATCACTGATTTGATCCGTGCTCGCTGCTGCAGGAGGGAAGCGCAGGGCAGCATCCTCCCCGGCCCCTGCGCTCCCTCCCTGCCAGCCTGAACACTCAGTGAACAACTCCTTATATCAGGTAAAAAGCCTCCAATTGAGGTTGTATGCGTTTTTTCCTACCAAATTAAAAAAGGTGGCCTTTAAGCCAGGCTTAGCCGAGTGGCACAGGCTATAGCGCAGGCAGAGCTTTCACAGGCTGCACACCATTAAAATGGGGATGAATTTTGCCTTCCAATTAGCTGACAAGTTTAACTTGCTCACCAATTATTTGCATCCCTGCAGATATATTTTGCTTCCTCAAATACTCAAAGGGCATATGTACAATTTTTGTCTTTAACATCAAGGCGAAGGAACTTGGTCACTCCTCTCGCTCTGTTGCCACCAGCTCACATCCTTGTCCCTTCCTGGCCCCCCCATCTCACCTGGGACAAAACCTGGGCCGGGGGGAGCGGGAGCTGCAGGATGCTGGAGCCCTCGCTGTCTCATGGACACGGGCACGGGCGAGCTGAACACAATGGGATGTGTTTTGGCATAAATACTCAATGGTTTCCTCCAACATTTGGCACTAATACATTAATCAGGTCCCGCACTCAGCCTCACATTGTATCGCTCTCTCTGGGTTTGTGCAGTAATTAATTCTGGCTGCAGCGGCTCCATCAGCCTCAGGGATCGCTGTGTCTGTGCCTGGGGTGCGATTCTGGAGGATGCCCGAGCGAAGCACTGATGTTCACGGTGTGATTTCAAATTGAAACGTGATGACAAACTGATTCTTGATGAAACAGGAGGAATGAGGCAATGCCAGCCCCACACAGCCCTGCACAGCCCCAGGGAGGCAGCAGGTATGGTGGGATCTGGGTTTGCAATTAGCTGAGCAGAGTGATCGTTAGGGGAGCTCACGGAGCAGCGAGATGTGGTGTCGCCTCTTTGGGGACAACAAAGCTTTTAATGCTGGGGAAAACCACACTGGGAGATATAGAGACACCTCCAAGGGCTTTTCTGGCTCTCGTCTCCTGCAAACCTGGGACAGCTTTTAATCCAGCAACCTCAACCCATCACCTGCTGCTTCAAACCACTTTGAATATATACTTACCTGAGAGATGCCCACCAGTGCAATTAAGTCAATGCTCATTAGCTTCACACAGAGGTTTTCTCACGTAGAGCAGGCTGAAGGAATGTGGGCTGTGGTGTGTAAACTCCATTTCAACTCACTAACTCTCACGGCTGTGGTTGCGATTGGTGTTTTTGGGTGATTCAGGCCGGAGCTGGTGCAGAGCTGCGCTCGGATGCTTTCACGCTGGTTTGGATGGGGCTGACGGCGGAGCCCGTGTGTGCGTGCACAAGTGTGCATGCACCAGTGTGCACACGCAGCAGCTGCTCGTGTGCGCTTTGCAATAGTTCCACCTACAGAATAAACCCCAGAACGGCAGCAGGAGCCGCCAGCAGCGGACGGGGAGACTGGGCAAAGCAGGGAGAGCTGCAGAGCTGCTCGGGAGCCCCCGTCCTCTGAACAACCGCCAAGAGGGTTTCAGCTTTCCTGGGACAAAACCAAGAATTTTTGCAGTTTTTCCCCTTCCACTGGAATATAACGACATCTTTTCAGGCCACCTTTTCTAATTTTAATGACTTGGTTTGTTTTGAATGCCCTGCGGGCCCGTGGCCAGGTGGGAGTGGAAAGCTGTTTCCTTTACACAAGTGTTTTTTCCTGAGCGGGGTGTAATTGCCAGTGCAATCACTGTTGTTACCAGCAGCGCATAAGACACACTCTGCAGCGGTGGGTTTGGGGTACCTGTTGGGTCAGTTTCCATCAAGAATATTCTCAGGTTGATGGCAGGTTCCTTTTTTCCTTCCTGAGCCACTCAAAAATTTTGGTCCACGTCCATCCTTCCATCTGTAACAAAGCCGAAAGTGAAGGACAGTCACAACAGTTTGAATTCACTGACTTGAAATGTTAGTTAGCCAAAATATTTTAACAAATTCCTTTTTTTCTGAGGAAAAGCATTTCTGAGGGCAAGAGCAACACAGCCAAACCCCCGTACTGAGGAGAACTGGGCAGCTGGAGCATTTCCCAGCAGTTCCCACGGGTCTCTCTGAATCTTCCAAGTCCAGTGGGGGCACCTTGTTTCCAGCCCAGCATTTCTGACAGCGGCTGCAGCACCGGGCGATGCAGGAACACTCTATTTCCCAGGAAACCATCCCCATTGCAGCTTGTCCCAGACACTTGGATGAACTCCATCCTTGCAGTTCTGGCAGGACACCGAACCTATACATCCATCCTTCAGCGACAGAGCCTGCTGTCTCCCATGATTTCTGCTTAAGTCATGGAAACTTTGCTTTCAGGTTATTCCCAGAGCCATACAGTGGGTATGGGGGTGGCCAAGGTGCATTTTGTTATGGGAATGTCACATCAGCTCGTACTGTTAAGAGTAAACTCCCTTAAACTAAAACCATGTACAGAGTGAGTAGGAGTATAAAAGCCTGGAGTCAGTGTTTCTCATAATTATTGGTTACAAGCAAGTCGTGAATACTTATGAGATTTAAGCCACAAAAATGTCTCTAAGAAAGAAAGGGAGAGAAAGCAAGAAAGAGAAAGAAAGATTCATTTGCATGATTTATACAAACATCTAATAAGCAGTTCTGGAAGAAGGATCAGACCTATCTTAGTCTCCCTTGAGCTGAGTAGCAGCACTGGTGTCACCCAGTCAGCAACATGTGTTTTCATATAAATCAACCACATCTGTGAACACCGTTTTTTCTGTACCTGTGTTTTAGATACACACGCACCCCTCTGGACTGATGAAATCCTACTGGTGGGCTGGAAGCCTTCAGTCCTCATGCTGCTGCAGACCCTCCACCCCGAGTTCCTCCTTTTTTTATAGGCAGACCTTCCATGGTCTCCTTGCCCTTGGGGTTGTGGATCAGACTGGGCAGCTTGAGGCTGTCGCTGTTCGCAGGAATGCTTTCCAGCCGCATGGAAGCCGCGGGGCTGTGACCCGGGGTGATGTGTAGCTCCTGTTCCTGCGTCACCCGCTGCCATCTGCTACTTGGCCAGGACAGCGTCCGCTCTGCCGGCGTTAAGCAAACGTTTGCCTGCAACCATCTGGGTTGGACAGCGCAGCCCCAGCAGCCGCCCTGCCCGCTGAGCTAGAAACACGGAAAGATGGGCAGGAAGGACCAAAATAGCTTCATCTGCAAGCTCCATCACCGGTTGTTTTGGTGTCCTGGTACTTCCATCAGTGCTGGTGAGAGAACAAGCATGGTAGAACAAACAAAATGATGGGGCAGAGGGAAACGGGGGCTGTGCTGCGGTACAAGCTGGGAAAGCTGCTGCAATCCCACCAGCACACAGGGTTTTGGCGAGACACAGCGATGCAGCTGGGCATTAACACATTTTGACTCTGAAGGGTAAACGTTCAGACAGTGTCATGAACCGCTGTGCAGAATGAAGCCCGTACAGGAGACAATGAGCTCGGTCAGAAACACCAAGATCAGCACAAGGTCCTCACAACCCCGACTCGCTTCTCGGACACGTCCATATGGCTGGAGCAGGAGCTGTGACCTTTGGATGTCAGCGGTGGGTCACCAAAGCCACCACAGCCCTCAGAGATAAGATTCAGCTGACAAAGGGTTCCCGTTAGTGACTCGAGCGCATGGAAGACACTGAAGAATTTAAAAATAACAAGCATTAAAGTATTTCACAACTGCTGAGATTTGTCAGCGTAGCCTCAAGTGACTCCTGGAGGTCGATATAGATGCTTAGAGGTCAAACAGCGCTCTCAAGTGATCAGCTTTTGTGATTTAACGAACACACAATGACACTTAAAGTCTTGTGAAATCTAGTTGTAAAAATACTGCAGCACCTCCCTTAAAACAGGCTTTGGCCAACACTTCTCAGTATTGTAGGTGACAATGTGAACACCGCAGAGCGAGGCCCTGACACCAACGCGCTCCCGACACATCACTCAGCTCCTCGGCTGGTCACGTCACCTCCCAGCACGACCTGTGCCACGTGCAAGCTGGCACATTCACTTTGTCACTGCTTCTGTCCCCCCCAGTCCCATGGCACAGTAGATTTGGGAGGGCAGCTTTCCCCTGTCAGATCAAGCCAAAGAATTTGAATGCAAATTGAAATACTGTAACTCAGGTAAAATGCTCAGGTACCAGCCCTTGGCACAGTCTCCTGTCTCTCCTGTGGTCCTCCACTTGAATCCAGAGAAGATACAACCAACAAGCGGTATTTCTTCCCACTGCACAAGAACAGCTTCTAAAAAAATCAGAACAAATGAAAACATGCACATTCCATATGCAGTGGCCAAATAATAATAGTAATTAAAAAAAAAGTCGCATTAGTATACCGCCAATCCCATCGGCTGCCCCAAGGCGCTTTCTGGCAGTAGCACATCTCCCAGCTCTCAGCAGAAACTGAATGACCACCTCGCTGGGCAGGCTTAAAAACAAAAACCACATTGTCTCAAAATCTTCCATTCCTCCTATAGCTGAAATGTTACTTTTCCTAAGATATTTCCACCTTTATGTTTTCTGTGGTGATCCTTAACAGCCATTTTTCCTCAGTTCCTGGGACCAGTCACTCTCTTCTACCTTAAGCGCAGAGATTTCTACAGCTTTCTTTTTGAAGACAATCTAGAATAACCATCTCAGGCTTGGAAATCTGAAGCAAGGTGAAATAAATCCCACACTGTACAACTTCTAGGTTATTGCATAGCAGATGTACTATCCAGAAGTCAGCAGTTAAGCTACGCAGGGAGGAAGATGATGTTGAGGCTTATGCTTCCTCACACTTTGTCAACTGCCAATCAAGTTTTTCCCTTTCTCAGACCCCAGCACCTCTTCTCTCCATCACACTGACCTGATACACTTGAGCTTCCAGAAACATCTACTTTTGTTTCACTAACTAAACCCATTTATTTTACACTTTATTACGTTGCACAGTCAAGGCCACCATACCTCGCATGGGCTGGAGAACAAAGACTGAAGATCTTGCAGCCACCTGCCAGCTTGGGGTGCGAGCACCTGCTGATGGTGTCGGGTGTTCAATGTCACCAGGGGTCCCAGCTCCACACAGAGGTCAACTTCTGCTCTTCGGCTCTGCAGCCAGGATGCTGGAAACACACAGGAGTAATTAGTGCTTACGCATTAACACAAAGAGCCAAGCCCTCGTTTCACTCCCATGTACAAACTCTGGTGTTCGACAGAGCTCGAGCCAGTTGTGCTGCTACCTCAACACTGGCTTTTTGTCGCTATCCTAGACTATTGAAACACTTGTATCTAGGGGAAAAAAGCTCCTTTAATTTCCATGGCAACAAATATTTTTTTCCTGAAAGCAACAAACACATGAAATAGTTACTGCAGATTAAAAAAAAACACACAGAGGTAACCAAGAAACAGACACATTTATCTTTTCCCTCTTTTCAAAACAAACGCATTTGCTGTTTCTAGAGAAGAGACGCAGCTCGGCCCGACAGGATGCGCCAGCTGCTTGTGACAACCCCCCAATTCAAGAGAAGCTTTTGCTCAACCACAGGCTTTTTCTTTCCCTTCTGAGCTCTGCAGAACCCGTGGCCAGACGCTGCACTTGCTGCTGCAGCACATGGGACAGCAGACCCACCTACGGCATTTTTAGCCCCAGGCTTTGCTCTTACCATGCTGCAAACTTACTCAGCCACGACAGTGAAATTCGGAGAAGCATTTTGGGAGAGAAAGGATGTTTTTCTGCTGCATTAGCAGTTTACACAGCCCATAGCATCCAAGACTTGCACAGGACAAACACCTCTCACCTTTAGGCTTAAGATTGTTCCCACCTGAGCAACAACGAGGAGAACGGCCCTGACACAGTGCATCCCTCTGGGGATCTTGTACCCTCCTGCAGCTCCTCACCATCACCCCCACGTCCCACCAAGCTCCAAAGGTCCCTGCTCGCTCAGTCCAACTGTCACACCAGGAGACAACTCAGCTTCCCCCGAGTGACACCAGCTCCTAAATCTTTCCGAGTCTTTCCTTTGCAACAGCAACACATCAATATCCCAAACAGCACCACATCAATATCCCAAACGCCCCATTCGGTCAACACGATGGCATTGAAAATTAAGTTTAGCTTCAATATATTTGACATCCAACAGGCAGTAAAAAAAAAAAGCTTTATATTTTATTTCTTGTAAAAATCTCTGAACACATGCAGACTAAAACCAGTGTAAGAAAGTATCCACCATTGTTTAAACAAATAACTATACTTAAATATAAGTGTCTGCAATTGACTTGTATAAAAATAAGGTACATTTTGCTTTTTTACAGAAATCAATTCTCCAGTTCTCATATCAATAAACAATACACAACTCTAATACATACAGTTTAACCTGATCGCTGTTTTCCACCAATTTGATACTGCTAAGGTATTATGTGCAAAGTTGGTAACAGTTTCTTTCCTGAAACAAAAAGTCTCCTATACGTTTTAGAAAAATTAGATACCGGGTTTAAATTAATCAAATCCTAATCGGTTCCTTTGTTCTCCAATAGTCCTTTTATTGTGTTATGTACAGGCGGAAGGAGGCGGCGGTGCGGGCGCAGAGCTCAGCGCCGGTGCCGGCTGTGTCCCGAGCGCCCGCCGCCGTGGTGCTTGCCCTTGTGCGCCCTCTCGAAGGAGCGCGACCGCTCGCGCCTGTCCCTGTGGTGGCCCCGCTCGTGCCGGTGCTTCTTGGCAGCGTCGGCATGATCCCGGGATTTGCTCTGCGAACGCGAGCGGGATTTTTTCCTTTTGTGACCGTGCCGATTTGCGCCCTTCAGCTCCTCCCTGCCGTGCTTGGCCTTGAGGTGCGGCGAGCCGTGGTTGTGGTGGCGGCGGGGGCTGCCGCTGTGGCTGCGGGACCTGCTTCTCGACCTCGAGCTGTACGTCCCAGACAGGCTGCGCCTATTGTTGTAGCTTATGGAAAAGTGTTAACAAGTTAAAACATCTTTTCCACATGAAAAAAAAAAAAAATCAAAAATAAACCAATGCTTAGGAATTTCCAAGTTACTGGAAGAAAGCAGAGAGACTTTCTCCCACTGGGACAACCGATGAATGGCACTGACGGTCCCAGAACACACCTTTGAGTTGAGCTCCTTGGAAAACAAAAAGCCCAAACCAAACCCAGCCCCACCATGCAGCGTCTTTCAGAACTGTTCCACCTTGCTAAGAATCTTCCCCTCAACACCAGAGTGCAAATACGTTATTGTCTTTTCTCCTTCAATGATTTGGCAGTTAACGGCACTTTGGGGAACACTTCACCGAGATCCAAAGTTGGCAGTTTCCAACTTCAGATGCAGCAAAGCTTTTATACAGCACAGTTACCAGTTACTGCTGCACATCAAGAACTGGGAGCCTAAAGCCAGACCCAAGTCTCACACCTTTGCTGGTCAGCAGTTAAAGACAACTTCCTCCAAAAAACACAAACCATACCCTTCCCCTTCTCCACAACCCACCACAAGCCAAAAATTCATCACTTACTGCCGCCTAGGAGTGTGAGATCGAGACCGTGACTTTGTTCTTGACCTGGATCGACTCGCACTTCTGCTGCTCCTACTTCTCTTGCTTTCTTTTCTCAGGCTTGGGGAAAACAAACAAACAAAACCACAACAGGGTTACACACTTGTGAGGTACTTGTTACCTCCATGAAGTAGCTCAAAAGTAGTTCACTGTACTTCGGTTGAAGAAATGGTTTTTACAGAAGTCTTCATCAGGAAGAGATTTTTACCTACCCATTGTAAGGGCTCTTTGAAGCTTGCTGCCTCTCCTCTGGCTCTTTTTTAACTGTTTTGGTATTCAGAGATACCGGACTCTTCTCTTCAGTTTTTACTTCTCTCGGAGAAGCTGAGAATTGAATTTAAATTCAAAATTAGGTATTTCATTTATAGACTTTGCAATAAGTATATTGTATCATTTACACACCTTTACCAGTATTTGCACAAAATGGAAATACAAACTCAACTGTAGCTATTTCATTCCATCGTTCCATTTACAGTGAACTCCTACAAGAGAACAGGAGCGAGGTGTCCGTGGGGACACAGGTAGTTTAAAACCAGCAGAACACCGTGACCTTCCAGCCAAGAGTGGACCTGAGATTTTGTCACCAGGACCCAAGTGGTACAAAAATAAAGCTGCCCTTATCCCTTATGGCCCACAAATACAGAGATTTTTACCTTGACAGTTCATTTTTAATACTATAGAAATAATTCAGACCGAACAGCAAAATTAGATTTTTATATTAGTAGTACAAATATAACGAGTAACAAAAATCTCTAGTTTAGAAGTCAATCTGGCCCTGCAGCCAGCTGATCCAGCCTGGAGTGGAAGGGCCACGCTACAGGAATGACGCATTTCTACCCGCCCTGCTGACATGAGGCACAGCTGCTGCATTACGACTTGCACCACAGCTTCCTCGCTCTATAGGGTTCAGAGGTTTAACGTAAAGACACAGAAAAGCGGACTTCTGACAGCTTTTCCCCAGTTTCTCAGCTAGTAAGAATCCTTAAGCCCTACCAGGGTTCTGTGTTCACTCAAACCCCCCTAAGCCCAGGCTCCCACTTCACAGAAATAAGCAGCAGATTCCATCCTTCAGTGAAAAATCCACACTCACCAGCTCCAAGACCTCTGGAAACTCAAGATTTTTCTTAAGGAAAAAGAATTGCTACAAATATTGCTTTCTCAGAATATGTTCTTCAGCTGAGAGGCCACGTGACAAACAAAGGCCTGAACGTTCAGCTTTACCCACTATCACAGGACAAACACTCATCACGTCCTTTACATTTTGTTGGTGGTTCACAGAACAGCAGCAACACTAACAGGGAAAAGCACCAAGACCAAACTGTTCGCTCTCTGCGCCGTCAGAGTTCAGACAGATTTGCTGGTTCAAGATGTGCACTGCAACTATTTTTTTCACTCTAACGACAAGACAGTACTGTGACCTCCCCTCCTGTTTCTTGACCAGCAGCTGTTTTCCTTTATTGCATTTGAACAGTTGGGAAGTGCAGAGAACCCTGCTGCAAACAGAACCATGAAGGCTATTGGGGCTCCCCCTCAATAGATTAAATCTGGAGAATCTTCACACCACAGTCACCTAGAGCCAACTCCTGTGTCTACATATTTTCATAACATAATTATCTCAAGGGTGCATGTTATTAATAAATCACTCATGTGGAAGTATGGAGTAAAGTGCCCCATTTCCCTCTAGACTGCTATTTCAAGGTATTGAAACTTTTTTGAATTTGTGGTTTAAAAAAAATTGTCTTGGTTCTGTGAGAAAGCCAAAACTGCTTAACAGCTCAAGAAGCAAACCTAGTCTTTTTTTAACACCTTGGGACACAGACTTACAAGACTTATCAAATAGTATTACACAAGTTTCTGTTCAGAAAACAAACTTACATGGTTTGGATGCAGGAGAAAAGCCACCCAGTGCTGAGAGTGCTGGAGTTCCATCCGGATTTAAACCTTTTGCCTTCAGCTTAGCTTCCTGTAGTGCCATCTTTCTCTTTTCTACTTCTTTATCCAGGAATTCATAATTGGGCTGGTAAAGCAACAATGTGGTAAGTGGCTGTGGTAACGCAATTCATAGTTTCATCCCATTTCTGAAAAATACTCAGTTACCTTTTAATTATCTGTCCACTGATGTAACTAACTTCCATAGTTTGTCCTCACACTCCCCTTCAATTAGTACGTTTGTGTACTTTCCCAACCAACCATGAGACTGCTCC
Source organism: Columba livia (assembly GCF_036013475.1). Taxonomy (NCBI): domain Eukaryota; kingdom Metazoa; phylum Chordata; class Aves; order Columbiformes; family Columbidae; genus Columba; species Columba livia. Next base: position 1,437,602 of record NC_088610.1, read on the forward strand.
AGCTGCACTGAACACTGAGCAGGAAGAACAAGTATCTCAAACTTACCTTCTTTCTAGTATAGAGCTTAAGAGTCGTTAAGCATATCTCCTGAATCTCCTCTTCCGTGGTGCCGAAGAGCAAGAACCAGTGAGGACGAGTGGGCAGCGGAATCTAAAAACAAAACAACGGAAAGCTTAGTAACAGGTTACAGACCAAGCTTTTGTTTTCAATATTTTCATTTATTTTTCCTGAAAGCAAATAATTAGCAATAAAAGGCAATGCTAACAAAGACAGGTGAATACTCACCTGCAGAGCTCTAGCAGCGAGATAAATGCAAGCACATGCTATAGTCTCTGGCTGAAAGCGAACAAACACATTCGTTCGAAGGCTGTCATTCATATAATTCCTAAAAAAAATAAAAATAAAATATATATTTATGAAAGATTGGACCTCGGGTTTACATCTTCTTATTTAGAGGATAACAATACTGGAGACTCAATTGACTTTATTATTTTTTCTGTTATGATATTAAACACTTGGTTTCTTTTGAATTACTGTATTTACATTTGTTACTTCCGTAACAAAGTTTGCACCGTTGCCATTGTTTTGAAACCCCCAATGCAATTGTATATAACGGCTACTTCCTAGGTAGGTACATTAAGTTATACCGTGAAGTGTCCACTGATTTAAGAATCAAACAAGTACTTTTCATCTGTCCAGCTGTTTGCTTTAAACACCAATGTTCTTGTATTTAAAAACCAATATGCTTAAAACTCAAATGCAAGCATGAAAGCATGGTATAGTTTTAACCTACCATTTTCCAGAGGTTAGATGCAACCTATAAAGTTCATAAAACATTGCATTTAAATCCTACATGTGCCTTGAGTCACATGAACTTCATCCAGAGAGAGAAGTATCCGACTTGCTCACTGAGTGTTGGAAAAAGATCTGTAAGTTAGTACTGGGTCCCCACTTCACTAAGCTACTGCTCTTCCACCCGGGGGCACTGCCCAGCAACACGTGCCAAGAGATAAACAGCAGAGACCTCCATCCATTTCTAAGTTACTGAGCTACAGGAAAGAAATGAACAGTAGTCAGTAAGGATTGACTCTACAGGAAACCATGCCCAATACGGCTTCTAAGTGAACATGCTGCATGCACTGTCTTTTTTTTTTTAAAAAAACAAACCCTCAAGTTTAGCCAAATGCTAAATCAACTAAATAAATGTTGGCAAAAAGTCTACCCCATGTGTCCTTTAAATACACTACAGTATACAGTAGCTAGGCAACAAATACATTTAAAAACATTTTCAACAGTTACTTCTAAAAACAAATATACAAATCCTTTGGACACCCAGCCAGAACTAGGAGATGCTGCCCGATGGACATGGACCACTTCAGTGAATCTCGGCTGAGAGCTTGCACTGGGTTGGCTGGAGAGAAGGGCAGCCAAACAGGCCATGGGCTGAGGTGCAGAGGGCAGAGCTCTATGACTTACCATCAGGGACTACCCTTTAATTAAAGAGTAGAAAAAAGAACAAAGTTAAATTGAGTTCTCCATTACCACATTAGAATCAAGCCATGAAAATAGTAAGCAGAAACAAGCACTCATATATTTTAAAAGCATGTATTTGTGTAATAACTTACATCTCATTGCTTTGCATATGGATCGTCAGGCTTGTTATTTCTGCTACTATTTTCCTGGCTAGGAAAAGAATGGAAAATAACAACTTACCAGGCTGTCTGTACCAGGGTTTGGTTACGTTCACATTCTAAGACTTGCAAATACATCACAATGATCTGAGGAACAAGAAGGGGAAAGAACGCAACTCAGTTTTAATATATAAATCAACAGTAAGGAAATAACTCTTTATACTAAATGCAATCAAAGAGTATTCCAAAACAACAGTCTCTCCTTTTCTAAGCACGCACCATAAGATCACATCATCCAATCATGTTCAGACAATTCTACTCTTCCACAATTTTCAAAACCTTTTAACATTTCCCAAAAAGGCAATTTCTACCAAAGTCAATATGACTATTTGCCCAAGTGCTCTGGCAAAAGCGTTTATTGTAACTACTAAGGAATAAAGAGAAGAAGTCAGGTCATTTTTACACCTGTGTTTTTTGTTCCACAGCTCACAAGGATGCCACCAAGGTAGAACACGATTGATAATTATATTATTTTTTGATAACTCACCTTATGTGGATGCTTGACATGAACACAAAATCCCAACTCCTTCAGTACCCTTCTTTCTGCTTTGATTACTTGGTTTTTGGTGTTTATGTAGTTCTGATCAAGTATCAGGGGGCTTGGAGTCCTATAGTTTGCAAGAAATAAAATCAAAACTGTTTTGCATATCCAAAACCAGCATCAACTCTGTTTTCCCTTCCAACCAACTAATGGCAACAGAAACCAGTTTTTAACTCCTGCAAGCAAGTTTAAGCATTAATCTTGTGCTGTCCAAGTTTAGATAAACTAGTTTAGTTTCTGCTTTTGACAAGCAACAGATTAGATGGCTAAGATAAAAAAAAAAAAAGATCTTTTTCTACTGTGTGCACAAACTACACTGGTCCAGCTGCCAGAATGGAAGTCGACTTCACAGTGAAGATCTCAAAGAACCTTTAGATTTCATGACAGAAGCGGGGGAAGGAGTGTGATAAAACTACCTCTGCTAGGTGGGACTTGAAAGCAAAAGCAAGCTAGAACAGGGTTTTTTACCGATCTTAAAGTAGCAAGCTTGTGCTTCATAAACTACAGTTTCCTATGCACTGGAAGACAAGATTATTCAGATCTTCAGAGAACAAGACAGCCCTGCTAGTGTGATACACAAAAAGCCTAGTAAAGCAGGGAATTTAACCTCTCAATCTGGGACAGACCTGCCTGGGATTCTGAATGCTGCACCCACTAGTCAGTGGATATCATGTCACTTCTGCTATTTGCATTTGCAAAACAAGAGCTTATTTCACAAAGAAAGATTTCTAAGTCTAGCACTATCAAGTCCTAATTTCTTCCAATACCTGAACTTTCCAAAGCACTTCTTTTGAATTAAAATAACTTGCTGTAAGCTTTAATCATGAGTGTCCTACTCCATTTCGTCTTCTTTGTCCGTTCTTAGACTTGACCTTTCAACATTCCATTGTGTATTTTAATCCACTTCCTCCTAAAGCCAGACCAGCTTTTTTCCCCATCTGTAATGTGTCTCGCATATTCCACATGCTTACCAATGAAGAATGTTTTTGCAACTAGTTCCACCCTCACAAACCAGTCTGTTTAAATGACAAACCTGGTACACACCAAGCAACAGTGACAATTTCATTTTACATCACCTTCAAAAGGAAAAAGTGATCCAAAGTGGATTCAAAATAGAGCTTCTGTTCTATCAGACAAAATATTTCACTACTAACTTGTCTTTTTTGATTCCATTCAAGTTCCACAAGTAGAAAAATGACTCAAAAAACCCAAGTTCCACCCCAGAAAGGGTCAGCTTCATGACAAGGCTAGGCTGAAGGGTTCCTAACCGCAATAATCCACAATTTACGCTGAGTTCTGCAGTCACCTGAAACAATGCATATTACCATCAGTCAAAGGATATGACAAGCCATCCACTTCACCAATAAAATCATCATGTTTTGTAACTATGCACATGAAGTGTGAGCTCCTCCAGCTCTTCCCAAAGGGCCAAGAAACAGCTCACAGGAGGTTTGAAACTAACTACCGCAGCTTCTGGGTGCCAGGAAGCACCGGCAATTCCAGTACAAGCCGTACTACGTCTGCCTCTTAAGAAAAAAATGCGATGTTTTCCATGTTACGTAAAGTTAACTTCTCTAGCTAAGGGTTACTCTCACTCATCAGGGCAAGTTTACAAAGTTTGTGATTTCAGCTATTCTAAATTTAACCCAGTCAGAATACCTATTTTTTTTCCTGCAAAAATTAACTGAATAAAAACCCCACAACTTTGAAAGTTTCTTTAAGGTAATTACTTCAGCAGAGAGGCTATGATTTTATCTGAACACTCCAACACTACCAAGGCTGTCTGAACACAACACTCTGGAGAGGGAGACTGGAAGAACCAAGCAGAAATTCTTCACATCAGTGAAACTGATTTGCTTTCCATCGATTTCAACTAAGTGTTCAGGGGTTTATAATAGTATTTCCTCCAATATTGCTTTACACAATTTTATCTAGAGATCACTGGCATTAACAGGATCTGCAAAGCATCAGAGTGAGTTTAGGTGTCCAGGCTCAGCTTGTTAGCAGCACACTTCATCGGAGGTGACAAATCTTGGATGAAACTTATGGCAGCTATGACTTCCAGTCTAAAAAATAAAAAACAATCAAGTGCAGGACAACATCACTGCATGGGACCATCCCACCTGCCACAGGACGACCACCTTCCACACGGCTCTGCATTCTCGGAAAGCTGTGTCAGAAAGTCAGTATTATGAAAACAGAACAAGGTAGCTAAGAATGCAGTGGAAAGGCTGTGAGCCTCACTGCATTTAAAGTTTTCGCTGTCCTTCCACAGGATCAGCACAAACAGTCCATACCGTGGTTGTACGTGTTCAACAGCAAAGCGACTGGAAACTCAAAATTAAGATGCTCCAAGTGCACTTTACTCTGTCCTCCCTTGTTACTTTGGTCACTTTGGACACAGAAGTTCTAGAGATCTGCAGATCTAAGGAAGCCATGAAAAACATGTGTTTATCCAGACAGTATTTCCAAAACCAGAAAGATAAAAGCAGCCTTTCATCCACTTAGGCAAAAATAAAAATCTGTACAAGACTTTACTGCACTGTATTACAGGCGAAAGTCAGGGTGTCCACTATGTTAGGATTTACCAATTTAGTACTTTTGCCGTAAGCTCTAACGTGTTGGTATGCATAATTATTTTACAAGTTGGAAGCTTTAGAGATTTCCCTTTGGAACACTTCTTAGCTTTCCTACTAAGAAAAAAACAGGAACTTTTGCATTTGCTGCACTTAGTTCTCAGCCCAAGAAGCAGTCATTTTAGATCCAAGTAACAAACTAGAGAAAAATTTATAAACTTATATATAAAATATAAGCTTCAAGCTCTATATAGCCTGGTAGTATTACAAATTCTTACTTTGAATCTCTTCTTAAAAAAATCAGCACGAGCTCCAGACAAGACTTGAGAGTTAAGAACAGGGAGCTCACAGTGCCCATCCTGGTAAGCAAATCCAACACTTAAGCCACAAAACTGCATTGGGATTTAGAGATCAAATAACATCCCCCCAAAAAGTAATTAATACACACCATAATGTGTTTGTAGCAAGAAATAAATTACAAATATCCTTTTAAATCCCTCTGACAAATGAAACCCAAGTTCTCAACACAACTACAGCTTCATTAAATGGCATATTAAAATCTGGTATCTTTAGAATGTCTAATACTTTGGAGGAAAAGTGCCCCGCGTGTAGTTTTGTTCATAATGCAAAAAGCACTTCTAGCAAATACAGCATAAAATCAGCATCTCATTTCAAAGACCACATCTCTCTTATGCCAGTCAATAAGAGAGAAGAAAGTGAGTTCTATATTTGCCTCCAACGTTGTAAATACAAGCACTGTAGATTTATAGCAGGGTTTGGAGAACACTAGTTAGTGTGTATGATTAACACAGGCCACTTCCAACACAACTGCATGAACCTGTTTGCTGCAACAGAAGCAAAGAACAGCTGACTGAGCATCTCAAACCAACATTTGTCAGGTTACATGATGACAGGAGTCACATTTGGTTCCAGTCTCATAAGAACCTTCTGCGGCTTTCAGGCACATTTACGGTAAATAAAATCAACTTCAAACTACATTCTACATGTTGAACAATAGTTGCACTTGGCTCAGAACACAGGTGCTTCAGCAGACAGTTTTTAAAAAAGCAGTATTTTCATCATACGAGCTTTTCTCCATGCACACAAACATTTTTACATGCAGTACTACATGACATAGGCTCGGGAAAGATCCAAAAGAAAATATGCTTGTCCAAACCACAATTTTAGCTTTTTCTTACTTCCCATTATTAAAAATACCACCTAGCAGCAACTCAGTTGACTACAGGTCTTACAAAAAGAAAATTCCAATGCAATTCCCAGTTCTACAAACAGGTACATAGAAGGGGCTGCTTATATCATAATTTATATAAAGTTTTACAAATTCAAGACTTCCGTACCCTCGTGAAGGCAAGTTTTACTGCGAGTTCAAATGGCAATTATACAGAGCCAGAAAGTGGAACTGAGAACCCCAAACTGTTAAAGGAGGAAAGCAAGCCTACTCAAACTACTCAAACTTCATGTGCAGGTTAAGAGCTTCAGTTAACAGAAATACTAGACTAGAGGTGAAAAGAAAAGTACAGCAGCCTGATTGTTTCATTTCTGGGTTGTGTGTAAGAAACTAACTACAGCCTAAGTGTTAGCTTCAGATTAAAAAAAATATAAAATTAAGCTAGTATTCTAAAAACCTGGACAGCAAAGAAAAAAGCTTATAACAAGATACAGGAGTTCTTCCAAATGGTTCACCAGCGGCCAACCTGTTTGTCCCCCGATTCCAGTGACCTATTCTCAGAGCACTGGCTTCTCCTTGGGGATTTTCGATACTTCACTCACTGTTGCCATGACGACAGCTTCATCTTTATGTACCACTCCACATCACCCAGGCTTTGGTAAATGTAGCTGGTCGCTGTATAGTCGGTTGCAAGGGAAAAAAGAGTTGAAGTTAATAACGTGTACAGATGATGTAATTGTAATCTTGTAAAAAGTACAGAAACACGTTTACATCCTGCTTGTTTAAAAAAAAAAAAGAAAAAAAGGCAAGTCTGAATGTCAGACTTCAGCATTTTTAAGATTAATTCATGCAGATTCTCTGAAATACCCATTTCTCCAGAAAATAATGGGTAGAAGTGCACAATTTCTCTCGACATGATGCATTTTAGACACCATGTAACATGCACAAGTGACATTCTGATTTGGAACAGGCTAGCTGGAAAGATTCAAGTTCACAGGTTAAGTTCAGTTTCTCTGATCCTTCACACAGCACAAAGAAACAACTAACTCATATTCTCATTGCAAAGAAAAGCATCGCAGATGATTAATCTTCACTGTCTGGATCAAGGCTGAAATACTGAGAATCACTGAACCAGCTCCAACAATTCCAATAACCAGACTCCCTTATCACAGCTGTGGTAAAGAACAACACCTAACTCGCATTCAGTGTAACTTCACTAAACTCTGTCAGGGCTACCGGGGTAACAACTTAAAAGAACAAAAGCTATGTCTCAAAACGTTAACACCAAATCAATCTTCTTTTATCTAACACTAACTAGGAAAACACAAGCACAGGGCTGTAAAAGAAAAAGCTCTGGGTGCAACAGAAGCATAATCAGGATAAACACATCAAGAAACAGCCGGTCTCCCTAAGGATTTCTACTCTGCTTCTCAGAACACACTATGGGACACTGAAGTTTAAATTCCTGCTGTAACCTGGCTGAAAACAAAATCCTTCTGTAGCTATGGATTACTTTACACTTAAGCAATCTCCCACTAAAACTATTTCATCACAGTTGACATCTCCAGCCCCACCGACTGTGAGATTTAAAGAAATTTTGTATTTAATAGCAACTTAGAAAACTCCTTTCCTTCCACCATTCCCTGTTCCTTCCAAGCAAGTGAATTTGCTTTACACGTGAAAACGTACACGGCTTTACGCACAAAAAAGCAGCATTAGGCACTCCCGACTGAAAACAACCGCAGCTCAAGCAGACAGTTCTCCAGACCTGCACAGACTGTGGGAGTTTACACCCAACTTCACCAACACAAGCACACAGTACCAGGGGAAACACGGATCTCACTTTTTGCAATTAAAGATGCCTTCAGCTTCCAAGACTCAATTACAAACTCCTTGCTGAAGTGCGGCCATTAAATCTGCAGACACTGTAGACCAAACCGTTTTGTGTTTTTTTCCAGATACTTTCTAAAATCGGTTTTTTTTTTCCTAAAAGGCAATACTATCATTGCTGGGTAAAAGCCAGTTTTCATCTTTTGTAACTGATACTTTCTTGGCACCATAACCACGACTGGACAGCTACATACTAACAAGAAAAAAAGCATTAAAGCTACTGAACATGGTGCAAAGCCTGGAGAACACACAACAACCCACTAATTCACCACTCATGCCTAAGACTACCTTTCAAGAACTACAAGACATTAAGAATCAGTTAGCAATGGACCTAGAACTACAGCCATGGACCTAAAACTAGGATCAATACTCATGACTTGTAGCTATAGAAATAATGGAAACAGGTCTATCAAGTCACCAAAAGCAACGGCAGGACTGCACTGCCTAGGCAACAGCCAAAGAGCTCTCCTTTCTCAAGTCTAGGTCGTTGAACTTAGCCTGGAAAAATACTGTGAATTGAAAATTGCAGCATACATTAGTGACAACTTTTTTTATGTTCGTAACGAAGCTAATCTTACCTTTTTGCTCTTAGCTGACGCAAGTGATGAAACACATTGATCACGTCCCTTATACGTCGAGGCGCCTCTTCGATTTTGGATGCGAGATTGATGCAGGCCATGGCAACAATCTGAAAGAAAGCCCCGTTTTCATGAAAAAAAAATCATTTTTAATCCAGATAAAACCAGAATTACGCATCTAAAAAAATATTAAAACACATGGCTTAAAGGGCCGAAGAGAGCAGCCTGTCTGACGAGCGCTTGGCCAAATTCACCCCTCGCCCAGCACCTGGTGCGCTCGTCCCCCACTCCCCGCTCCGCCCTCACCTCGAAGCTGTGCTTGACGAAGGACTTCGAGTAGAAGAACCGATGAAACAGCACCTGCCCCGTTGCCATCGCCACCTATGAGGGCAAAGAGGAGAGGAAGAGTCAGCCAGTCAGTCACGGGCCCAACCGCCGCCGCCGCCATTTTGTGTGAGGCGCCCGCCGCCCCCCCGCCCTTCCCGCCGCGCCACAATGGCGGCTCCTTCCTCCCCTCCCTCCCTTCCCCCCGCCCGGCCCGGCCGCCCCGGGGCGCGGCCCCACCTGCGGCAGGCGGAGAAGGATCCCGGCCGCCTGGATGAGCTCGCAGCCCAGAATGCGCAGGTCGGTCTCGCACTGCAGGTCCAGGCCGTCTTGCATGGAAGGAGTCGGCGAGAGGCGCTCCTCGGGGATCAGCGAGTGGTCGATGGTCAGCGACACCTCCGAGTAGAGCCGGTCGCCGATAAGAATTCCCGGGGCGGTGGGCGGCGGCGGGGCGGGAGCGGCGGCGGGAGCGGCGGCGGGGGGGGCCGGGTGCGCGGCGGCGGCGGCGGAGGCCATGATGGCGGAGCGGTCCGCACCCGCAGCCGGCCACGCACAGACTAGCGCGGCCCGGCGCGGTGACGCAGCACACAACGGCGTCCGCGCGCGGCACGCCGGGAAAAAAGAGTCCGCGGCGCCGGGCCCGCCCCGAGCGCTTCCGGCCCGGCCGTGCGGGAGCCGAGCGGGGCTGGGCGGACAGCGGCCGTGCGGTCCGGATGGGGCTCCGCTTCGCTCTTTCTTACAGCGGGTTCCGCGGCGAAAGGTTTCTAAACGGTGACAAATAACGAATTGCGCGGTGCGCTTCACCGCAGCGGAGGTTAAACTCGGTTTTAAAGGGGCCGGGTGGCTGGTGGCCGGGCTGCACGAGGGGGTTTGGTGCTTCCAGTTGAAGAGAAGCTGCTAAATTAATGTACACTGTGATTAAGTTATAAAAGATGTACCCATCATTAACCAATCGATGTGATCAATGCTTTCTGACCACCTGCAAAAACAGGGGGTACTTCCCAAGTTTGGATTCTACTGCACAAGAGGGAGACAAGATGAAGTTTAGAAGCAGAGTGCTTAGCTTATATTTAACTAATAATAGATGTAAGTAAGAAATGAAACAGTTATAACTAACATTATCATTTCTTAGTATAGATATATGTCAACATTTTCAAAAGTCGTAATGCATATGTAATAATTACGGCAATATAACCAACGCAAGAGCATCGAGCCTCTGAAGCGCTAATGGAGGATGATCCCCAGGGCTGATAAAATAAAGAATACCGCTTAGCAGTTTAATTGACTCTGCTGTTAAGTTTATTTCTTCATTTTACAATGTATTACACATGAAAAAAAGAACAAATCCATGAAGTAGTGTGAGAAGGTCCCAGGGCAGCTGTGGGATCCCACGGGAACAGCTCGTGGGGCCAATTCCGGAGCCTTTTCTCCCATTTCGCTGCTCCCGCCAGCCTGACATTGGGGGTACACACGCCATGACCTACACTCATAATTGAGTTTTATTGGCTAGAAATGGGTTGTTTTTACAAGCTGCCACTTGGGTTACATCCCCTAAGGCTGTTCAGCGGCCCCGCTGGTTTCTGGTGACAGAAATGCCACAAATGGCATCTTTATTTCCAGTAAAAGAGCGTTTGCAACGGGAAGCAGCCCTCCTCCAGTGGGTAGGGCGTTGTTACGGTTGCGTTTCCATCGCAATCCTATGCGCTCCTTAAAAAGAAATAAATAAAAGGGTTATTCTGAGTAAACACTGATCACCAACCCGCCGCTGGTTGCATCACTTCACGGAAACCGCACTCCACCGTCTCCCTCCGCGGCGACACGCCCAGGCCGGGACTAACTTGCCGGGGCCGTAACTGTCTGCGAAAGGAAGGCAAACCCCGCCCCCGCGGGCGGCTTCGGAGCCTGATTGGCTCGCTCGGCCTGAGTGGCAGGAGGCCCCCCCGCGGCTCCTCCGCCATGTTGTGAGGGGGCGCGGGGGGTGTCCCCTCACGGCCCGTGTCCTCGGGTGTCCCCGGCGGCCGCTCCCCCCAGCCGCGGGGCATCTTAAGGAATTATAGAACTCATAGTTTAGGAGAATATTAAGGCAGCAACCTTTAAAGATTAACCAACCTTGTAACCACAGAATCTTTGTGTAAGCAGACCTTGTAACCACAGTACCCTTGTACTTGGTAATCATACCCTATTCTTGAAATTGACAGAGATTTACGACATATTCTTTTAAAATAGGTAACTGAGAGGTAACCGTGAAACATACAAATGTGGCTTAGCATTGCTTAAACCGATAGCTTGTGTTAGGTGTGGAATACGATAATGGCTGTCAAGAATTGCAATGACAATAGGAGCCATGTATGAGCCTGTGGAGTGACACCCCCGGTCTGGCCCCCGCACTGAATAAGAAATGCTACTTTTAAATCAGGAAGTATATTTTATTTATTGCCTTGGTTAAGGATGAGCAAACCTGGTGGGAGCGAAGGGTTCGCAGGGCGCACGGTTGGTGAACCCCATGGAATGGGGCCAGGTTGCAGGATAATCATTAATTGAGCAGAGGGTCAGAGTCGTTAGCTGCTGCCAGGCTTTGCTGAGCTAAGCCTAAGATAAAACCATTTGTAGAGAGATAGAAAACCAAGGTTTTTAATCGGGGACAAGACAAACTAGTGCAGAAGCCCAGTCTGGCAGGCTTGCGGAGGAAACCCTCGCTGAAGGAGGCTGGTTACAGCACCTGGTTTCGTGTCGTGGACACAGTGATTAGTCAAACATTCCTGGTTTTACAAACAGTGGCTTTTAGAAAGATCACTAAGTCTGCACAATGTTTGCTTTTTAGTGCTGTTTTCCATTTATAGTTTGGGGTTTGAGAGCCAGACTGTAACTATCACTTTTCTATTTAATTAGGTAGTGCTGGACCTGCAGGTTCATGACTCAGCAGGGATTCAGAGTTAACGTGGTCACACTGTTCCGGTCCTTCCACAAGCTCCCATCCAGTTACTGAGATTTTAAAAACAATTTTACATAGAATAAAGCAAGCCCAGCACCGAGACGGATCATCGCTGGCCCTTTAGAAACCTCCAGCGTTTTTCCATGTTGAGTGAACACGGCAAAGAAAAGTCCGGTGAACCCACCATGCCAGCGCCAAGCGTCTCAAAAGCAATTTACAGTCCGTTGAACGTACCAAAGATTAAATAAATAGTCATAAAAAGAGGAGCTGGGGCAAACATCACCATAGTTGGCTCAGTTCTCTGACACTCAAATTATTCCGAAGGTGAAAATCCCAGATTCCTTGGTGTGTGCAGAAGGCGAACAGCTCTTTCTCTTTCCATAGCAGGTACAGTGTGTGCAAATCAGGCTGGAAAGCAGGAGCAGCACGAGTCCTGCGAGCAGCACGTGTCACTCATTGCACTGGAATTTGCCCACCGTATTGTTCATTATTTTTTCCACACAGACACCTGTGGTGCGTTGGTTTTAATTTGCTCTGGTTTTCCAGGTTTCGCTTCAGTGTTTTAAAAACCTGAAAGGTATTTGCTTTCCTCAAGCAGCTCAACCTGCCTGTACCGCTCTTAACAATTCTTGCTCTTTTTCTCGCATATGTTTTTTGAGTTCAGGAAGAGTTGAGCAACACGTTGTCCCCTCAGCTGTTATGCAGCTGGCAGTCTTAGTTATGTCAGAAGGTTTCACTGCAGCATGTTTAAAAATAAAGAGCTGCTGGCATTTCTGTAGCAACTGACGCTAAACCGGACACTAAAATAGGTGCATTTGGTGCATGCTCACACAAAGTCAGACGTGCTGGGCAATCAGAGCACGTCGGGGCCTAACCCCCCTCCCCAGGGGTTTTACAGGTTCATCAGTAAATGTTTCACAAAAGGCAACGACAAGAACGGGTCCTTAGCAAAGCACTGCAAATCGCAATGTGTAATTGCCTGAGCAGAATGGATTTGTTTGGAAATATAAGAACCCATGATGACAGTGCTCTTAATTTCCTTAAACAATCGAAGATGTCAGTATGGAAGAAAACACTGCGACAGGAAATCAGCCAGTAAAATATTTTGACATGAGCTGATATCTGAAAGTCTCTGCTGTCCTATCCAGTAGACCAGACTAAGAGAACAGAGACTATTGTTACATTAATTCACTCATTGCATTCACCTAGTTTTTTAATTTGGAGATTTTTAGAAAGTTGATTTTTTTAAAACCAAATCATTTAGGAGACTGACCTCTTTTTTTTTGTGCTGAATCTGATAAATTAACAAATAATCTAGAACTATCTGCAATTTCAGTGATAAAACCGTGCACTTGCAGCATTAATAGGAGTTCTGATTGCAAATACACTTCCAGCGCAGGGCACATATTGAGTTTGCATTGATATAAACAGGTTTGGCACTGAAAGACTTGACAGTAAAATTTGCTCAGGCTGGAGAAATGGCATTTTACTCTGTCCAATTATGACTTTAAGAGACTTAGTTCAGTACTTCAATAAAAGATTTATAGAGACTCCAAATTAAACAGCTCAGAGAAACAATGAAAATTATTTGAAATTGTTCCCTGAGGGTGATTTCTTTAAACTCTTACTGGTTTTGCAAGAGGAAAGAGGAATCCAGTGGTGTAAGTTACATCCTGCAGTCTTACCATGAATAACTTGGTGTGAAACCAGAAGTGTAATTCTGAACACAGCCTTTTCTATCAGTGTGTCTGTTCCACGTGAGCAGATTCTTTACCTTCCACTCCCTAACCTCTCTCTCTGGTTTCAGTGACATTCCTGGCATTATTCATTCCTTACTCACTCCAGCGAAGCTGCTTCTGGCGACCGGCTTGGAGCCTTCACCAAGACAAGAATAAGTGGCAGCGGAGCCGTGAGCACAGAGTGTGAACAGAAGCGAGTGCCGAGGGGATAGAAAAGAACACTCCAGGCTGTGGGTCACAGAGCTGCCTTAATGGCCATGGAGTGTTGAGCATGGCCATGTGGTGTTGGTCAAACTCAGCCACGCATGGACGTGGGTAAGTGCAGGCTTGTGCTTAAACCTCCTCCTTGGCCTGCTGGGTTGGTGGGTCTAGAGCAGACCTGGGTCTCCTTCTGCATCATCAGAGAAGGATTTGAGTTGAAGGGACCTTCCCAACTTCCCCAGTGCCCCCCCTGCCATGAGCAGGGACATCTTCACCAGCTCAGGTTGCTCAGAGCCCCATCCAGCCTGGGATGTCTCCAGGATGGGGCATCCACCGCTGAGATACTTGGGCAGCAGGAGGGACAGGCGGCTTTGCTGTCAGCCGGCCGGGCTCCTCGCGCACCATGAGGCTGTGGAGCATGTTTGTGAGCCCAAAAAAGGTTCCGTGCTCCAGCAGCGAGGCCGCGGGACCACATCCTGCTGCCTCCCCAAACATTATCTGATGGGCTGCAGGAGCAGCTGCACAGGCTAGAAAACATCGAGCCACCACCAGGCAGCAGTTTCACCAGGTGTTTCCCCTGCACAGATACCATCAGTACAGAAATGCTTCATCTCGTGCAAACATCAAGCAAATCTTTCACCGCTCCAGCCATTTGCATATTGGTATTTACTGAACCGTGAACCAGCGCACAATGAGTCTAAGGCAGGGTTAGCGACAGCACGACCTGCACGCAGGACTTACCGGAAAGTGCTCTCGGGCGGCTCGGAACTTCTCTGGAAGCTGCTTTTAATATTGAAGTGTTATTACTGCTATTAAAATAGCAGCTGGGGAACAAAGGAGGGTGCAGGGCAGAGGCGGCGGCACTGGGGCGAGCTGACCATCCTGGCTGGAGGAGCTGCTGCAATGGCCTACAAGCTATCCAAGCGTTTCTTCATGGTTTTGCAAGCTTTTTCTGCCTTTAAAGCATTTTCAAGTGTCTTATTAAGCTCAAGAGAGATGTTTTGTTCTATTTTTTCCTCCCCAGACAGTGATTCACAGGAGAAAGGGCACATCCATAAGGTCCATCTCTGCCTCTCTGTCATGGACTTTATTTATCTTACAGTGAAACCTCTATTGAGCTCCCAGTCAGTGCCAAATTTCACACCGATTGCAGTAAAGCGTGAAATTCTGTCTGTGCAGGCAGAGTGCGGCAGCTTAGACCAAAGAACAGCCTCGGAGAGTTTATATATCACATTGCCAAAAATAACTCACCGGGTAGAGCGGAAAATTATCGGGAAGACACATTTAGCGCTCCTGAGTAAAGGAGATGATGCTCAGCACCTGCTGTTCATCGGAGATCCCACCTGAGCTACGCCAAAGCTCATGATCTGAGTATGTATCATAAAGGAGCTATTAGTAATTTATATTACTAGTGGTTATCAGACAAGCTTCACTGCGCTCTTGCCAGTGGTGGAAATGATGTGGCTGTGATTATGAGACACCTGCGAGGTTTTGGAAGTGGTTGTTTGCCATCTAGTGGGTTGATGCGATTTTGCACGAAAGCATTATGATGGTTATTTTTGTATCATCCTCGATCACGCGCAGCGAGACGTGCAGGGGATGCTGAGATGCCAAGAGCCTCACTAGCAAAGGGAGAGGAAATTAAATCGCTAATATATAGGTAAGATTTTCCTTACTGGTAGAACCAACAGCAATATTAAACACACAGAGGTTTTGCCACTGATAGAGCGTAAATCATTTGCAAATAAAAGAAACTGCTAGTTTGAAATAATTAATTATAGATGTCATTGGGGAACTCTGTCCCCACAGAGCTGAGAGAAAACTGCGATATAAATGTAGACAGAATGCACATTTGGGACAGCAACGTCCCAGAGTATCTTCAGTACCAGTTAATTAGAAACAAGACTTGAAAATCCATGTTAGCAGGTCATTTATGAGCGTGGGTGGACACATCTTGTTCAATGATTGACGTGAGTGGGGACTGCTGTTGTTACACTCAAAGCTCCCCCATACGCTGCAGCGCCGTAAGTTAGAGTCAGGTTTATGCTTAATATAATTTACCTTTTAGTCAGCATAAATTAATGACTTTGTCACTTATTTTTGTAACAGATCACAGTCTCATTCAGTAAAATTCTCTAAACCGTATACAGGTTCTGTGAAGACCCACAATCTCATTTTCCTAAATTAATGAAAAAAAAGTTTTTGGCAAGTATGTGCAATTTGATACTTGGGTAAAACTCTTCATCCCTCCCCCTTTTTAAAAAGCGGGTGGTATTTGCTTTATTTGCTGGTTTTGTTCTGTTTTGGTTTTTTGTTTGTTTATTTTATGGTTTGGTTTTGGTTTATATATACATATATGTATAGGGATGTTTGGATGCAGCAGCAAGATTTCTGTGTGTTAGAAGCAGCGAGCGTTCCCCATTCCTCCCGCATGGGATTCACCGCTCCCCTTGCACCAAACTGGGCCTGATCACCAAGGTTTGGGGCAAACCAAACCTGTTTTTTCTGGCGAGGGTGAAGCAGAAATAAAGACGCTGCACTGAAATGCCAGGCTGTTTTCTTGAAGACCTTCCCTAGGCTTTAGACTAAATACTTTATAGGAAATTACTGAAAAAGGCTTTATTCTAGGGCACTTACCCAGCAGGAGGCAGCACTTTACTACAAAACCAACCCAAAGTAAGGATTTGACCTGAGGTAAATAGAACTTGATTTTGAAGTGAATTGGAAAAACAAATCATCAAAATAACACCCATCACATTGTGCCTGTCTCCAGTAGCTGTGCTAGAGGTTTGCAAAGACACTGTTTTACACATTGCATGGCTTGTCTCAAACTATGGAAAGCCAGTGTGCTTTCAGGTTCAAACATGCAAGTATTACCAGCAGAGTTGGGAGAAAGACTTTTGACACATAACAGGACTTACCTTGACTCTACACTCTAGAGAAATGCCAGATATCTGCTTTAGTGTTAGCGCAACCCACAGAAGTGATCAGCATAACACCCTTTAAAACCTTCCGGCATACATCCTTATCAAAAGAAAATTCACAGTCTACTACAATTATTATTTTTACTGCGCTGGAGCTTAACAGAAAACCTGGATGATTCAATCAGCTGGAAGCATTGGAATCTCAACCACTCGCCTGCACAGCTCTGACTCTCGCATGTCCAGAGCACATCGGAAAGATCATGATTTCAGATGAGATGGATTTCACAGGCTGTACTCCACCAAAGGACAAGGGGTGATGGCGTTAAACTCAAGGAGAGGAGATCGAGGCAGGACATGAGGAAGGAATTGTTGCCCTGAGGGTGGTGAGAGCCTGGCCCAGGTTGGCCAGAGAGGTGGTGGATGAACCATCCCTGGAGACATCCCAGGCCAGGCTGGACGGGGCTCTGAGCACCCTGAGCTGGTGAAGATGTCCCTGCTCATGGCAGGGGTGGCGCTGGGGGAAGCTGAGAAGGGCCCTTCAACACAAACCATCCTGTGATTCTATGAAATATTTGCCCCTTCTCACTAGTGACCCCAGAACAGAATACAACCCCCACAAAGCTCTCTTCTCCTTTGAAATAATTGCCACAGCCACCCATTTTATAGCCCTGTGGCACCTGCAGCCAAATGACCCAAACCCCGGCACCTGGTTCTCTGTCACCTCTGCAAGCCCAGGCTCTCACTTGTTTACCCACCTCAAGCCTCGTTGCTCCTTAGAAGGTGAGAAAACCTGGTTTGCTTGAGCATAAATGGGAATTCCCAGGTAGTTTTGGCCAAGTCCCATTTTGGGCTGCAGCTTGGATGAGGCGTGAGCACGCTGCATAAACTCTCACATTGGGCCAAACAAATGAAAGATGTCGCCAATGTCTTGGGGCCCATCAGATTTTAGCCTGTTAAAGCAATCTACTAACATTTAACAAGCTGCTGAAATCCACTGGTGGACAAGAGGCATTTCTGGCACTTTTGGACTTCACGCCAAGCTCTTACAGCAAAATGCAATCATCAAAACAATGCGCGTGTATCTAGACCTTTCCGAAAATTACCAGGTCTGGTGGGAAATGCAGTGAATCTGTAGCGTCTGTTGACATTCTCTGCAGGGAGCAACTTGTTTCGCCAGCAGATTTGGGTGCTGGTAAAGAATTGAGCGATATCTCTGCCTCCCCAACAATTTACAATGTGCTTCATCTACTCACATCCCGCTGAGACTTTGCTCATCATTTTGTTATTCTGAATTGCATAGAATCACAGAATGGTTTGGGTTGGATCATCCGTGGTCCACGAAACTTCTTCATTCCTCTTTTCTTTCTCTTTTCTCTCACCTACCACTTCATACCCGTCACTGTGCTGTTCTGGGACAACAGGGAACCTCTACCATGGGGACACTTTATCCCGTAGAAACTGTAAAGCTGGTAGAAAGGAGCTGGAAAATTCAAACCACTGTTACAGTGGGAACTCCTTGCAGGCAGCGGCTTCTCTAAGATCAGTCCTAAAGATTCTCCCTACCAAATAAACAGACAATGTCTGCGTATAAATAGGTGTCTCTGCCAATAGGTTTGTTTTGGCAAACCTGATCTTTCCTCAAACGAACAGGCGACCGCTATGTCCACCTTCATCCCACGTGCTCAGGTCCTCGATGTCCCGTTGCCTCTGTTAATCACAGTCTGTTTTTTTCAGATGGAAAGAACAGAGATGAACTTTTCCAAAGAAAAAATGAAAAGAGGAGCGGACGAGAGAAAGTGACTGATATAGAGGCAGAAGTGGAAAGAAGGGTCTTGCTATACCAATATTAGAACTATAGATCTAAAGAAAGGAAGATTGAGAGGAAGAGGCAAAATATTTGATACAGGAAGCCCTGAGATGCGGCTTTTTGGGTAAGGGCAGGTTTACAGGAGTGCAGCTGACAATATTGTAACTGAGATTCATGGTGAATCCTTCGGGAGCTGTGAAAGTTTAGAAGGCCCATTAGCTGCTTTGGGGATGAAAAAGACTTATTTTGCTCATATTTCAATGGACTTGTGGCCTAGTTTGCTGTTGCACTGGATGGTGTGAGACTCTGCTGCTCCTTCTGACTGAAGGGGTCAGAAGAAACAAACTGTGGAAACGTCCTGCAGATCCTCTTGCATTTAAGTACTTAGATATAACTTCAAATTTCCGACTAAAACAATGATCTGGAGTCACCTTCTCTTTGACTCCTCTGTGGTGAGACCAGGAGCTGATGTCTCCGCTCCCGGAGCCAGAAAACCCCAGTTCTGGGCACGTGAACCACTCTGGTGCTTTGCAGTGCCTCCGTGCTGCCATCAGAACACCTGCAGATGAGGACATTGAAATGATCAAACACATAATTAAACAGCAGAACTCGTAGCCATGGGATGATGTGGAGGCCAGGAGCACGGATGGCTGTAAAATGGATTGGGCAAAATCGGTGTTAGGGGTGAAGCATCTCCTGGCGACAGCAAAGGGGATGGTGCAGAGAGGGGTTCACTGGATATTTGTCTTCTCCCACGTTCTCCTCCAGCATCTGCTGTTGGAGGTGAGATGCCGAGCAGCTGGTTTTGTCTGAGACCATCGATCCGCCCCATCACAGCCCTCCCTGCTTACGGGCTTTACAGCCCACTGATGTTTACACATGGGTTTTATTTCTTGTGCCATAATAGTATGTACAACAGGTTGCTGATAAAATCACCATGTTTCCCATCAGCCTTCCTGCCCCTGCTGCGTCGCCCTTGTCAAAGGCAGTCGGAGCAGCGGGACGTTGTGAGTGAGAAGGTGACTGTGCGGAGCTAATGGGAGCAGAAAGGGAAACCCGAAAGCCGAAAGGAGCTTTTTGAAGAGGGCGACTGCTTTTCACATGCGTTCCCCTCTGTGATTAAATGCACTTGGATACAGCCAGATGGGAAACACTCAACAGAGCTGAAACGGTTTGCAAGAAATTGTTTGGAATACTCAGCTTCTCTTCGATTTGCTGCTTTTTGTTTATCCACAGAAGTATCTGGAGGGCTGCAGGGTGTTTACCAAGCTATTGACGAATTCTGGCTGGAATAGCTTTGCACAGGACAAACGTTTCTCCCTATCCAACATTTACCATCATTTTTTCTTTTTCCTGTCTGTCAGGATCCGCCGTTCTGTCAGGAAGCAGAAGCAGCAGCAAGTGGCCCGTCCTACGTCCAGCAAAGTGAAGAACACAAAATAATTTGTCCCCTAAAATTATCAGCCATGTTCAAGGCCACTACAAGTCAACGCATCTCATTGCACCATCGTTTGGCTGATGCAATGAGACGAAGGTGGCTCCGGTGGCCCCTTCTTGCTGCTCCCATGTAGCAGGAACAAAGGTGCTGCAAAACCTTTTGCTGTCATCCCATGAAACGTCACAGGGCTCAAAACTTGGTGGAAACGCAGCGGGACACATCGCTGGTGCTCAGGACTCAGCCCTGCTCTGTGTTCTCAGTGGTGTGGATCCATAGAATCATAATTTTGGTTGGAAGATCATTGAGTCCATCCTGGAAGACAGGATGGCTGGAGGTTTGCAGCTAAGGCAGCACTTAAGTTTATGGACATACAACCTTCAGAGAACCCAAGCCCAGCCCTTGGGGATAGGGTGCTTTTTTAGGTTGGTTGGGTATTTTTTAGAGGTCTTGTGCTATTTTACACATATAATTTGCCTCTTTTATGACCGTAAGGGACCTCCCTGGTGCAGTGCCCCCAGGTCCCTGGAGCCCAGCCGTGGAGCTCCTCTGAAGTCCTGCTGGATGGAAATCTCCAGCTGGCTGGGCACAATGATCCTGGAGACATCTCATGCTGGATCCAGAACTGCAAGGCATGAGAACACCATGAACCCAACCCTGTACAACCTCCGGCCGTGCACACACGGGACGTGTTTAGAAAGCACCTTTGGTTCTTTGTCATTTGGGCTGTAGTCGATGATTTGCAGCCGCACCTCCTGGGTGCTGGCGGACCATGTGCTGCCACCAGTTTTCTGGTGCTGATGCTGGTCCTGAGCTCTTGCTGGTGGGGCAGCGTGACGGACGCAGAGGGACTTCACGGAACCCGCGGCCACAGCAGCGTAGCTACAGCACGGCTGGAATGAAGGGCACCCTGGCTTTTTGTTTCTTTCTGAATTTCTGATCTATTTTATATTCTTTTCTTCCCTTCAGAAGAGAGGAGCAGCTGTACCAGGCTGCTGAGGAGCAGCACAAGAGCAGGATGCTCATCCAACCGCGCACAGAACCGTAGAATCACTTCAGTTGGAAGAGACCCTCAGGATCATCGAGTCCAACCATAACCCAACTCTTGCACTAAAGCATGTCCCTAAGAACCTCATCTAAACACCTTTTAAACACCTTTAAAAACATCAACGTTCAGAGAGCACCGAGGGTCTTAATGACACTTAACGAGACCAGCAAATTAAAACAGGTGGATTCCTACACATTAAACCCAGCACAGAACTGTGAATGATTCAGCAACAGGAACGAGACGTCGCTAAGGTCTGACAGAGCAAAACAGAGACCGCGTAGAGGGGAAAATATTCCTAGTCCATCAGGTGGGGAAGCGGAGCATGGCCAGGGCCTCTGAATCCCCACAGCGGCTTCTCCGTGTCATGGTGCAGTCATGGACAGCTGGAAAAACAGACTCTGCTGTTGCCTCAGCACCACCTGCACTGAGGCAAAGGACCTTCACGCTTGTGTTCTTCCAAGCAAAAACACCGCTTGCCACGAGTGTTTTCCCTCGGGCTGGAAGCCCCAGCCCACAACCGAGTGGAGCCCTCGGGCTGCGGATCCGCGCAGCACCTCCTGACATGTGGCCTTTCTGCTGGTGTTGACTCCGAAATGCAGAGTCGTGCCGCCAAACACAGGTTTGTAGCTATTGACAAGTGTTGCATGGGAATGCAAAGTTATCTTTTACAAAAAAAAATCAGTAAAAACAAAGGACTCTCTTACAGACACACATATTTTCCATGAATAACTGCCAGTAACTAGAAAACAGGGTTTTTTTTTTTCCTAACCTGGAGGCGTTGCTGTCCCTTCTGTGACTGTGTTTTTTCACTATCTGCACAGGGAAATCAGGGCAGAGACTCCGCACCATCCAGGGGTGACCACGGGCTGCAGCCCCACCAGCCTCAACCAGCCATCTTCTCCAAGCTTTGGCCCCAGAAAAAGCATCACCTGGTTCATCAGTACCCCCCAAATTCCGATTTCCTTGTGCTTTATCTCAAGACAGACAGAAATCACATGTCCAGGTGATTTCTGGGGTCCTGAGCTGGGGGTCCCAGGTGGGGCCGGCCAGGGACATCCAGGTACTGACCTGACCAACCCCAAACAATTTAGAAAGCTCTGGGTCGTTCCAGTGAATCAGTCAAATGAATCAAGTCTGATTTTGCTTCTTTCTTCACCTAATTAGACAACAGGGAGATTTACGGTATAATTGAGCCAACTCAATGTCGCTGTAATTTGACATCTAATTAATCAATGCCCAGCTCCTTCACAGGTGCGATATAAATACTCCTAATCAGTGCAGACAGGTTTCTATCAAAAAGCCCTAACCAAACCCCATAAAACATGTTTATTTTCTGCTTCGTCCTACCCTTTCCCTGCCCCAAAGCACAAGAAGCAACGTTGTGGGGCGGACACATCCCATAGGGCAGCCGCATTCTGGAGCAGCCCCGTGCACGTTGCCGGAGCCACAGACGATGCTCGAAGCTGGTGGGGTGAAAAAAGCAGCTTTTCTCACCAAAACCATCGTCTCTGACAACCTGTTGCCTGAGGTTTGTCAGTGGGGAAGGATGAGGTTGTGTTTCCAAATCTATCGGTGGTAGGAGCTGTAAAAGTACCACTAGGACAGGCGAGGATCGGAGTAAAGTTCTGGCCCTATTAGAGTTATGAGAGTTTTGCATTTGACCCCAGCGAGGCCAAGGATTTTACCCGAGGAGTATTAGTCACCAGCATCAAGCTGAATTAGACGACTTGTCAACAAGAAGCAGGCAAGGTTATTCCCATGGGCCGCTGAGCTCGGAATTGGAAAAGCTGGAAAAATAACGTCCAGCTTATTCCATTTATACCCACGACGCGTGTGATGCCTGTGCGCAATACCTCGGCATTTATCGCCTGTTTTATTCTGTTCCTGTCAAACGCGCTGGGGAACGCTTTGTTCAGGGAAGCGGGAGGGTAAAATTTCCTTGGAAAACTTCCCAGAACTGGGCTCGGCTCTCATAAACAAGCAGTTTCGATGTACAACCTATGGTTCACATTTCTAGGAAATACCGTGGAGTGGAGCTGCTAACGGCCCCGTGGCTTGGTTGTTAAAAATGTGATCCGCTTGAGACTCCGTAAGCACAGCAAAAATGTCCCAAATTTCAACTTGAATTTCCAGGCACAGGCAGTTTAGCACTGTGGGGGAAACGAGCACTGAATGAGGAGGTTTGTGGGTGATCACTGTTGTTTGTCATTTGGCCGCAGAGGCTACGATCCTGCTGTTCAGGCACAGAAATACCTGTTTGGGCAGGAAAAAGGGACTGGCACAGTGGTGGGTCAAGCGAGCAGAAACCGCCGTTTGCAAAAGCTTCACAAGCAGGAATATAAGATTGCTTCAGGGAATAATAGAACAAATGTATTTGGAACAAAGAGTGATTAGCTTGTGAGCAACAGAAAGGATAAATGCAGTAGTCAAGTTGGTTAGAGAAAGCAATGATTATTTATAATTTGCCTGGCACAATATCATTCATCTTCATGTTTATCTCACAAACCTTTTACCAGGTCAGTACCTTGTTCCTCATGTCCCCTGAGCTGTTGAAGTTGGGGTGTTACTCGTGATGCAGATCAGCCTCGGCTGCTTTGGTTTCACCCACCGACCAGGGCTGGATCAGCAGAGATGAGCCAGGAGAAACCGATACTTGGGCAGTCAGACCATGCGAGACACGAGTGGGAAACTGCAGGGTGAGAAATCTTTGATATCCAACCCTTGTGATCAGATGATCGTCTCAATAACAGGGACATGGGCTTGCATGGGAGAAACTCATCACAGGCTGAGGGAGATGAAACAGTCACAACCGAGACAAGTGAGAAGGAAGATCATAGAATCCCAGGATGGTTTGTGTTGAAGGGACATTCCCAGCTCCCCCAGTGCCACCTCTGTCATGAGCAGGGACATCTTCACCAGCTCAGGTTGCTCAGAGCCCCGTCCAGCCTGGCCTGGGATGTCTCCAGGGATGGTTCATCCACCACCTCTCTGGCCAACCTGGGCCAGGCTCTCACCTCCTCCTCTTCCTTCCTTGAAACGTGCTGCCATGGCCATCTGTTCTGTACTTAAAAGGGGCCTGTAAGAAAGATGGGGACAGACTTTTGAAAAGGGCCTGTTGTGATAGGACAAGGGGTGATGGTTTTAAACTAAAAGAGGGAGATTCAGGCTGGACATGAGGAAGGAATTGTTGCCCTGAGGGTGGTGAGAGCCTGGCCCCGGTTGGCCAGAGAGGTGGTGGATGAGCTGGTGAAGATGTCCCTGCTCATGGCAGGGGGGGCACTGGGGGAGCTGGGGAGGTCCCTTCCAACTCAAACTATTCTATGGTAGCTGCTAATGCATTTTTGGCAATCCTTTTGCCTCGCCATAGATCATAGAATAATTTATGGTGGGAGGGACCTTGGGAGGTCATCCAGTCCATCTCCCATTCCCAGCAGGGCTTTGGGCCAGCAGATCCCCCGTGGGTTCCACCAACGGCGCTTTAAGCCTCCACAGACTGTTGCCCAGCTGGAAGGCGGCTCATCCTACCACTGACACCCCGCTCCGCATCCACCGTCCCCGTCCCCGCGTGGTGCTGGCCCGCGATGGACCCGCGCTCCCGTCCTCTCCGCAGACGTGCTACATGACGATGCTGGTCCCGAGCGAGGTGCGAGCCAGCGCTTTCCTGCCAAAACCTGCAGCTTGTTCCCCTTTGTCGTGCTGTCGTCAGGCGGGCGCAGAAGTGATGCTGAAGCACCATTTGTTCTGGAGTGTCCTGTGAGGCCAAACACTCGCCCGGGCTTGGATTCTGCAAAGATACATGTGGTGTGGCACGGAAATCATGGTGGACACCAGCTCTTCCAGGAAAAAGTGGATTGTTTTCCTTATGCAAAAATATTCACAGAAGCTGGAGCCAATCTTTTGGAGAATCGTGTTTCCTGGAGAAATGATGCTGATCTGTAAAACTCGGTTTAGGTTGGGAAACTGCTCGCATTCAGGGGTATCCAGGTGCAGATTTTGGTCTGGTTTTATAGCTGTGGGCTCAGCTTTAGACTCTAAACCTCGCTCTGTCCCCTCGTATGCAAAGTGGACCAGAGGACACACGTGGCCAGGGACCCTCCCCGGGGCCACAGGAGCCCCCGCGTCGTCTCTACAGGGGGACAAGCAAAAACATGAGAAAACGCAGCACAGCAGAACTACCAGCACGTTCCCTGTTCAGAAAGCAGCAGCTATCGAAATTTAGAATGTTTTGATACGTTATTTTCAAGAATCAATAAATATTATTTCTATATTTGCTCAAGAGAAAATTTGCAACAGTGGGATTTATTTATCCTCTCATCCATATATCTATCAATTTATTCAATTAATTATTCAGCTATTTATTTATCTCCCTCCTCTCATCATAACTAGATTGATGATTCCTGCGTGTCTCCCTCTAGGATGATGACTAGAATAAGCTGCCATCTGAATTTCTCTTTTATTTTACTCCAAGTTTTAATTTAAGACAGCAGGAGTGTGGCCACGCTTCTTATTTGACGGAATTATATTTTGGCACAGCACCTGGGGCATCTCTGACTCCGTAGCCCTGCGTTCCATGTTGTTTCAATCACATTGGGGTTGACAGGAAGGATGCGACGGGTGACAGCCGAGTGCTGGTGACAAAGTCCGGGCAACGCAGCTGACACGGAGCCACACGTGACGTTCTCGCTCAGAAACTGATGGTGAGGTGGGTGCTCGGCCCTGATTTGTGCCCCCCCCGAACTCTGTCACACAGGTGACAACAGGCGCTTGTCCCCACGCACACACGGGTGACGAGGTGCATTCAATGGACAACGTAGCGCAGAGGTGGCCGACTGAAACTTGGCATCAAGATTATCAAATACAGACTATTTTGTCTGTAAAAGATGTTTTTAATGGCCGGCTTGGTGTGTCACTGAACCCCAGTGACGTGCCTCAGTGGGTCAATTTGGTGTTTAGTACAGGACACGATCCTGGAACTTGAGACCATAAATCCGCAAGTTCACACCTACGGGTTAACTTCATTCCCATTAGACTCAATGACGTGTCCTGTGGGTAAAATACAGATTTATTGGTCCAGGTATTGACAATTAAATGACTGAAATCCCTTTTCCTGGTCTGCCAGACAGGCTGTGGAAATTTCCTATCATCTGGTTTTTCCTACCTTTGTGCTGCTGCCTTTAAATTGAGGTTTGGCTCCAGGGCTTCCTTCTCCTAGTGGTGACAGCCTGGTCTGCAGAGCTGCATTGTCTGTATGGGAAGAGAAGAGGAAGAGGGGAGGAAGAGGGGAGGAAAGCCCAAAGAAACACAGAGATCCCCACCAGCATAGGCAACTAAAGAGGAGGGAACACGGAAATAGCAAACAGCCTCTCCAAGTTGAGCCTGAATTTCGTGTCACTGTAAATGGGAATTCACTGCACTGGGGCTGCCCCAGGTCCGTGGTGTTTCTCCCCAAAAGGTCTGATGGTGCTTTGCAGCTTGAGGAACAACTCTCTGGAGCTGCCAGCTCCTGTAGTACCATAAAACAACAATTTTTTTCTCCTTTTAACTTGAATAAATGCTCATTACCAAATGTTTGCATCTTACCTGTCAACGTAACAAATTACAGATTTCTGGCAGGCTGGAGAGACAAACCCCAGCAACACTCAGCACTTGCAACTTCTCCAACTCTAAAGCTAAATATTTATACAGACGATACAAGAATCCAAACTCTGGCCATAAACCCCAGGGAACAACGTCCCAGCAAGGCAGAGGACACCAAAGCACCGCATTAAACCACCCTCGGCAGAACCGAGTTTGCTCAGCAGAACTTCTGCAAGCTCCAAGCCGTCCAGCTTTCTGCCTCGTTGGGCTAAAAAGGTCCCAGAAGATGGGGGAGCTGTGTCCCTGCAGGTAAGGAAGGAACAAACGGGGTCTAAGAGAAGACAAAACAGAAGAATGTTTTGGTTATTGCCAAGAACTGATTTTTCTCCAGCTGCAGGTGCAAAATTGCAGCTGAAGGTCAGGACTATGACTGCTGGCCTGCCTGATGAGAGTGAAGAGATTTATCGAAGAACGGGGAGAGCCTGGGCTCTGATTTTGCAGTTGGCCCAGAGTGATGCCCAGGGTGCAGAGGCATTGGTAGAATCGCCCAAAGTTTGTCTTCATTTGAGGCCTCTCTTCAGGAGGTACCGAGCTCGAGCTGCTCTACGCTGTGCCTTGCAAATCAGTGATTTATTTAAGAAGAATCTCTGCAACCCACCTGGAAACTGAACAGAAACTTCATTCAGCCCCGCCGAGCGTCCCCACAGCAACCGCTGCCCCGTTTTCCCGAGGTGAGAGAAATTCAATGCAGAAGGAAAACCATGTCTGAGCTGTCCTGGGCGCCCTTTCAGAGCCACCAACCACCCCAGTGAAATCCAGAGAGCTGGCCGGTGGAAAAATCAGGCTGTAAATTCAGAAGTCCAGTTGTCCGACCTCACTCCGCCACAGAACAAGGTCTGATATGCAAAAGATATGTTTTTCTAGGTTGGAAAATTTCATACTTTTATTTCTACTCAGGCTCGAATGGTCTCTGAGTTAATTTCTTCACCCGCAGATTTCTCCTTCATTTCCCCCCCGCCTCTTTTTTGCTTTCAGTCTCTTCAGCACTTGCTCTGCTTTGGAACCATTGAGAGTGACACAGAAAACGAAACAGGGAATCTTCCAGTTTCGGAGAAATTTTGAAAAGTTGCAGGACAGAGAAGACAAATAATTAAAAAAACAAAGGGAAATAATGGTTTTTTAAATTACATTCAGTTGCAAAGCAGAGAAAAAGTAAGGGAAATCAAAACAGTTACATATTTAAAATTATTTTTCAGCAGTATTAAATCTTTAAAACTGCTCCATTTCAAACCTGAAAGCAGTAGCAAATTGGATTTTTTCCACCGACGCGTATAAACGGTAAAAGGATAAAGTACACGGAGATTAAATAAGAAGGAAAATGATCTGTTTACAGGTGGAAAGTGACTAAGGAAAGCAGAAAGTCCTCAAGTGCTCAAACACCCTTGGAAGTGTCCAAAGCCACCGAGACCTCGTGCATCTCAGCAGCCAGGGCTGAGCGCTTGGGGTCCAGGTTGGTCTCCAACCACGTCTCTTGGCTTGCAGACTATTACGCTGAACAAATAAACCCACATTTCACATGTGGACGTGGAAGGTGCTTCTACACCAGCAAATGTCCCAGTGCCAGTGTGCGCTCCCGCATGGCGGCCCCTCCATCACCTGGTAGCGCCATTGGGCGTTAGGCCTCTGGCGCTGCACAAAGCTCTCCCCGGCCCACGCCAACACATGGTCTCCCCATGTTATCTCATGGCCCTGTTGTGGAGGTTCAAGAGGTCCACGGCGTGGCCAGATGCGGTAGGTTTGGTGGCACGGCCATGGAAGTGCCAGCAGCTCTACAGGTAGGTGGTGGCCTCGCGGCTCTCCCGCTCCCTCGCCTGCGCCACGGCCACGTTGATGCACTGAAGCCACTCCTCGGCGTTCTTCTCGTCTTTGGCTTTGAAAACGTAGGTCTTGCTGTCGGTGAAGATCTCAAAGGCCCGGGGCAGGCTGCGGTCCCGGCGCTTCTTGGCCACCACTTTAACGCTCTGCACCTTGCTGAGCTCAATGGGGCAGTCGTCCGGGTCATCCTTCTGAAACACAGGAGAGACAAACAGAACCACGTTCATCTGGTTCAGCTGCCGGGGGGGGTCAGGTTGGACGTTAGGAAAAGGTTCTTCACCCAGAGGGAAGAACAGGCTCCCCAGGGAGGTGTCACGGCCCCAACCTGACAGTGTTCAAGAAGAGACTGGACAACGTCCTCAGACGCATGGTGTGACCTGTGGGGTGCCCTGCGCAGGGACAAGAGTTGGACTCCACAATCCTTGTGGGCCCCTTCCAGCTCAGGACATTCTATGATTCTATGGTAGAGCTTCCACCATCTTAATAAACAGCTGATGTCTCCAGAGCTGGGCTTGTAAACATTGCTCATGTGGCCAAACGCACTGATGGGACTTCCCAAAAGGGCCTTAAGGGAGTCAGAAACGCCCATCCCCTGTGAAGCCAGTCACCTATCAACCACCATCAGGTTATTTGGGGTGTCGTGGTCTGCATCCAATGGCCAAGGGTCCACAGTGACACCTACCAGCTCTTCCCCCAGCATCTGCATGGTTTAGTTCCAGACTCAGCTATTAAATGGGCTCAGATTTTCCTTTCTCTGGCTTTTAATACAAGTGACCTCTGTTAACGCTGCCACACAAAACTCGTGCCTATGGACCTGTTGTCTCCAGAGCTGCTCTGCCCTCCCAGCAGACCAGGTTTGCAACCTGGGACCAGAACTGGGCACTTCTTCATCCGTCTCATTCATTTTGTCTCAGGGAGCCAGTTCCCAGACTTGAGAAGCTTTCTTTACATGGATGATTTCCCTCTAAAACGTTCAGTTCTGTCCAAACCACTTTCCATGAGCAATGAAGTTCATCTCCAGCTTCACGTGGGAACAAACGTTTCCAGAGCCACCACTGATTCCCCACGTACAACCACAGGACATGGCCCAACCTCCTCCGCTTCCACAAACACTTGTTAGGGCTCTATCATAAAATCACAGCACGGTTTGTGTTGAAGGGACGTTCCCAGCCCCCCCCAGTGTCCCCCCTGCCATGAGCAGGGACATCTTCACCAGCTCAGGTTGCTCAGAGCCCCGTCCAGCCTGGCCTGGGATGTCTCCAGGGATGGTTCATCCACCACCTCTCTGGCCAACCTGGGCCAGTATTATCAGCAGTATTAAGCTGGCTCAGCACTGAAACCTCATCTAGGATAAACGCTGTGAAAACCTTAACCACAAAAAATACAAAGCAAGGATAGACTCGAAAACCAAAGCTTTGCACTCCATGAGCCAGACCCTTAGACTCAGAAGCCCATCTAGCAAAAATGATCTATTCCCTCCATTACCACACAGTGCTTGACCTCAAGTTGCTCAAGAAAGTTGATTGTACCCCAGGCACATTTCTGTGAAGGAGTTTACCACAATTTTCCAGGAGTTTAGGATGTGGCTGGCTTTCAGACCTCTTCTATTTTGGCTTTCTCCTGCCTCCCCTTTACCCACCATCCCCGCGGTTGCTTACACAGAGCGAACATTGTCCGTGTGGTTACTCTGCTCATGGTGGGGCTCCAGGAACCAGCAGGCACAGCCAGCTGGCCATCTCACAATGCCTTCTCTGTGCTGGGTTTGTGTTCTTAAGTGAACAACATGTCAAATGCAAACACCCACGCAGCACCCAGCCCAGGGACGATGGGGCAGAGCCGGCACGCTTGGCCAGGCGAGCGCCGGCCGGCCTCGGAGACCAAAACCAGCCCCAGATGCCGCTGGGCAGGAGCATCTTCCACCTCCCGCAGCATCTTGCGATGCTTTTGGCACCGGGACCGGGGCAGTGAGGTGCAGAGCGTGTCCTCCCACCGGGGGGGGGGTCTGAAAAATCACATTTTTATTGTCCAAGCCACTTCTGTGAGGCTTCACACCTCTTCAAGAGCTAGAAATGTTGTGTTTGGGGTCTGCGACAGCCAGCCCAGGGCACATGTGCAACCCAAATGGGTGGTGCTGCAAGCCGAGCAATGGTTAACAGCAGGACTAGATTCTCAAATTTAGGCCAAAAGTGTAGAAATAACAGGATATAACGCACCAGCTTGAAAGAGCGATAACCCAGGAGCAATAAGCTTGCTGCAGCCCCTGGGGACACCAGCTGGCTATGCTGACGAACCCATCCAGGTATTTGTGTTCATCTTTACAAAATAAAAAGCAAAGCAGCCGTGAGTTTGCCGGTTAAAAAGGGAAAGTTGATCTGTATGAATGACACCATTGAGCACAATCTGCCCTTCAGCTCCATGTGTTGCACGGGGAGCACCGGGAGCGAAAAGCCAAGGAGGCAACTTCTGCACGTTAATCACATCCCGGGAGCGATCAAGGGATTCTCATGTACCACACGCCTGGCTTGTTTGGAGAGCTAATTAAAGCCATTCCATTAAATATACATTTCTATAAGCCAATTGACTTGCTAAAAAAAGCCATTCTGGCATTCTTTCCAAAGGGAACACCAGCCGGTACTGAGCTGTAGCTACGGCACACAAAGTGTCTGCAGAATCTCAACCAGAACACCTCAGAAAGTCACTAAAAGTAAAGAAAAGGCTGTTTGATGAGGTACTTGTGTTCAGGAGGGTTGTGCTGTCCCACAAAAAGCAGACAGGATGTCCTGTTGTATTTCTTATAGGAAGGGGCTCAGGAAGCCACTTCAGCAGCTTAAAGAGCTTTACTAGGTTTCTATAATAATAAAGAATATTTATCAGAAATATTAAGGTTTGACTATAGTTGGAAGATGCTTCCATTTTTGGATTATCTAAGAGATAGGTCTTATAACAAAAAAGTGAAACAGACCATTTTGCGCCACGTTTGATAATTCTCATTGTGAAAAGCTGAAGAAAAAGAGTTTCTAATAACTGAGAGGTAATAATTATTAGGGACTGGATTCAATTAGCTGCTCTTCCAGGCCCTGGGACACATTTGTCTCTGAGTCCCTGAGTTCCCTTCCAACTCAGGACATTCTGTGATTCCATGAGTCTTAACAGTATAAATTTCAAACAATTTCAGAATAATCTAAGCAGGATTTATCTGAATTTAGGTCATGCTGGAAGGAAAGCAAAAAAACCCCCTGTTCCTTCGGGAGCAAAGCATTTTAGGATCACCTTGTTTTAAACACCCCTGGATTTCCTGCACAAATAACACCAGTTACAACGCCATCACCTCAAGAAGAGCTATTAATGTACAAAAGCAGGCAAAACACTCAAAAAAGGTGAACAGTTGCTTGGTTTTGGAGGCTGTCCTGTGGCGTTCAGGAGGGCCTGACTTTCCCGATATGCTGAACAAAACCATCACCCCCCAGACACTGCTGGTCCCACGAAAACCAAGGACCCAGAAATGCCATCTGGCTCGCAGCACGTTGGCTGTGGTGGCTTCGTACCTCGCTGCCCCATGCCGTGCACTTTGCAAATGGCAAAAACACATTACCTGAGCAGAATTTCTTGAATTTGTGCTTGTTAAACGAAATCAAGAGTCACTGTTCAACACTGGAAACTCTTTTAAGCCACTGTAATTCCATCGGGAGCAGAGGGCCTTGGGATGCAGAAGGCCTGGAGGTAGAGGGGACGATGCTCGGGCACAGGTCACCAGCACCGCCAATCTAAAACTCTTTAAAATCTCATGCTTTTGATCCAGAAAGGAAAATGTAACTAAAGCCAACGAGCAACCCCTTGGCTGAAGTTACTCATGTGGCGTACGGGCAAACCCAAGGGATAAAAACCTCTGGGAAAGGGCGTCGTGGAGGAGGGAAAGAGCAAAATCAAATGGACGCTCTTCTGACTTACGGATTTTCCTTTCCGAAAAAGCAGCTGGTTGCCAGCCAGCGTGAAGTAGCGAGTTTTCCACCTTTTGATGAACTTCCAGCGGACTTGCTTCTCCTTGAGCTTGCCCTCCATCAGAGGTTGGCCATCCTGGTTCACGACTGGGGAGAGAACACACGGCGAGAGGGTTAGTTCTGTCCAGGCTTTTGCTGCGATACAGGAAAGGGTTCTTTTAATTTGCAATTTAGCTGTGTCAGCTCCCAGGCCGCATTCCTCCCAACTTCGAGCGCTTGGCTGTCAGAGCAGAAAGACGTTTCAGCCCCGTGTCATGTTTTGCTTGGGAGGCCTCGCAGATGGAGCCGACAGCTCGGGCTGCTCCCTCCATCCCTTCTATTCCCTTACCCATCACGTACTCCTCCCCACCAATACACCCCCCAGTTATTCCTCAGCCCTGCAATTATAATAATTTACAATTTCATGCAATTAAAAGTAAGCATTTACGTTGTCTCTGAGGCTTCAATCCACACTACAGTTACATTCCTGCTGTGCAGAACTTTGGATAGGAATATTTTGAAGATATCGCTCTCCATTAACCACAATACTTTGCTTGATTGCAGCAGCAGCCCTATGGGGAAGGAATGAAGAGCCAGAAGTGGGACGTCCACATGGGGCTAAGACTTGGCACCATCCCACTGGAACGACTGCCAACCTCTCATAGGTAATTCCAGCCCAGAAATGTCATTTAGTTTGCTGAGAAAGGGGTTGGTGAGTCCCAGGGCTTTGTCTCCCAGGTGTGACCCTTCCCCACCCTCCCAAGACACGACTCCTCCTTCCCTTGGGAAGGGATGAGGTTGTTATCAGCCCTCCCTTATCCAGCGGTCGCGCAATAACCCAGCCCTGCGTTCTGCAGAGCTCACTCCCCGTTACATCGTTATTATCTTCTGTAGTTCTTCAGAGATATTTCAAAAGTCATTTAACATTAGCAATCCGTTCTGTAAAAAATGATCCTGACAAGAGAGTTTCTCATGCCCTGTAAATCTTACAGCACCGACCGGTTGGGAATGGGATATTTTCTATCGCTTTTGCACTCCTAAAATAACACAATTTATTTTGATATCTGGGCTGCCAAAGGCCAGAGCAGCCCCCGCTGTCTGTCCTGCGCCCTCGGGAACAGTCAATGTCTTTTCATCCCGTTACCCATTGAGGACATGGATGTTTTTACCATCTTATGGCAAAATTAACTTACAAACTAGCCAATAACACTCCAGTCCATACGCTTTCTATAGTGGTCTGAGAAGTGGCTTCAATTTGCCTTTGAAAAATAATTTAGGTTTGTCAATACAGATTTTCTTTTGATCACTTCTCTTAAAACCAAATAACGCTCCTAGGAAAGGGAAATAAACTCTTTTTTTCCCCCTCTTATTGCAAAATGATTGCTATATTTAAAATTACTTTCAGGATCCAAAGCACTGTGTGAGTATTGGGAAGCCTTGCGCTTCCATTGACGGCGTGTTCCTAAGGCTGTGGCCACCTCTGCCACCCGCCACACGGTCACTTGTCACCGATATTCACCACACTGACTGTGGCTGGAACCACACGAGGTTTCGGGAGCTGGAAGAGCCTTCCCAATCCTTGCACATAAAAGGGAATTTTCCAGCATAAGAAGAACCAAGTGACCAAGAGAACCACCACAGGCTTTAAACCACCGCAGAGCAACCTCCAGCCACTGCCCTTCGCAGAGCAAGTAGCTTAAACATTCTCTAACGCTGGGTTTCTTCTCCCTTTCTCTTCCAGTTTCGCACCCACAGACAGGACGTGATGAATCAGGTAGACCAAGAGCAGTCCAAGGCGTAAGCAGTCTGAGAACGGATGTTTTTTGATGTGATGTTTGCCTTGGAGCCCTTCCCAGCATCTGCCAGATGGTTCGTGACGGGCGGGCTGGCCGTCCCCACGTACCTTAGCATGGACATTCACCCATAAAGCCGCTTCCCAAAAACGTTTGCCTTTCAGAGTGCAAAACGCAGGAGGTTGGTGTGATGCTGAGGATGCGAAGGGATGAGGGTGGCCAAGCGCAGCCACCAAAGGTATTCTAGCACCTGGGGTTTCAAAGCCTTTATAGCTTTTGCGGCACATTCCTCCTGTCTGGCAAAGGAAAAAACAAATAGCGCAAATACAACACAGCAGATTTAGATAAAGAATGTACTTTTTCCCCAGCGCTGTTTATCTTGGCAGAGGTGCAGGCTTCGGGGGTCTTCAGCGTGTGCTATCGCAATTTCCTCGTGGAAGACCATAAATACTTCTGTTTCTGTAGATAGGGAGGTTTTGGAAGGAGATGGGCTGAATGACCTTATGAATGTTTATAAATATATAAAGGGTGTCATGAGGATGGAGCCAGGCTCTTCTCGGTGACAAACAATGGTAGGACAAGAGGTAATGGGTTTAAACTGGAACATAAGAGGTTCCACTTGAGAAGAAGCTTCTCAGTGAGGGTGGCAGAGCCTGGCCCAGGCTGCCCAGGTGGGTTGTGGAGTCTCCTTCTGTGCAGACATTCCAACCCGCCTGGACACCTTCCTGTGTAACCTCATCTGGGTGTTCCTGCTCCATGGGAGGATTGAGCTTTTGAGGTCCCTTCCAACCCCTGACATTCTATGACTCTATGAAAAGGGGGTGGCCAAGTCTCAGCTTCACTGGGGATCTGCAGCTGTGATTTCCACCATAAAACCAGGTTGTGCTCGACGCAGCAGCTCTGTTTGGTGTATTTGCATCACACCACCCAACTGAGATGGGACAAAGCAAAACAGACGCTCGCTTTCTCCCTGCGTCACCCACTTGTGGGTGGAACTTTTTAAAGCCTCTGCTGAGCAGGCTGTGCAGAGTGCGATGGAAAAGGCCACGGGGAATCTCTGAGCTCTACGGCAGGAAAACCATCCATCCATCCCTCCACCTCCTGACGTGGGTTTCTGCATCCCTGGTCCAGGATAGATGCCTTTGTAAAGGAGACTCGTGCCACACAGTCTGCACTGAATTTACACTCATGCGAAATACGTAGAATAAACTGCTGATGAATTAACAGCAAAATAATCCTGTGCAAACACACCCCTATTTTCTAGGCAAAAGAAAGAGTATCCTGTGGCAAAGATCCCCCATAACCACTAACCCTGTTCAAAAGCAGCTGAAATACAGCTCACGCGGGGAACAGGATGCACACAAGGAATCGTCAAATGCCACTGAACAAAAAATTACCAAGGAAAATAATAATCCATTTTAAGTGAGGAAAAAGCAGGTGTGAGTACAAGTTCTCATGCTCTCGTATCAGCCACTTTGTCTTCTGGTGACTTTGTTTCCCGTTATAAAGTCAGCATTATAATTTGTCAGATTTGTGACAAGAGAGAAAAAGGTTGGAATTTTTATAATGAGTTTGAAACGGCATCCAAGCTGGTCTTTTGCTAATTGTGCAAACGCCTCATCAAATGTCTGACTTCTAACACCCCTGCCATCCCCACGATTCGCCACTCTCCTGTGCACTCTCTTGACGAAGGACACGTTGTCACCATGAGAACATGTAGTGTGGTGGCAGGAAATCACCATCGAAGGACCACGTGGGTGACAATAACAGGACACGGCTCCGTGTCGTCCCCCAGGATGAAGCGTCAGAACTGCTGTGACAAAGTCTCTCTGGTGAGAGACAGAGCAATGTAAACCAGCAGCACCAAGCAGCAAGCTCTGCTGGTCAGGCACCGCAAGATACGGAGGTGCCTGGTGCTCAGGAATGCAACATGAGAAAGGAAAAGAATGTGCAATTTTGGCCTGAAGTGGATTTTTATGGCCAAAATCTTTAAAAAAATGTGATTTACTAAAGAAATGATGATCTCTCTTTAAGCAGCCGGTCCTGGAAACAGTGTTAACAGAGCACTTCTTGCGTACATCCACAAAGAAGCCCATGGGGAATTCTGATGTCAGCTTCCAAAGTCGTCGTAATGAACCTGATGCCAGGATGTCTGAGGGTCTCATTAGAAGAAAAAGATCCATGAAAGATAAGAATAAAGCCCTTTTTCCAATATTTTTCTAAGTCCTATTGCTTATTTTCATTGCGGTTAACTTCACAGAACCACAGAACAATTCAGCTGGAAGGGAGCTCGAGGGGTCTCTCATCCAACCTCCAGCTCAAAGCAAGGTCACCTATGGGGTCAGACTAGGTTGCTTGTGAATTTATCCATCCAGGACCTGAAAATCTCAACAACATCTCCAGGCAAGCTGTTCCAATGCCCGCTCATCCTCGTGGTGGGAAAGCTTTCCTTTCTAGCCAGTCTGAACCTCTCCTGTCCCAATTTATGCCCCTTGTCCTCCCACCACACACCACCGAAAAGAGCCCGGCCCCAGCTTCTTACAGAATCCCAGGATGGTTTGGGTTTAAGGGACGTTCCCAGCTCCACCAGTGCCCCCCCTGCCATGAGCAGGGACATCTTCACCAGCTCAGGTTGCTCAGAGCCCCGTCCAGCCTGGCCTGGGATGTCTCCAGGGATGGTTCATCCACCACCTCTCTGGCCAACCTGGGCCAGGCTCTCACCACCCTCAGGGCCAACAATTCCTTCCTCATGTCCAGCCTGAATCTCCCTCCTTTAGTTTAAAACCATCACCCTTGTTCTATCACAACAGGTCCTGCTTAAAAGTCTGTCCCCATCTTTCTTCTCGTCTCCTTTTAAGTCCGGAAAGGCCGCACTAAGGTCTCCCCGGAGCTTCTCTTCTCCAGCTGAACACCCCAACTCTCTCAGCCTGTTCCACAGCAGAGCTGTCCCAGCCCTACGATCATTCCTGCGGCTCCTCTGGCCCGTGTCTGTCCTGTGCCGAGATGCAGAGCTTTGCTCTTCTGTCTGAACTCCAGCCAAAGCCAAATTCAGCCACTGGTAACCCCAAATTCTTCCTGTGGCAGAGCAGCTTACACAAAAGCAGCATCTGCACTATCTAACTCAGTTAGAAGATTATTTTTTTTAATGCAATCAACTGCAAATTGGCACGTGCACATTTCTTGTACACATATTAATTAATGGAAAATGCCTAGTTTTGATTTCTTCACCTTGCGTGAACGAGGACGAATTAAAAGACTTCAGATAAGTGATACGAGAATGATGTAAGACTGATCTTTCATATGTCCATCCATATCATGAGAAAGTAACCATCAGGATGTGACACGATCATGTCTAGTGTGGTGCAGCGTTTGGGGACAGAGCAGAACCAAACCCACATTTTAACAGTGTGGTGACACTACCTGAGCAACAACGTAGGCACGTCATGGGTTCTCCTTCGCTTGGCTTTTAAAAATCACATTTAGATATCTTCAGAAAAAATATACAACAGTGATAGAGATCAAAGAGAAGACATTTCTTTGATATAAGCATTATTGGACTAGATTCTTGGACTATTGTTTGATAGAAGGTCAAACGAGGTGATCACATCATCTTTGTGTTTGAAATCACTGCGTGGTGCTCACATGGATGATGAGATATTTAGCTTCAAAAAAGAAGTTAAACGAATTGGAAGGTTACATTTACTATACATTTGTCATTTTTTTTTCTCTGGCAGAACACACACTAAAGCTGAAAATATTACCCAAACTCAAAACGAAAAATTATTTACTATAATATCCATTGTTTCTTAAACTATCTTAATATAGAGATACTCACTAACTCCAAAAGCAATTTAACCCTGAATAGTACCCAATGATGTGTAAGTGCCCAGTGGAATTATTACCTATCTTCCTTTCTCTGCAGAACTGCAATGCATCAAGCTTTAGGTAGTTTGGGTACTGAATGAAAAGTAAAAAAGCCTCCAAACTCTTCCAAGATGAACTCAAGACAGATAAACCCCAAAGCATTAAATCTTGCATTTGATGAAACAAAATCATCCACAAAAATCCAGTCCAATCATGAACCATCTCAATGATAATAAACTCCTCTTCGCTTGAAAGTGAGGAATGTGTGGGTGGCGAGCAGACAAAGATAGATGGCATTAACCTCAGGGAATATGGATTCGCTCTCATTAATCATCACATTTGGTTTTGTTGAAAATCTGGAAAGGATGCATTACTGCATGCCACTTTTTGTAGTTTTCAAGCAAGCTTTATACCGGGATATTTCAGTTCACTCGATAATCACCACTGCTAGCAAAAGATAAATGCATGCACAAGTTAATACGGTGTTGGCTATTCTGAGTGAATTGCTTTTTTTAAACGAGGAATTCATTAAAAACCCCTCTCGTTTCACCCGAATCGTTGCCCATGGGCACAATGTCTCTCCTGCAGCCCACGGGGATTACTGCAATTTCTGTGTCAGCTTCCAGAGCGGGGAATGTGCTGCAATTCCCTCGCCAGCTAGCGAGTGGTTTTACTGATTTGTGTGTGTGTGCAAGAGCTTGCGGAGCCAACTGTCAATACGGGAGGCGATGTCGAAATGAGGCTCTCAAAGGGCAGCTTTTCCTAACAAGAGGCACACACTGCGTTTACACAAATTCCAAAGGCTTTGTCGCTGAGCTCGAGTGGTTGTAACTGAAACAAGTAAAGCAGTGTAACCTGGTTTTCCTGGCTCTGAACGCGCCGCACGGCGAGGGCACACACGTGTGTCCGAACAGACGAGCGGGATTTGTGGGAACGCTCTTCCCCCTTGGCTCGAGAAATGAACAATTCGGGATGATTTAGCAGCAGTTCTGGAAAAGCGTGGTTGTACAAGCAATGCTTTGCAATCGGAAGAATGCATGAGAAGATAAAATAAATTCAAAAAATCCAACTTTCTCTGGGTTAATTGCCACTTTGGGCTTACGCACAACTGCCTTTTTCCTCACCAACTCCAAGAATCTTCCCAGCTACATCCCAATAAACCACCATTGATCTGGCGTCCTAAGGCAAGGTCGAGCTTTTAAGACACGATCTTTTCCTAAGGCTGGAGGATAAGTGGCATCTTGCAACATGGCATCCAAAAAATGCAATGTTAACAACAACAAAACACAAACAAAGACAATAACAGAAAAAGAATTTGCCTCTGAAATCCTTTTTTTAAGAAGAATTTGGTTGCTAAACAGCATTGCTGAGAGGGAGAAATTACTTTTTTGTCTTTCAAAAGTATTTGAGATTTCAAACACTCTGTCCCGCTGTGGAATGAAAAGAAGTTTTCCAGCCTTTACATTTCTTACCGATTTGAGGAGGCCTCTGAATCCTTTTCTTTTGCGTCAGGTCTTATAAACCCCAGCAGACCCAGGAGCGTCTCCCACTCTGGTTCAACCTCCACATCACCAACACTGGGCTGAATTTGTCATTCACCTGCAGAGGTTTATCCCTCTGAGCTCTATCCCCCATCGTCCTTCCTTTCCTACACCTGAGCTTTCAATACTTTACTCTGAGGAGCAAATAATGATATCCACAATGTGCCTTTTTTTTTCCAAGGTTGCTTTCAGCTGAGACAAAGGGAGTAATTGCTCGTTAAAAAGGACAGTTACAGGCCAAAAATATTCTGTGCCCAGTCCCACCCTGTTCCTGACCATCCCAAAGGCATCCCTGAACTCTCAGCTCTGGCTCTAGAACAAAGGGTAACTGATGATTCCATAGATGCTGATGTTTATTAGAGTCTCTTCCCTCCTCCCTGGGCTATGGCATTTTATCACATTAGGCTTTAGTTGACATCACAGGGATACAAGCTAAAGAAAAGGTAACTCCAAAAATAAATGGTTGTTTTCCACTCCTAGAAAGTGCAGAATGATTAACAAGGGCCTAGATAAGTACCAGCACACAGGAATTAAAGTCTAATTCATGCTGGGTGAGCTCAACAAGGGCAGCCCCCCCTTACCTGGCTGGCCAAGGGCTCCTGC
Source organism: Columba livia (assembly GCF_036013475.1). NCBI lineage: Eukaryota > Metazoa > Chordata > Aves > Columbiformes > Columbidae > Columba > Columba livia. The sequence continues at coordinate 1,477,708 of NC_088610.1, forward strand.
ACGTCTCGACGTAAGGCGTATTTTGGCACTTTTTAGGAGGTTTGAGAACATTACACTTCTCTGTTGACCCCAGTGAGTAAACAGAGAGCAGTATTTACACACCCAAGGACGGCGGACCAGCACATGCACTTTTGTCATCGCAGCCTTTTCGCAGCAGCTGGGGGAAATGGTGAACCCTTGAGAGATGTGACCTCCTCCCTCCTCTCTGGGGGACATCGTGACACCAGATGTACAGCCTACAACCCTGCGATGGGATTTTTCACCAGCCTGAAGGAAGGATGGATAAGCAAGAGGGGTGGCATTACACTCCTGCTTCCCAAGGACCAGTGGCCTCGGGCAAAGATCCAGTTGTCCCGACTTGAGATGTTGTCTCAAGTGCTCTGCAAACTGTCTCAAGAGCCTCTTGTGAGCGGTACAGATGGTCCCCACTTGCGCAAGCTCTTCTTGTGCTAACCCAAGAGCTCGCTAAGAATTGATGCCTGGTGTTGCAGCCTGTTATTACTGTTTGCCTGGTGTTTAGACCCATTTGAAGATACCAGCTCCATACTGGTTGTACTGGTGGGGTCTGGATCCCAGACCCAACAGCATGCTCCTGGCAGCTGGAGTTGTGCCACATGGACCTCCCGCACCGCATCCTGCTCCAGCCCTTCTGAGACCTCTCCTTGGAGGTCACGGTGCTTTGGCAAGAGAGCGACAGGGGAGCAAGGTCCCAGTTGTCCTCTGGTGTCTCTGGACTGGTGGAATCAGCAAAAACCACGGCATCAACAAGGAAATGGTGCCACATGTCATCCCCACCTTCATCCGGCCTGATGGCTCTAATACACCTGCTCTGCCAGCATAATCAATAACCAATAACTTCCCACAAACACCCCCCTTTTTAGAGGAGTTAAATGTCTTCAAAAACTCAGAACAAAGCTATTTGATGAAGGTTTGAAATTTTAAGCATTTTCTTTGTAGCTTGACACATATCTATCACTGATGTGTTGGACAAACCACAGCAAGACCACTGTACTGAGATGAAATTTCAGCCCAAAGCATGATTTCTTTTAGGGTCGTTGAGTCCCACGAGAGTTGTGGAAGGAGGAAGATGCTCAGACACCCACAAAATGAGCTGGGCCACTCTTGCAAGACTTACTAAACTCAGGGCTGATGAAATATAAGGAGATGCTAGCTGTTAAATTAAATAACTGAAACAGCCAATTATTCATAGGCTTGGCCAAAATATTCGGAATTCTTGGCCAGAATTGTACAGGCTTTTACAAAGTGGCAAAAAAACCTCTAAGAAAAAGGCCATTCCTTGGGATTGCAGTGCACAGATCTAAACCACATGGGTATCAGAAGGCTTCAGAAAGGTCACCAGAATCTTCTACCTGGCAAAAAGTGTGTTTTCCACTCACCTTGTTTTCTATAATGAAATAGCTGAAGTATTACGGGTGCTGCTAAGCAGTACTATGGATTCAATCCCCCACAGCCCCACCGCTGCGCAGCTCGCTCACCCGTCGCCTTTTCGGGGTTGTTGCACATGAAGCACTGCCACGCTCCCGCTGCCTCGCTGTACCCAAACAAATCGAAGAACCTCACTTCTTCCAGGTGCATCTGCACGTGGTCCAGCTCCTAGGCCGAGAATGAGAAAAGAAAACCAAACTCAGGAGGTGAACCACTGCACGGTTAGCAGCTCAGAACCCAAAATCACAGACTTCGCAACAGGTGCCAGTGGGTGTGCTCTTGCACATGTCTCCTGGGGGCAAACAACCTGCCAGGGAAACGGTGCTGAAGACGTATCTCCCTTTCTAGCGGCTAATATATAAATATAAATAAATAAGTATATATACATAACATGTCTGTAGGATGCAGAGAACTGGTCTTGGATTTTTTTGCCCCTCCAACACCGCACTCAGCAGTCACAGAATCACAGAATGGACTGGGTTGGAAAAGCCCTCAGAGATCATCAAGTCCAACCCTTGGTCCAACTCCAGCCCACTGACTAGATCATGGCACTAAGTGCCATGTCCAATCTCAGTTTAAAAACCTCCAGGGCCGGTGAGTCCAGCACCTCCCTGGGCAGCCATTCCAATGCCTGACCACTCTCTCTGCAAACAATTGCTTTCTAATCTCCAGCCTAAATGTCCCCTGGCAGAGTTGAAGCCCATGGCCCCTTGTCCTATTGCTGACTGCCTGTGAGAAGAGCCCAATCCCCACCTGGCTAGAACTGCCCTTCAGGTAGTTCTAGAGAGTGCTGAGCTCAGCTCTAAGCCTCCTCTTCTCCAGACTAAACAAGCCCAGCTCCCTCAGCCTCTCCCCATAGGGCTTGTGTTCAAGTCCCTTCCCCAGTCTTGTTGCTCTTCTCGGTCCTGCCCAGCACGTCTCCCACCAACTGGACTACTTTTATTACTTCCAGCCCTCTCCCAGGATGTTTTTAATTAATTAATTTAAATTAAATTAATTTATTTTAATTAATTAAATTAATTAATTAAAAAGGTCCACTGGATCTTCATTTTCCCCTCTTTGCTTTTTAAAGAAAGAACAGAGGCTCTGAACCCAGCCCCCTGGGAGAAGCGCAAAGACAAATGTTTAATATGAACGTTAATATGAACATTTCCAAAACCCCAGCAACAACAAGATGGATTTAGCTCACACAAAACACACCCAGGTAAATGTGACGTTGCTCTGCCCATGATCAGCAAGGGAAATAAGGATTACGCATCTGAAAAGTAAACTGAACATCTGACTTGATCAAAGAAACCTCCAGAAAGTATATTTGCTGCTTCAAGTACGGGAAAAGGTGGAGGAGTTTCCTTTTGAGGTAATTAATAACACTCTATAATCTAGTGTATTTTAAAACCCGTTATTTAGTTTTAAAACCCGTTATTTAGTTTTAAAACAGAGTGTGATCTCATAATTAAACAAATGGTGTTAAATAACAGCAACCAAGTTACTGCAAACAGAATGGGAATTACCAGGACCACTCAGAAAACACTCCTATTTATTTGCAGGTCTGCAGCAGCCCAAAGAAAACACCAATTTATGCAGCTGGTGGGGAAAATCCCATCCCTTGCCAGGGCCACGAGCTCAGCACACTGCCCAAGGCTCTGCGGAGGATGGAGTTGTCCAATTCGGGCCAATTTCGCTGGTATGGCGTCTCTCCTTCCCAGCCCCTTTCAACCGCAAAAAATGCTGTTTTCACAAGATTAAAACTACAACAAAAGCTGAATTTTAACCAGACACGAGGCTCTCGGGTGTCCCCACCCTCTCCATGCTGGAGACCATCTCCTGATGGATTTTTGGCTGTCCGAAGTAAGGATGGGAAGGCAGTTTGGGGAGCACTGCACACCACCTGAGCTGTGGGGAGCTCCAAAAACCGGCTGATACTGGGGAGCACAGGTAGAACTTGATTATTTTGCTCTGTAACTGCTCTTCATACATCGCTAAAGTTCTAATGTTTTTCCCCAAAAGGGAATTCAGTACATTGGAGGAATGGAGCTGGCTGTGCTGTGGACCAGGAGCGCTGCGCAGGGACACGGGTTAGTGCCAGGGTTGGGTTAATGGTTGGACTCGATCTTGAGGGTCTCTTCCAACAAAATGATTCTATGATTCTCTCCCTGTCTCCCGCTGGTCTGTGTGTAGTGGATCACATTGAACAGAAAGCCCAGGAGCTTCTCCACCCTGTAAAAAAACCTTTTAGTGGCTGCAATGAGCCAACTCCAGACTGAAAAGGAACAAATATCACTGAAATATCAATGCGGCAATCTTTCTTTTCCACTCTGTACGCTTGAAATAATCTGCAATAAGCCACTTATTTCAGGAAGAGGAGCATGGGGAAAAAGCCTAATTGGAGAGGAGAGATTTATCTCATCCCCATGCGCCATCATCTCAAAAACCTTGGTGACTCCATTGTGAGATGGTGGCGCTTCTTTCTGCTCCGTAAACTGAGATCGCAAACAAAGGAAAGGGAAGAACAGAACTAACAATGGCTCAAAAATGTTAATTATTCTCTTGCAATGCCGCTCAACAAAAGACCCTCTGAAGGCATCACATGGGGCTCGTAAAGTAGTCACCATCTCACTCTTCTGACACAGCGTGAGTCAACACAAAGAATTCAGCACCGAGCTCAACACCAGCTCAGTTTTTGTAATGTGGCCCCTGTGCGCTTTGATAAAGAACGATGAAGCAACCGAACGGAAATCTGCAAGGACGTACATCTGGAAGTGCTTTACTTCTGGCACGTCTTGAGCTGTGTTGGATAAATATTATTTGTGGCACGAACGGGCTGCCCAGTGAAACACGACGTGAGCTCTGTGAGCCAGGTATTCGCTGCAATTCCTTGCACGCGCGGACCGGGCCAAATGCAGAAATCGCTTACAGGGATGTCAATCTGAAAAATACTTCTCAGAATTTACTCTGGAATAAACCATTGATGTCATAGACTTTTTTTTTTTTTTCCAGCTTTGCAAAATAGTTTAGAATAAAAAGTCTAAGTTCGTTATTTTCTGGATTAGCCACAGGGTCACAGGGCAAAACGTGGATTGCAGAGCAGTGATGCAGGATGGACTCTGCTGTGGTTCCTTCGGACCTTCCCCACGTCCTCACAGCACAGAAACCCCTCGGTTCTGATACAGCATTCAGACGTCGCTGTCAGACGATGCAGAACAAATGTAAAATATCATACAGGGTGCTGATGCTGCATTTATATCCACAGCTTTCAAAATACTTTGAATTACAAGTGCTACGCTTACTGAAACAACCACACAATGCTAATTTGATTTCCTGCACTACCAGAAGAGGAATACAATTAGCAACTACAATAATTTTGTCAAATCTTTTGCAATATTTGAAGTACCATTAGCAACAGGAAGAACTGCTGAAAAAACAAATTCACATTACTACAGAAGCTTAAACGGACAAGTGAGGTAAGGACTAGGATTAGGTCTTGCTCCCAGAAAACGGGACTTTTCTCAGTAAATTGAATGAGAATTGCACTACAAACAGGTTCTGTACTAATAAGCTAAACAAAAACTGAGAACGTAAATCCAGCAGCACACTGTGGAGACTGAGCCTGAATATTCAAGTCGTTTACCGTTTCAGATGTGTTACATCTGCCTGTCTTCGGCCTCCAAAGGCTCGTAGGCAGTCCACAGTTCCTGGAGTTTCCAAACTTCCATTCACAGCTTAATTCATTAAATCAGTGAAAATCAATGTCCCATTTTCCAGCTCCACTATTTGGGAACTCGGAGATACGGTTACTGTCATGCAGCGATGAAACTTCCCAAAATAGGGCAAACACTCCTATCTGAGCATTAGCAGGATTACGCAACCGATGCTCCAGAGACTAATCACGTTTCTAGGGTGTTGGACACGTTTTGTAGACTTTGTGTGCATGATGTCTAATCCTACCACTCTTCCCTAAGCTTGTTATTCACCCCAAACTCCTTTACACTCCTCCAGCTCTGACTTTTGACGAGTAGATCTTGGCACGGTCTCAAGTTAAGCCAGTATTGAACAGCGAAGCAGTTCTAATGCCTTCAGATGAGTCAGGCTGGGATTTCGATAGCATTTAAAATACTTAGTGCCGGCTTCACTGTGTCTTAAGTAAAACTGGGCCATAAGCTGGGTCTCAGATGTGAGGATCCCCTAGTCCTCTTACATACACAGCAGGAGTCCCCACTTCAGTGCAGTATTATCTTGGGGTTTCAGTAGGTGTTGCTAACAAAACTCCTGTTTTTAAATCAGCCATAACCTTAGTAAATTAATCTGATTCAGTCAGACATCCTCATGCGTACAATATTCTGAGAGAGAATGTTTTAAAATCATGTTTGACAATTCATTTCATCCCATTGAGCTGGATGGAGATGTTCAGGAATAAATAGATATTTGTTTTACAATCCTACAGTGTCCTTTTCCAAGGAGCCCGATTAATAGCTTTGAAATAGCATTTGCTGAAATCCCGGAGACAGTAAACAGCTTTGAAAGAGTAATCTTCTAAAGGGATGGGGGTAGCTAATGGTGTATTTGCAAATGATCATTTCCATAAAATCCAAGCCTGTGTTTAACTAGGTGAATTTCCAAGTGGCTGCCAAACAGCCCACAGTGACAGCTAATCTGGATCTAGAGTTTGAAACTGCGAGCAGGAAAAAATCCATACGTAGCATCATTAGTTTCCATCACACCAGGAACCATCCAATGTGAAGCGTGTAGGAGAGGCTGGAGAACAAGCCTGGAGACCTTTTGACGCACGGAACATAAATGACACCGCGGACCTTCTGCAGAGGTTGAAAATATAATGGCTGGTCGACACTTTTCAACATCACCACAAGCCGAGTGTTCATGGCAAAGGGAGGTCAGAGGCACAGGCTGTGGATCGTGATCTGGCCATAGAGGAGGGAAGACTTGGGAAGATGCCAGAACTAAGGCAAAAAAGGGGAAGGGCAGGGAAAGGGGGTTTGTTTTTCACAGTGTGGCCACAGCAAAGAATTGCTGTCGTGATTGTAAAGGTCTTTGTACAGCTGTTCTAAATGTCAGGGGGAAGTTTTCTGCTATTTATTTTTCTGAGGAAGAAAAAAGCTTACCTTTTGGTGTGGAAATGTAGACTGGATCATGGCGGTTTCAAAACTGTGCGTCCCCTTGAGCTGTGTCTTCTCCCACAGGGCCTTGAGGACTTGCACAGAACTGCTCTGGATGGACAAAGGTTCTGCAAACAAGCTCTGAAGGAAATGTTGAAAACAGGGTGTCAAGCATCTTGTACTTGGCCATCAACAAAGATCATCTTGTTCTCAGAGTGGGACAGCCACGCGTGTAGCCAAGGATTAGCTCATTTCTTTGTAAGGAATTACGATGGATCAATATGTGCGCAGTTAGACAAATCCTCAAATATTTCATTTCCTTTGGGTCTTTTTCATTGCACATGTCTTTAAGTTTTGTGGCTCACTGAAGTTTATCTTTCAACTACGACTACACGCAGCAACTGGCATGTCATTTTTGCACTGAAATGCTGGTTTATCAAAACACTCGCAGCACTGAACCAGATGCACATCTCAGCGACACGTATTTTTTGGAAAGAACAGGTAATTTACCAGTTAACGCGAAAGACGCTTGGCACCGCTGCAGGTTTGTGTGTGGTTATCCAGACCCTGGTCCTGGCGTGGGGGACAATAACTGTGCATAACTGTGTTTGTGACCGCACTGAACAGAGAGTGGGATGAAACCCAAGAGAAGAAACCCTCACAGAACATGGTCAATGCAGATTTTGCTGGTGGGGTACCAGAGTATTCATCCCCTGAACATTCACAAACCAAGATGAACCTGTTGGGTGCTCTCACCCCCAGCGCTCCCTGTTTCAAAGGACAGCAAGGATGCAACCTTATCCTGCCTTGAATTATTCTAATATTTCACCAGCATTGAGCTCTTCACTGTATAAACCGCACACAAAGTCAGTGCTACAAGAGCACTGCTGCAGCTGAGAGCGCCCAGCACTTCTGCCTCTACTAGATCTGCTCCATGATCTTGGAATTAAAAAATGCATTTGCACACAGGAGCCAAGCTGAGAGCGCACGAGCAAACGCGATTTTCCACATTTTAAGTATTTGATTTCGCAATGTGAACAATGTCCTTTTTAACGTAGGATTCCTGGATGGATGTTCCTTCTCTTTCTGCACAGAAACCCAAGGATCCTAATCCCAGTGTCTGGCACCCAGCGCACACACTTCAAGACGCACCCAGCAACTTTATTGTGGCCAAGGCAATGCATTTTTTCCAGCTAAGCTGTCAGGATGGCGGGATCATTTTGTCCCAATTAAAAGGGAGAAGCAATCAGCTCCAGGCGGCCACCTGGCACAAGAAAACAGCAGCCCAATTAGCTGGTGTTTGGCTAATTAATGAGCAACGCAAGGGAAGGTGTTAGGAAGGGACAGGTCGGGCAGCCCCTTCCTCGCTGGTGACACTGTCCCACCTGATGAAGAAAATTAAATCATATAGCATTAGAGGATTATTTTAATGAATCTGTGAAACTAAAGCACCCTGTCTATCAAAGATGGTTGGATTCAATGATCCTGATGGTCTCTTCAAAATGATTTTATGAAATAACCTCTCTAACATCACCTCTTATTCTAATTTTGCTACTTTCGTTAATCGTTGCTTAACTATAAGATGATTTCTCAGGTCTCCGCTGACATACGCTGCTCTTCCTACTGTCCTGCGCTAATCACAGAATGGACTGGGTTGGAAAAGCCCTCAGAGATCATCAAATCCAACCCTTGGTCCAACTCCAGTCCATTGACTAGATCATGGCACCAAGTGCCATGTCCAATCTCAGTTTAATTTGCTGTTTCACAACTTCTGTCCAAGGGCTTTGAAACACAGCGAAACTATTCACTAATATTTTAAAAATTCAATAGAAAGCAGGGTTGTGAAGTTCAGGATCCGCTCTGGCGACCCAAGAGAAAACGTCTCTCTTCTACTCTTTGCGGAATGCAACGTCAAACAGAACATGGAGCCATTGGCATAAAATGAATACAACCACAGCAACTGCTATTGAAATCCTCAGAAACTGTATGTTAGCAGCCTGTCTGTGAATCTATGATGGATCTGCTGAAAACTACATTTTTATCACCAGCCTTCCATTTAACTTATTATTAACACATTATAAATACATTTTATGTCAAACGTATCTCTTGTACAATTTCACAGGTTTCAATAACATTATCCCACGGCTGGATTTAGTGCCCTGTATTTAACTTAACAATAGTTATATATCCAGTACTTAAAAGCCTTAAGATTTTGAAGAAAAGAGAGAACATACGTGATGTATATTAAACACCATCCTATGCACAGCACGCTCTAATGCTTGGTGCAGCACAACATTTAGCTTTTTTTCCCATTAAAAAACGACTTTAAGTGCTGTGTTTACAGCATATTTGCAAAGATATAAACTAAATAGCATTGCTTCGAGCCTGGCCCCGGCCACGCGGGGGGATTCATATTCAGAGTAATGCGGGAAGGGGTTAAAGGGAGAGGTTTGTCAATGGAAAACATCTCAGGAAAAGGCAAGGCACCCGGGAATAAAGGTGGATCAGTGATTAAATTGTCAGTGCAGCTGATTCAAACCACAAACCGCAGGCCAAACAGAGGTGGTTGTGTTAAGATCCGTGACAGGGGCTGGGGGGAGCGAACTGCGGCGGCTCTGCCACCCCCTCCTCTGCTGCTGCTCCTCCTCTTTGCTTCTTAGTGCTTTTGTCTGTATTTTCCAACATCTGTTTTTCTCTCGTCAGGAATAAAAGGATGCATTTGTACCACAATTCATTTATTCTCTCAAGGTCCTGTTGAAATTCTGAGGTTGCGTTAGGGTGGGATCAACTGCAGCGACTGGCTCTGCAGGTTAAGAAAGTGAACCGTGCTATTGTAACACAAAACCATCTGTTTCATCTTGAAGTGTGAATGCAGGGATGTCTCTTACCATTTCATACGCTTTGTAACCTATTACAAAATCCCATATACATCCAAACACCAGGCTGTATTTGGAAGTGGTATTAAACGAGAGAAAATAACTGTAGGGTTGGTAGGAGAACAGCACTGATCAGATTTGCAAATCCTGCTCGAAACTTCTGCAGCAAAGAATCCTGGGGAGTGCTGGAAACTCTAAGTTTTGCCTGAATGAGGACAACAAGGTTTGGTCCCACTTTTTCCCCCCCACCCTAGACTTTTTAATCTCTTCAGATCATCTGAATTTGTTGTATTTAATAGAAACATAAAAACATACAGACTGCAAAATCACTTCAACCTGTTGGAATGAGTTTCTGACAAATTACAAGGGCCGCAAAGCGCTGTGGAAGCGTATTTAAAGAGATTAACTATTAAAACGCTTTCGCCAAGTACAAAGTTACCCATACAGAGGTGCCACGAACCCGTATCGCACACACCTGCTGGAACAGGAACATGATGTGGATCCAGAGCGGAGGCTGCCGGCTGACCAGCGTGAAACTGGATTTACTGTACAGGCAGTAATGGCCCTTCAGGGGACAGCTGAAGAACAGCTTCGCTACGCAACTTCTGACAGTATCTAGAAATAAACACACATCATAATAAAATCAACTAATTTAAAAAAAGACAGAAATGTAACTGTCTGTTACCGGCATACAGGGAATAAACCAGTGCATGGGCATGGTCTGGGTCAACTCCTGGGTGTTCAGAAGGGCGTTGCTGTGCCTGCGCCCTTAAATTAAACACAAGCCACCTGACAGTACTGGAGAAATTTGGTCCCCAGAGGTTTAAAGCTTGCGTAGGAATCATTGACTCCCAAACATAAAAGGTGCACGGCAGCCCCCGGTCAGGCTGTTTATCCTCCTCGTGCTTTCTCACGCATTTGGTACTGCCATTTAGCTTATCAAACCAGACAGACCTGTCAAAACTGTGCATCGCTTATGCTTATTTAAAGCGTTTGTTGGAAAAAACATCCCATGTTAAGAGCGAGCCATATGGGGGCCTGACATCCGTGGGATCCTCGCCAAGAGCTCGCGCAGCTGAACGCTGGTGTCTGCAGGGATGCAGGAGAGCGAGAGCAGCTCCCGGCCAGGAACCGGCTCCTTCGGCCGCTGGTGGCACCCGTGGCGCTTCCCCTCTTTCTGTGGATCCTCCAGGAGCCAAAAGCGCATAAATCCATTTACTGTGCATGTAGCACGTTTGCTGTACAGGCCATCTTACTAATTGGGCATCAGAAGCACCACGGAGCTCAGGTCTGCCCGAACCTGCCGGTGCAGGGATGCTCCAGGTCCCACCAACCCTTATCAGGCATGCAGAGCACAACCCTGCTGGGCATGCCTGGTTGTTACACACCGAGCCACGGAGCCGCAGCTTTTGCAGCCATTCCCCGCAGCAAAAAAACACACAGGGAAGAGGAAAAGGCGTGAAGCTCCAGGTCCAACCGGACAAGAGACGGCAAATGCTTTCACAGCTACACACGGGGCAAGGTGGGATGTGTACGGTCAATGCTGTGTCCCGGTGTCACCACTCAACATGCCGGTTTTCTCCAAAATTGCAGTTACTGTCACAGTCCCAGCTGCACCACAGACAGACAAAACGTCTCCAATTCTCGCTGCTCTGCCAAATTCAGACCATTTGCACCAGCTGTGATCGTGCCGTCCGCTGATAAAAATCCCGGCAGCGGTTACGTGCGATGCGAAGGCGCCATTTGGGGTCCAGGGTGCGGTACAAAGCTGCGCGCCACATCACGTTACCTGACTCTGAACTTCCCGTGCTGGTTTTAACTGGAAATTAAACCCTTGAGATGCATGATTCTGCTTTTGCAAAATATTGACTCTGAACCCTTGTTGTCTCTCTTTGGGTGACTACTCATAATGATAACAGCATGTTAGGCATAACCTGATGATGATTATTATCAACTTAAAATAGCGGTATCATTTTATAGCCTCTCTGAACAGGAACAAGCGGCTATCCGAGGTAAAAAGGCACGGAAAACAAAAGACAGAGATCCTCAGATAGCGAGCTTGATGCAAACCCAGGGAGAGCTGCACCCGTGCACCCAGCTGGAGACCTGACCTGGGGAGGGAACCACCGGTCCCGCCAGCTGCTGCTGCATTCCTGTCCCCGCTAACGCCAGAAACGACGGACAGACAAACCGCCCTGCGCTCACAGATCAGCCCGCTGTAAGAAAATATCCTAACTGGAAAAAGGAGTTGTAACTTTTCAGAAAACGCGGCTAACGGGAGACTAGATCTACCAACGACGCGTGCCAGCAACAAGGGAGACTCGTATCAGGAGGGTGGCCTTTCTGCCCAACAACTGACCATCTTGAAATACTTGTTGCTTTCAACATTTTTCATCTAATCAAGATGTAAAAGCATAGGGGAGAAATGTAATAAATTCATTATTTTACATAAAAGCACTGAGTATGAGGAATGAGTTTATCAGAGGTACAAAAGGATGAGTCCCCTGAGCAAAAGTATCAATGGATCAGATTGTCGCTAAAACTGCAGAAAATTCAAAACTGGGGTGTTGGAACCTGCTGGAAATCCTGCAGAGAGGCCAGACGGCTGTTAGGATGGGAGGAAAAGCTGCAGAAGCTGGCAACTGGAAACCACTTTATTATCCTTTGACCAAACTGTTTGAATTTGCTGAGAAAAGCAAGTCACCTGTGCCACGCTGGGGCTGCAGAGCTCGCTGAGACCCCTCCGTAGCCCAGGAGATCTGAGGTGTAAAGGCACAGGAAGGTTAAAGCTGGAGCTCACAAACCCAGTGGAGTCACCGCACTCACACACACAAGCCAAGGCCATGCAGAATATCTGGAAGCGAGCACGGGGACCAAACCAAAAGGATGTTGAGCTGAATGGGATGACAAACATCATCCAGATCACTCCCCTCCAAAGAGACAGAAGGACCCAGAGCAGCCCCAGCTCTCCTGATCCACGGGTGAGCCAACAAGAAAACCCACCTGTACATGGACTAGACAACTTGGAAGATGTTTCCTTTGCTTTGCAATGGTGAAGGAAAGAGAGCTGAAATAGGGCTGCTGCTCTTGGCTTCACCAAACACACCCAAAAAAGAGGCACAATTGTTGGTGTAGGACATACGGCACTCTTCCCTCTTGTACAGGCCTGAAAAAATGAACATATCGCAGGGAAATGTTGCCTTGAAGAAAGAGAGAGTCTGCATGAAGTAGTGGTTTGATGCCAAGCGTTGGGCATCTGGAGGCGGCTCTTTGAAAACAACATTGATTTGTGCACATTGACTAAATCCTGCGGGACGTGGAAGTGCTGTCTGGGTCGTGTCAACCACCCATTCCAGCAGAAACGTAGGCTGAGGTCTACGGTGGGACAATATCCGAAGCGACTGTCGCTTTCAGCAGTAGAAAGCCAGGGTTTAAAGTCAAACCAACAAAGATGCAAATGCTGCTAAACTGATGATTAAGAAAACAAAACAATTAACTTAGGTGCAGATCACAGATATATCATGTCCATAAGCAACATGACCATCTTAGCAGGAAAAAGACCGGACATAAAATCCACTACTCTGGGATTAGTAGTTATGGGGGAAAACTGAGTTTAACTACCCAAACCAGCCACCTGCCAGTGTTTGCGTTCAATATAAAGGAGGAGTTTGAGAAAACGAAGGGGTTAATTAGAGTGACCTGAAGTCCTGGGACATATTAAAGCACAAAAGTCAATGATGTCTCCAAGGAGATGTAGACAGAACGCTCTTCCACCAGCACGGCCCGCGCTGAAGACCCCTGCTTTGTGCACCACAGATGGTTACAGGTCCAGCGGTTATTTTTTCAGTTAGAAAGGTACAAATTGACAAGAAACCTGGGAGGAATTTAAAGGCTGTGGGTTCATAATGAAGAAAGGATGCTCAGTGCTGGGCAGGATTGTGTTTGAAAGGACTGAGGAGGAGGTTCCGAATTGCTGCAGAACAAAATAATTGCAAGGGATCTATGGAGAGACACAAAAACCTAATGAATCGCTTAGTAAGACATTGTGGATGACACAGAGAAAAATATCAAGGCTGACAATAGGCGCCAAAATAACCGTCAGCTCAAGAGCTGGAGTCCACCTTGGCTCAGCAAAAAGTTTGTTCCTGGAAAAAAGCAGCATTAATTTGTCAATAGCGACTGAAAAGAAGGCTCCTCCTCAGACGATCTTCAAGCCTTTGGTATGAGACGAGCGATTACTCATCACTATTTCTGCTACATTTGCTATGCTGAGTTTGGCAACGTCTGATAACAAGCCAAAGTTTCCTACGTGTGTTTTTCAATGGTTTGCAATGAACTACGGGTTTCAACATCTAACAGCTAATCTCAGTTAGCCCAGTGTCAGTGGAAAGTGGTGTTTAAATAACAGACGTTCTGATGGAAACTAAGATGAGCCTGATCCACCTCTAGCACTGTTACACTGTATTTTGCTCAAATGCAAACCAACACAGCAATACCACGGGAAATGAGTTTCCTATCATCCGGGTGCATTTTAAAGAAAAAATGACATGTCAGAAAAATATTTACATTGTGCCATTTCACAAAATGTTTAAAATGGGGGGAAAAAAATAATCATTTTAATGAACAGCATCATGAGATACTAACCTAAAGCAGGAGAGATTAGCACATGGGATATACACACACTGCAGAATAACAAGGGGCCCGTTGGGCCATTAACTCCTGCACACAGACGCAACTCGAACTAAAAATACTAATTGTAATGTGGGTTCAGTCATAATATTCTGGCATTATGAATAATAAAATGGGTTTAAACTTTTAATCATATGTAACCGTGGCAGTAGAGTTCTCTTGTACTCCATCCCACATAAAAACATTGCAGATGGTGTAAATATTGTTCAACAGGTCGGTCTGTTGTGCTCAAAACATTCCCCCCAAATGTCTGTATTATATATGGCAAGTGTGTCCTGGTTTTATTAAAACAAGTGGTTGTTAGGCACTAAATTTGATATGCTACATCTTCATTTTTAAGAAGCCAAACCAAAGCACTGAATGTTTCTCGAAGTGACAATATTGCTCTTTACAAGTATTTCCCCATGCGTCCAGCAACTCCGATTTGGATTCTATACACCATGTCCCACTACAGCATGGTAATAATCTTCACCATGGGGTCTGATACTTCCAGTATAACATTGCACTTGTATAATATCTTATTCGAGGATCCCAAAGAACCATTACTTGGCCCTCAAAACGTCCATCACAGTAGGTCATTTTTGCTGTCCCTTGTGGATAAGTGCGGCAGGATTATTTAAGGAGTGCGGCAGGATTATTTAGGAGTGTGGCAGGATTATTTAAGGAGTGCGGCAGGATTATTTAAGGAGTGTGGCAGGATTATTTAGGAGCGAAGCACGTGTGTCACACATCCACGTTCAGACTCGTGCTCAGACACACTCCGAGAATGAAAAAGGCACTTTTAAAATCAGCATTCATGAATCGTATGTACTTAGGTACTCAGCATGATATGCAGGTTAAGAAGATACATTTTGGGCTTTCCTAAACCACACGTATGTAAACGGGCTGAGCTTTAGCTGGGCGACGTTGCCTGCTTTGCCCAGTCCATCATTGCAAGTTATTTAAACCACCATGAACCAAATATCAGTCTTGTGTAATCCCCACAGATTTCAGAGGAGTTAAAGGAGAGAAAATCCAACACAGCAACGCCCGCTCGCACCTGGGAGACCTGACAGCATCACTTTAGGGAAAACAACTCGTGGCGTTTGCACTCGGTGATGCGCAGTGGCTGACGACGGCGAATCTGATGGGTGAGCGGGGAACAGGGCTGGGGGTTAACAAGGAAATACAAGGATTTTTGCTAGGAAGAGCGAAAATAAATCACTTGCAGGCTAGAGTCAGCAAAATGCTTTGAGGTTAAATGAAACCATCCCCAGCCTACAAAGGTGAAGACAACTCAGATCCCTGACCCTCTGTGTAATTCCCTGGGTGGGAACACGTCACCGCTCGCCCTGACTTCACCTGGAAAGGTGGATTTAGCCCCAAAGAAACTTTCTAGGTATCAGTGAGACACAAGACACAGGAGATCCTGGTCAATAAAACCCCTTTGCTGTGCGGCAGCTCCCCCAGCACCCGGCACAGCTCGGTAAACGCCGCAATCCAGCGGTGACTAAAGGTCCTTTTCATGGGATTTAAAGCAATAAAGTCCAAATTATGGCCAAGATTGATCTGCGACTCTTTAAAATAATTGGTCAAAAGTACATAAGGGAGAGAGGAAGGAAAAAATTAAGTAATTTCCCCGAGGACATTAAGCCTATTACATTGGTCACATTTAAGCTGCGTATTTACAGACTCTGGAATCAGTTTTGTACTTTAAAAACTACCGACGGTTCTAAATGGGGAAAGCAAATCTGAAGGAGGGTGTTTGTGCCAACTTCCATTTCCCTGAGTAACCCGTCCCACTGGACCTCAACGAGGATTTATGGGAACACCATTTCAGCCACTGCATCTGTGGCTCTGACAGCGGGTCTATACTGCATGGGTTCATAGAGCCTTTGACTGCGGAAAAGTGAAATAAAATAATAAATAAAATAAATAAAATACAGAGAGAGGCTTATGACTATTTAAGAGTGCTAGCTCTTGGAGCTGGATGACGGATCCGATGGTTTCGCTCGGGCCAGGAAAATCCCTTGTACACATCAGCACGTGAAAAGATACGGCACGAGGAGGAAAGGGACAGATGAGGGATAAGGTGACAGGACACCAGGTGTGTCTTCATTGTGGCACTGACTTAAATACGGGCAATCGCATTTCTCATCACACCTGTTAGCAAGTCCCAGAATTCCAAGAGAACAAGCATCAACTTGTTTTTCCTATGGGAAACAAGAGAATATTTGTCTCAAAGTTCACTAGGAAGTGGTTGTGCCTGGGGAAAAAGAACAAAATATGAACAGAGGAATGTCAGCAGAGTTGTTAATTGTTGGTGATTCCGGGTTGACATGCTGGGCTAAACCAGGAGGGTGACAGGCAAGCGGTACAGAGTCGCTGGTTCTGGGAACAATTGATGCATTATTTGATTTACGTTGGTGATCCTTCGCTATTAAATAAAATCTGTTAATAGGAGTAAAAGTATGCTCATAAATTTCCCAAAGTGAATTAAACCCACCCACAAACGTGAAAGCGGGGAAAAAGAAACAGATGCAACTTTTTACATTTCAATTTCAAGCCTTTTTCGGCTTCCTCAGTTTCCTTTGCCTGATCTCTTCAGTTTGGATCACAAATAAGCATGCAAACAATAAATACGTCTATAGGAGAAAAGGTGTATTTTTAAAGCAACCAGCCTCAAGAAATGCTGATTTTTAACACCACTAGCTTTGCATGTGTGCTGTAATTCAGTCCCACAGATTGCACCTCCAATAAGCTACACAAAAATTAATGGGGAGGGCAAGGCTATGGTGGGGTCCACGACAATGCGCTCAATACACAGAGTCCTAATCTGAGTTGAGCGGCAAAAACCACACAGAATAGCTTAACTTTCTAATAGTTAAAGAAAAATAATAATAAAGTCCTTCCATTACCATTGGGACAATGAAAAGCCCACGTCATCAGGGAAGGTGCAACAGTCAAATACCAAAATGCCTCTGTCACATTGTCCCACCTTCAGAAGCAAAAGCGCATTTACCTCGTGTGGGATGCAATAGAGATACCAGTTCTATAGAATGAAATGCCGGCTAATAGGATGTTTTTGGCCTAGCAGCAGCAGTGTTGGTACCTCTGGAAGCGCTGGCCTGGGCCACATTGCGATCCCGGCGAAGGACCAGGGGTCCATCTGTTCCAAATCAGCGTCTGGCTCATGGAGAGCTGGAATTCCTCCGACCGGTGCAGGGCCAGCGCTGCGGGGGACCAACGAGCTTTTCCATCTCCACCGCCATATGGTACAGATTATCCCCCGGTACCGCATAAAACATAATAACAACCAGATTTAGGGCCAGCGGATTGCAACCTGTTTCCCCTGCCGCCTATGTCACTTTTCAGGGTTCTGCCATTAATCCCAGAAAATGTTTGCTGTCTGTATTTCCTCCTGTAGGGCACCAAGGAGCTGGGAGTGACTCAATGCTATTAAATGGTTATAATATCTTTCACTGGATGGCATCACATTTTGCACGTGGCTTCAGCGACCAGGGATGGAACGAATGGGCTCCATCCTTTTAAAAAAAGAGGCTGAAGATGCGCGAATGCTTTGGCATCCTCTACACACAGATATTACCAAGTGCTTTCTTTCCAACAGCTCAGCTGACACTCAGTGCTCTGAGCTGTAGGCATTAACGGTGGCATTTTAATCCCAATTATCTAAAGAGCAAGAAGAACTGTGGCCAGGGGAAACACGGCAAATGCAACATGGGGACCTCAAACGAGGGCAGTGGAAATCCCGCCCAGCGTACATCGAAAAGCAATAATGAAACTTGGGAGCATTTGGGAAATGATAGATGTACAAGTCTGGGCCGCTGCCATCTGCAAGATCCTGGAGGTACCGATAAGGTAAAAGATCACAAACCATCCGGAAAAATATGGGCTGATGAAAACTCCTTCGCTTAGCTCCATGAAAGATAAAGAACCTGACAAATATGGTGGCATTCTTTTTTTTTTTTTAGGAAAATATCCAACAGATTAAGAGGATTAGTGATGAATATGACAGAAAAGAATGCCTCTGATTGCGTAAGATACGGTGGAGACGTGAATCTGGGTGAAGTGTTCAAAATAAGCAGTAACCAAACCAAACCATCAGCCCCCAATGGAAACCATCTAAAATAAATGGATTTTTGTGGTTTCGGATGCCTTCCTTCTGCCCCTCGCTGACTCCAGGGGCAGTTCCAACAGGTTCACTCACGTACACACACACAAGCACTGGGGAAGCTGTTGGAGCTTCTCTGTTCTTCAAAACACCCTCGACTTGACCATTTCCTAAGAGGTTCTGGCCACCAGCGCAGCCGTGACCGCAACCCAGCAAATACTAAGTGAGATAACAGAGCTGAGGACAAGTCATTTTTCAATATTTATATGAGACAGCTTCAAATTAACTGTCACAGGCTGACCACGGATCCACCCTTATAGTTCTTCAGCTGTGTCCCTTCACAGCTGTAAAATCAAATGCTCGAGTTAATATTACATACGTTTTGACATATACCATAAATCAAATCATGGACAACGTTACCGAGCAGAGGACGTGACCGAGGAGCAGCCCTGGCCCCGTGCCCACGCTCAGAGCACCCGTGGCGTCGGAGTTGTGGTGGAAATGAAATCTTACATGAATCCAACTGATGCACATGGAAGAAATAGGAATGTTTCTTTAGCTCCATCAAACCTTGGCCAGCTTGCAGGTTTCTTTAATGTGCTCTGAACCTCCACACCTCCCCAGCCAGCACAGGCTACAGAGCTTTCTCTACTGTTGAGGCTGAAGAAGCATCTTAAGAACACTTCACACTCATATTTCTGCTTAGGGGTAAAAGAAGCTAAACTCGGTTCTTAAGCATATTAGGGAAATTGCTTTTATATCTTCCTGCTGCAAGTATTCATTTTTGTCTTGGTCTTTTGCTTCTTGTAAGTATTTCTCAATGTGCTATGGGTGTCTTTATGCTACGATCTAGATTAACTTCAAACCAGAAGTCCACATATATTCTTTACACTTCCTTAGGCTTAAGTTCACTTTCATCAATGGTTTGAAATATCCTTATGCTATTTTTTTAAAGAAACAGACATTAACAAGCATAAACCCCTGACTATCTTGCATTAAGAGATCTCAGCTCCATTTGAACACTTCATGTTTGTTCTGCAGCCCGTACCTGCTACATTCACTGATATTTTGCATTCATTTTTCTCAGCTGTGCAATTATAATACAACTATTTCTCGCCTTGTCCAGCATGGGCTGTTCCCTTAACTGCCTTGCAGAGTGCTGATGATTGTTACGAACCCTCCTTCAGTTTTTTGGTTAAGAAATCCCATTTTCTCAACTTTGGCCCTTAGGAGGGACGTTGGAATGGCGATTCTGATTCGAGTCAGAAAGTCCCCGCAGCACCGTATCCTGGTATTAACTCACAAAGGGTGAGTAAAAGAGCTGTAAGCAACAAGCACAGAACACACACACAGCAGCAACTTCTCTATTTCCCTATTTCCCTCCCTATTTCCTTGCAACTGACTTTACCACTATTTCCTTCTCTGTTTCATGGGACTCTGAAGTGCCTGACTCTTCACATTTTCCCCTTTTTACGTATTACATTTCCAGTTCAAACTCCTACATAACCAACATAATATTGCCCAACTATGTATATTAATATATTTTTCTAACATCTTCTTGCTATTTTCTAAACATCTTATTCGAAAAGTAAACCAGATATATTTGAATGGGCCGTTACAATGTGCAGAAATCACAGAAGTCCAATAACCGCGAGGTTTGGGATGGGATGGTTTATGTAACATCTGAAATATTAACAAAGCTGTCCCCGGTGTAATGAGCCAGACTGCGTTTCTCCAGCATCTTTCGAATGAGTCACGTAAATCTCCTGTTCTGCACATGTGTCCTTACTCAAAGAATTTCCCTAAGAATGCTAGCTGTGGATTTTCGGGAAATTACAATAGTTTGGACGAATTTAGAAACAGTCACATACTTAGAACATATCATAACAGTTACTTCAGAATGGAAGCTAAGCAATACATTGAAAAATATTCAACGTATTGCATTCGATGAATGCGAGGTCATCGCATTCAGCACTTCAAAAGCCACACTGTTCACTCTTCTGTTTCTACTGTGACTTTATGAAACAAAAGCTTCTACCAAATAACTATTTCAAATAGTAAGCCTGGAATTTAAGATATTTAGGAAACTCTTGAGAAGCACAGGCTTTTAAAACATATGTAGTTATGTCTATTTTATGACAGGAAACTTCAGTGGTCAGAAAGCTGAAAAGCAAAAGTAAACAAGCAAATATTTTATCAAGAAAAGTTGATATTAGATGGGCCTGAAGTTACGTAGTGTTAGAAGATGATGTTTTAAGTGACTGTAAAATGATTTAATTTATTGAGTCAGCTACACTTTGGAATCATCGAAGGGCTGGGCTGTAAACAGCTCATGACCAGCAGCAAGTGGTTAGATGCACATAAATTCACACTAAAGGGCAGAACTATGGCTCAGTACAAGAGGCTCACAACCCAACCTGGAAGATTTACTTCAAAGAGAAATATCAAAGCCCCATCTTGCAGCGTATCGCCCGCCTCCCCCGCAGCCTCAGCAAAGCAGCTTCCTCGCGCTTGAAAACAAACACCCACCCTTGATGAAAGCACGAAAACCTTAAACAACCCCAGGAGAGCGGGGGGACAGGATCCAACCCAACCTAACGCGTCAGGGATCTCATTCTGCTGGGCCTCAGGGAGCTTCGAGTCTGGGCTGGAATGTGTCAGCCTGAGAGTCCCGACCTGCCTCATTCCTGGTGTATCCTGCGATCAACTGATTTAATAATAATATCACTAAGAATAGATATGAGGAAGGAATTGTTGGCCCTGAGGGTGGTGAGAGCCTGGCCCAGGTTGGCCAGAGAGGTGGTGGATGAACCATCCCTGGAGACATCCCAGGCCAGGCTGGACGGGGCTCTGAGCAACCTGAGCTGCTGAAGATGTCCCTGTCATGGCACTGGGGGAGCTGGGAACGTCCCTTCAGCCCAAACCATCCTGTGATTATGATTCTAACGTTCCTCCCCATCCACGAACTCTGCACTAGAGGATCTTTCCCACCCATTTGCTCAGTCCATGAGAGGACTTTCAGTGCCATGTTGAAGTTCTGGTGATGGGACAGGCTCAAGGGTTCTTACCTTCAATAACACACTGGTCGGGGATCGGAATTTTCCTCCCCATCTCCGCAACGTATTCTTTCACTTTACCCAGGTTTTCCTTCAAGTGCAAGTAGAGCTTGTCCTGGTATTCCACAGGGCTCGTCGCTGCCTCTGCGCTTCCTTCCAGGGCCTTTTCTTCAGGAGATTCAGCCAAATTCGCTGATTCTGTGTAATCGAGACTCTGGCGTGAAACTAAAGAATTTCCCAGTTGCATCGCCTCAGGATCAACACCGAAAGGCACTTTGTCATTCTCTTGGCTGATGTAGATCTCGGTGAAGGAGATACCAGCAGTTATCTCCCCGTTCTCCTCGTCCTGCCCGCTCTCCGAGTTTGCCCCCTTCATGCGGACTGCGTGCAAAGCCAGGCTTTTGGACCTGGAAGGTGATTAAGGACAGGAAAAGTGGTTTGGAATAGATGTAAGACACAAAAATCACCCGAACACATGTTCTTCCAGGTTACCCCCGTGCAGCTGCTTCAGAGCTGAACACAGGGCTTGCTCAGCCAAAGGCAAGTATCTTGGGGTAAATATGCATTTCAAAAGCAAAACTCAAGCCAGAGCTTGAATAAGCAAACGAAACAAAATGATATCCATATATCACAACATCTGCATGCCATGGGGGGAGCCACTCAACCTATCCACAAAAAGCTTATAACCCTGGGACTGGAGTGTGTGCTTTATGGATCACATCATAAAAATGCCATCCAGCAGCCAGTTAACTGCACCAAGATTCAGCCTCCAGTTCTGCATTTATATATATATGTCTATACACATACACTGAGGGTGAAGTTAAGCCCTTATCTCACCCAGAGTCCCGGGAGAGTCGCACTTGTCTCACACAGACAACATTTGATTAAAACATCTGATACGTATTGTTAGCAACAATACCCAGGAGAGGCCTCTGTATCTTCCTTTCTAGTAATATCTGTATGCAAATATTTTCCTACCCCTTGTGCTGTTTTAGGGCACAGAA